>NC_041227.1:77926679-77988697 GCF_002837175.3 Physeter macrocephalus | reverse complement strand
GCAATCCCCGCCCCGCCCCCCGTGGCCCCCTCCTCAATCCCCGCCCCGCCCCCGCGGCCCCCTCCGCAGTCACCGCCCCCCGCGGCCCCCTCCGCAGTCGCCGCCCCGCCCCGCCGCGGTCCCCATTTGGAGCGTCTGAACCCGCTGCCCGGTTGGCCCGCTTGCCCGGCGCTCAGCTGCAGAGGCTCGCAGGCCTCGGCCCGGGTCGGCCTCCTGTGGCTCTGAGCCCGTCCTCTCGAGGTGTGGGGAGCGGCTGCACCTGTAGCAGCGGCCCCGCCCTGCCCTGCTGACCCGCCCCCTCCCTCCTTCCCCAGGTGGCCGGGCGGGGGCGGGGGCGGGTTCGGCGGGGTTTTTAACCTGCGCTGAAGTCCTCCACTCAGAAAATGAATGAACTCTCTTGTTAAGAAAAATGCTGAAATTCAACCGGAGAAAGGGAGCAGCAGAGAAATAGAGCAGCTAATTTATACTAAGTTTTTAGAAGCTATTTCTTGAGGAAGGCCTTTCTTAATTTTTGTAATATAGAGATCAAAACCAAAAGTAATTTGTTCTGTGGAATTTGGCCCAGGTTAGCAGAACCCTGTAGGAAATAAAAATTAAGCAACCAACCTCAGAACCTAAACCACTTTTAACCATGACCTTCCAGCCCAGTCCTGCTTCACTGCTGCGCGAGATTCAGTCTTAACTCACTTTGCAGTGTTAAGTGTCTTGAGTTGGGAGGTTGTCGAGTTGGCTGTTAGAGGGTCTTTAGGTTTCTGGCAAACTTTGGATCCTTCCTTGAGAGTGACTTATTCTGTTGCGAGGTTTCCAGCTGCAGCTTCCTCAGTTCCCCCGAGTGACCCAGAGAGGAAGGTGCCTGCACAGTGGGGAGCCCTGCCTGGCTGGTCTGGGAGACCCGCCGTCAGTGGGTCCCGCACCTGTATCTGCACCTGTGGCCCTCGCACCCCCCAGCCCCACTCACACCCACCCAGTCCCTTTCCCCATCTGAAAACTTGGGAGAAATAAAAATTGGTTCATCTACACAGAAAGGTGCGGCCCTCCGTGTCCTGTATAGTTTTCCTTCTGCCTACATCCGTGCCGGGGTGTTTTTTGGCTTTAAATTGTTGAGAGGAGGTTGACTGGGCTTGTGCTTTAGTCTCGTGTCCACTGGGGCAGCTGTTTCCCTGCTCTCGGGCACATCTTCGGGGGATGGGTGCCATGTAATGTGTTCTTGGGTGTGCCTTCTGGGCGAGGCCCGGCCTGGTGCCCTGTCGCCGAGAGCCCTTCCTTTCCAGATTGCGGCTCTGAGTTTCCGGAAGCAGGCAGAGCCTGGAGGAGAACCTGAGGGACGCATGGGCCCCCCGCCCGGATCTGCCCTCTCCTCAGAGGGAGATGCACCTGGTACTTCCGGGCTCAGGCTTTTTTCGCTTCTTGTTCTCACCGGGACAAGGTGTGTTTCATAAATGAGTTAACCTTTTAAAATAGTGTCCCAGGATTTCACAGCACTGAGTGTCTCTTAGCGGGCACAGGTGTTCTTAAGAGACTGGCCTCTCTTTCCCTTTATTTTCCCCCGGATTACAGAAGTATTACAATATATGTGCACTGTACAAAATTGAAATGTTTCAGAAAATAAAAATCGTGCAGTGACATTCTTGGAGAGAAGTCCATTTCGGCAGGTGCATCTTCTCTGAACCTGCCCGGAGTTTGTCTCACGGGTGTGAGTACTTGTGACCCCTCCCCAGAAAGGTCCCTTGGAGCTCGGAGTGCCCTGCAGCTTGTTTTTTCTCCTGTCCCTCTGTGTCTCGGGCTCCTTTCTGTGTCACTGCGTCGCTCGTGGCTGCACAGTGGACTGTTTGACGCGTCCTTATTTGGTTGACCAGTTCCCCACCAAGGACCAGGCAGCTGTTTCCAGTTTCTTAGTCTCCTGGGTCTGAAATCGCCTCTCTGAAGTGTCTAAACGGTCCGTGCCGAGGCCATGGAACCCTCAGGTTTGATTATTTTGGTTAAAATACACTTGTTAGGGTCGGGAGCCACAAGATTTTAAGAACAGTGATAAAAATAGAGCCGTCTCTGACATACACGCCGGGCCTGCGCGGTGGGCTGGGAGCTCAGCACACCCCGTTCACCTCCCCAGTGGTCCTGTGCGGTGTTGCTGTCGGTATTGCCATGTGCTGTCACGGCCTTGCCGTCCCCGCTTTGCAGATGGGAGACTGAGGTGCTTCTCCAGCAGAGCGGGTAGAACGGCTGGGCTGCGCGTTCAGCAGGTGCCCACAGGGAGAGAGGTGGTACTGATTTCATTCGTGTTTTTTAAAGGTTTATTCATATCAAAGTAATATGTGCACGTGATCTAAGGAAGCAGAAGATTCTGCAGGGCTGGTGATGACAAAACAGCCCCTGGCCACGCCCAGCCCGTCCTCACGCCCCTCGGCACCTACTCACCTTCTGGTGTCTCAGTTTCAGATCATCATACACTGACTTCCTGTGGGATAAAGGACTTGGCTTTTCCTCCCACCCTGTCAGCCCAGCGCGATCAGCCCAGCGCAATCACGTCAGAAGTGTTGGTTAATGGCCTCAGGGCAGCTGTGAGACACACGGTCACGCTGTTCAGCCTCTCCCCGGCCTGTGCTCCCGGGAGTTGTAGCGGCCCCTCCTCTGTTTGGTGAGATCTCCTGGTACCTGGGACGACTGGCACATCCTTCCCATTTCCAGCATCACCTGGAACCCAGGCTTCCTCCCGCCTGGCCCCGAGGTGCGGGGGGCGCCTCTGACCCTGGGATCACCTTCCACACCATCCTGGGAATCCCGTCGCTGCCGGCTCCCCAGTCTTCCCTTTCCTGATCTGCTCCTTCCTTTTATTGGACAACACCTTCTGGTCCTGGGGAAGGGGACAGGAGAGGTAAATTTTTAAATAAAAACTTCCACACCTGAAAATTAGCATTATTCTCCATTCACACTAGGTAGATATTTATCCTGGGTAGAGAGTTCTAGGTTGGAAACATTTTTGCTTAGAACTGATGTCGCTTTCTAGCTTGAGTGTGTCTGTTAAGAAGTCTGATGCTCCTGTGATCCTGGCCCTTTTGTACACGGTGTGTCCCCCTGGGGGCGGCGGGGGGGGGGGGCTTGGGTCTCCCGCATCCGCAGCACCGTCCCTGTCTCAGCGGGGTGCCTAGGAGGGGGCTGGACATTTAATGGGACCCTTTGGATCTGAAGACTCACTTCCTACATTTCTAGGAAGTTATCTTCATATTTCTGTGACGTTCTCTCCACCTGCGTACTCGTCTTCTTTTCCCACCTTGTTCTTCCTCTGTCCGTCCCTTTCTCTTTTCCGCTTTCTGCTTTTCTCAAGTTTCTCCTTCCACCCTTTATTGAACTTTTATTTCTCCTCTTTTTAAAAATTGTAAGAGCATTTCCTTGTTCTCCAGATGTCCTCTTAATTGTGTCCTGCTGTTGTGAATACAGCCTCTTCACCTCTTTGGGGCTGTGATCCTGCTGCTTTGTTTTGCCTTCTCCCCAGCAACCCCTCTCCCCGCCGTCTGGCGTCCTCCGCGAGCCCCTCCTCTGTGTGTTCCCCGTGTCCTGTCTGGCCCAGCTGCCCTCCATCCAGGCAAACGAGGCACAGGGCCAGGGTGGAGGGGCCACGCTGCCCCCGCGCCTGGGCGGCCCACGTTCCCGCCTCCGTTTCAGATCCTTTCCCACTTCCTTGTTTTTTTTTTATTATAATTTTTTTCTGTTGAAAAACCCTTCTACAACTTGGAATCGATTTGAGGCAAATTGTGCCATAAGCAGATTTTCTTTAAGTGGCTGAAGCGCTTTCTAAACAAGTAACAATGAAAGAAAATGTTTCTGGGGCGGGACCAGCAGGACTTCCTTCCCAGGAGGCCGGCTCGGGAGGGGCGGGACCCGGAGCCTCCGCCTGCGCGCTTTGCTGAGGCCCAGGCAGAGCCGGACCCCAGGCGTCCGAGCGGGGCAGCAAGGGCCACGCCGTGGGGACGGCAGGAGCCAGGACGAGGCTCAGCACGTCTCTGGGGACGGTGGCCTCTGGTCAGATCTGCTTTTCTCAGCTCAGGCGCTCACCCTGGCAGTGGGCCTGGGCGCTCTCTCCGTCAGGCTGCTGTGAATACGGGGTGCAGTGTGGTTCCGGGTATGTCTTGGGCGGTCACAGGAGTCATGTTCTGGGCCTGGACTGTCCCAGGGCCCGGCACGCTTGTCCTGGTGAGACGGTGGCCCAGATGCAGGGCAGCTGCTGGCAGGACGGGCCAGCCATGAGCCATCTCCACTCCTGACCCAAAGCCCTTCTTGCCTGAACGGGAATGTGACTTAGGAATTGTTTTTCCGTTAAAAAAAAAGGGGGGGTGGGGGGGTCAGTGACTGATGTCCTAAAGTGCGTCTTCCACGTCGTTACCACTTTCGACCTCAAGGTGGGAAGAATGGTGTTTATCACGTGACGTTGGGTAGTTCCAGGCTGCTTGGCCTCTGCTGCTTTACCCTGTCCGCAAATCAGACTTTCCCCACCCCGGGCACTTGGGGGGCCCCTGAAGCGGGCGGCTCGTCGCTGAAGCCTGGCGTCCCGGGGGCCCGGCATTTCCGCTCCCCCACCCCCTGGAGAGAACGTGTGTGTTTATGCTGTAGGAACCTTTCCTATTTTGCTGCTTGTCAAGGACTTCCCTCGCGGGACACTCAGTGCCTTGGTCGCTTTCCCCAGGGTGGGACGCGCCCCACAGACGCCCAGACCCCCCCCACACACACACCCACGAGGCCGCCTTTGACTCGCGTGTTCTCAGCCCAGAGACGTCCTGCTCACCTCCGTCCTCCTCTGCTCCTTCCCTCCGGACGTGGGACGCCAGGGCGGCTGGGTACCAGGCACAGCCCTCTGGGCCGAGGCCAGCCTGCAGTGACGGCTGAATGGGGTTTACTGAGGTCTGTGCGGCGGTGTGCGCGAACGCGCGTCCTCCAGGCCGGGCCTGCTGGGCCCTCTGGGCATCAGCGGTGCCCTGTCCCTGCGGACGCCTCCCCAGGAAGGGTTTGTCAGCACAAGCCTGCGCGCATCGTAGAAAGTGGTGTGGAGGCTGCCCGGCCTCTCAGACCGTTGGCGAGCCCGCTGTTCATTATTTCCACTAGAGATCATTCTGTGGGGAATGACAGACTTTTCTCTGGGTTTTGCTTTTTGAGAGTTAGATATAAATTTTCTATGACCTTTTACAAAAGATGGACTTGGGACAGGCCATGGATCCCCGGTGCCCGAGCCCAGAAGTCGCCGTCTGTCGTCTGCACTGGGCAGGGTGCCCCGTG
The DNA here is from genome assembly GCF_002837175.3 of Physeter macrocephalus. Taxonomy (NCBI): domain Eukaryota; kingdom Metazoa; phylum Chordata; class Mammalia; order Artiodactyla; family Physeteridae; genus Physeter; species Physeter macrocephalus. The sequence continues at coordinate 77,983,432 of NC_041227.1, read as the reverse complement.
GGTCACACAGGTCAGATGCCAGCGAGGTTTTTTTTCCCAGGTAAGCCCTACACTGTCTGTTTCCACCAACCTGGATGTTTCCTGATCTGTCCTGAGGCCGGTGTGTTTCCGGGGGACGGTTCTCGCCCCCCGTGGTCAGAGCACGGGCCAGGCGTGGTGTTTCGGTTCACTTGTGCGCAAGTCCAGAAGGGGAGCTGAACGTGTCTGGGACTGGAGCTGGCGAACCGGCGCTTCTGTGCTGGCACGTCCTGCGGCAGCACGTCGTTGGAGGAAGCAGGGCGGAGGGTCTTCAGGGACCCCCTCCCCCCAGCCCCCCTCAGGGTTGCGCCTTCACTGAACCACTGTGTGCCATGGCGTTTGGTTCCCGGATGGATGCGTTTGGAAGACCTGACGCTGAGTGTGTGAGCATGTTACTCGTAAGACGCTTTCTCTCCCCTCCTACCTTACTTTATACGCTTGGGTTTTGTATGTTTCGTTAAAAATGAACTTCAGAAAGAGTTGCTTTTACTTCTGCATCCTACCTTACGGTCGTTGGTTAAAATTTCTGTACTCACAGGACTTACTGTCTCCATGTTTGGGGAATCTAGTGGAGAAGAGAACAAGAATTCTTAAAAAAAAAAAAAAAAAAAAAGATTCCTTAAAATTTCTACATAGAGTGCAGATTCCTGACCAAAAAGGGGTAATTACCGACTGTAGTGGAATTCACCATTCATATCAACTGCCAGGTTTTTCCCAGTCACAGTGTTTTATTTTTTCGATCTTCCCTTCCCGTGTTTAGTAACTATCTCCTGAGCCCCTCCTTCAAAGCCACAGACGGCCCCCCCTTCTGAGGAGCTGGGCAGGGAAGCCAGTGATGGCAGCCCAGCCGGAGAGCAGGCTCTGCGTGTGTGTCCAGGAAAGTGGCACAAAGAGCTTTCACATGAGCTTTGACTTGCGGGGGTTTGGGGGGTGTCTTGTCACTTGGACAATGGCGGGAACGCCCGGGCGCGGTGGGAGAATGGAGGGCGACTTGCAGGCGTGCTGGTGGATGCGGGCAGGCTGGCCTCAGCGCTTACGGGCATAAGCGGAAGGAGGCGGGCAACCCCGGGCTCTCGGTCAGCTCTCAGCAGGGACACTGTTTACCTGGGTTTGGGACCCACTTTCAGAGCTTGTGTTGATTTTCTCTGAGTACTTGTAACTTACAAAACCCAAATTTTGACATGGTTTGAAGACCGCAGTCCCCCTTGTTAGAAGCAGGAACTGGGCCCCGCCGTGCCAGCTGCAGGGCAGCGGGGACAGACCGCTGACGGCTCGGGCCGTGCGGGCTGAGACCTGGAGTGTTTCCCGCCCACGGATCGGCTTGCAGCTTCCAACCGGAGAGGAGCCCCCCGGGACCCGCGGGTTGAGGCGGTGACCGTGAGGGTGGGCGCCGCGGGCCTGGGAACCGGTCGGGGGGGAGCGGGGAGGCGGGCACTGTGCTTCCCGGCATCCTGGCCTCTCCTCGGGCGCCATCGTGTGGCCGCCACGCGCCCAAGTCCCCCGGCCGCCCTCGGTGCGGTGTCAGGACAGTGGGGATGGGGCAGTGCCATGAGCTCCGGCCGCCCGCGCCGTCCGGGGGTCCGGGCATCCTGTAGCACCGGGCCCACGTCCTCGGCTCAGGGTCAGAACTCAGGACGTGTCCTTTCTCTCCGCAGTGTCCCCAACTCCTGCCCGGCCAGCCCCCGAGGGGCCGGGTCCTCCAGCTACCGCTTCGTCCAGAACGTGACCTCGGACCTGCAGCTGGCGGCGGAGTTCGCCGCGAAGGCCGCCTCGGAGCAGCAGGCCGACGCGTCCGGAGGGGACAGCCCCAAGGTCTCAGCCCTCGGCGCGTTGGCCGGTGACCGGGCGTGGGGTGCTGGCGTCCCTGCCCCTCCCTCCCTCGTCCTCCCCTCGTCCCGTCCACGGGGACGGGATGGCTCCGAGTGTAATTACAGTCTCTGAGAAGAATGTCAGGCTCTCGCCTTACAGCTTTGTCTTAGTTCGTTCCCATCTGACAGCTGTTTTTAAATCAGTTTGCAGAGGAGGTGAGAAATTTCAGAATTAAACTATGAATAAACCTAATTTTTACCCCCCATGAGGGAGACACAGCTCCTCCCAGCTTAAACCACGTGGATTAAACAAGAGGAGGTCGTGGGGATCGGTTTTAGCGGATACCCTGCAAATCTGCGCGCTCATTGGAGGGTTTTCTCCGTGAGCGGGGGGCGGGGGGCGGGGCCGGGGGCGGACCGGAAACGCCTTTCCGGGCTCACCGCGCGCTGGCTGTGTCCTCAGGACGAGTCGAAGCCGCCGTACTCCTATGCGCAGCTGATCGTGCAGGCCATCTCCTCGGCGCAGGACCGGCAGCTGACGCTGAGCGGCATCTACGCGCACATCACCAAGCATTACCCCTACTACCGGACGGCCGACAAGGGCTGGCAGGTGCGGTGCGCCTGGGCCCCGACTTGACGACCCCCGGGGGCTGGGGGCTTGTTCCCCGGACGGCCGCGCCGTGTCCAGAGTGAGCACCCCCTTGGGTCCGGAAACGTTCCCACGCTTGGTGCGCCGGCTTCTCCTGCGCTAACTTGGAAACACGCTGTCCCCCCTCTTTCCAGACGGTTTCTTGTGTGGGTTCGCAAGACCGTCGCCGGCCTTGGCCCCAGCCCGCGCGTTACAGCCGCTCAGGTCTCCTCCGTGGCCACTGTGTCCCATTGGCTAGTTGGTTCGGTACGAGCTCTGAGCTGGGTGCCTCCCAGGCCAGGGCTTGTCCTTCTGTTTCGCTTCCTGTGTAAGGGGTGGTCGTGAGCCTGTGCTGAATTTTCCCAAGAAGAGCCGCTGTGAAACCCCTGTCCTTGCCCGTGAGCCGCCCCGCCCCCGAGGAGGCCTCTCCAGCCCGGACCCGAGGCCGTGCTGCCGTGCGCAGGTCTGACCCGCCGTGACCAGTGACTTCCTCTGCTTTGCCCACAGAACTCCATCCGCCACAACCTCTCTCTGAACCGCTACTTCATTAAGGTCCCTCGCTCCCAGGAGGAGCCCGGGAAGGGGTCCTTTTGGCGGATAGACCCCGCCTCCGAGGGCAAGCTCGTGGAGCAGGCGTTCCGGAAGCGCAGGCAGCGGGGCGTCTCCTGCTTCCGCACCCCCTTCGGGCCGCTGTCGTCCAGGTACGTCCCCGCCCCACCGCCCCCGGGGGCCGTGGCCACTCAAGCCTCTGCACTGGTGTTTGGAGAGACTGGCTCAGGCCCGGGCAGCCCTGTGACAGGGAGCGAGCAGGCCCGGCAGCTGGTCCTCCGCGTCGGATCTCGGACGCTGGGATGTCGCCCAGTGGGAATGGGAGGACACGGAGGAACGGAGGCGGACGAGGGCCCCCCCTGCTCATCTGACTCGCCCACCTCCTAGAGGCCCTGTCTCCAAGGAAGGCCCCCTTCTGAGGGCCTGGAGGCTAGGACCCCAGCATGCCTTTGGGGGACACAGTTCAGCCCTGTGACCAACACTGCTTGTCACGTGTAGACCAGCCCCCCGGCCAGCTGGGGATAGTGACTGGGCCTGCGCCGTGTGTCCAGCGCTGCCCAGGGAACCCCGCGTAGAGAGTGTCTGTAAGGGGGCCCGTCCTCAAGGTCACACTGGTAGTTGGGAACCTGTTCTTGTGCTGGTAGAACTGGCACTGGGGCGGGTGGGGCTCGGGAAGGGAGCCCCCAGGCCAGGAGGAGAGCTCAGCCAAAGCTTGGTCTGCGCCACGTCTCGGGGAGAGGAGGCAGGGGCGCCTGTGCTGGGGATGGAGGAGCAAAGCCGGATTAGAAAGGCCCCGAGGGGAGTTCGGACCCTCCCGGTGAGAGTCAGGGCCGCCACAGACGCGAGGACTGCAGGGTGACCCGGTGGCTACCAGGGTGGGCGTCAGACCAGCCAGATGGGGCAGCTAGGCCTGGGTCGGGGACAGTCTTGCTGTCCAGCCCATCCTGGCAGTGCTCTGGGCAGGAGCTGGGCAAGATGCTCGATCCTAGACCCCGGCGAAGTGTTCTGTGGATTATTATCTGCGCGAGACAGAACGGCTGGGCTCCCGGCATGTGCTTTGCTCTCCGGGTGTCGGTTTGTCCGGGGGGAGGTTGGTGCCCACCCCAGCAAAGCTGCTGTTTTTCACCCAGAAGCCCGAGCCGCTTTCCTGGGAGGCTGGCCCGGGCTTTCAGGAGGTAAACGCTCTGGATCGTGGCCTTCGCTGGGCCTTTGAACGCTGGGTGATGTTACGTGCACCGGGCGGAGTGCCAGGGTCGGAAGTCCCTCGCGAGGACAGAGAAGCATCAGGAAAAGTTGGGCAAAGGCAGCATGTAGGGCACGGGTGTTGAGACGTCTCCCGTTTTGATAAGTGCCATCTTCGTTTCTTGTCGTGTGTACTCACTGCTGTGGTCCTGTCTCCCCTCCTCCTAGGAGCGCCCCAGCTTCACCCACCCACCCCGGGCTCATGTCCCCGCGTTCCAGTGGCCTGCAGACTCCAGAGTGCCTGTCCCGGGAGGGCTCGCCCATTCCGCATGACCCTGACTTTGGGGCAAAGTTAGCTTCTGTTCCCGAGTATCGGTATTCCCAGAGCGCCCCTGGTAAGAAGGGTCTCGTCCTCTGGTCTGATGTGGCGGAACTCGGAGCCGCGCCCCACCCAGGAAGGGGGCACGCGGGGGTCTCCGCTGACCCGCATCCTCCTCCGCAGGCTCTCCCGTCAGCGCCCAGCCGGTGATCATGGCCGTGCCGCCCCGACCGCCCGGTCTGGTGGCCAAGCCCGTCGCCTACATGCCGGCTTCCCTAGTGACGGCCCAGCAGCCCTCGGGCCACGCCATCCACGTGGTGCAGCAGGCGCCCCCTGTCACCATGCTCAGGGTGGTCACCAGCTCCGCCAGCTCCGCCAACGGATACATCCTCGCCAGCCAGGCCTCGGCGGGGGCTGCCCACGAAGCGGCGGGCACGGCCGTGCTGGACCTGGGCAGCGAGGCGAGAGGTAACGTCACCAAGCAGTCCCTTGGTGGGGACGTGGGTCTCCAGAAGGTGGAGCCGTCCGCTTGGGCCCGGGGGGCTGCAGAGCCCAGGCGTGGGGCACAGGCTATCTCTGGGGGACAGTGGCTCCCGGGCTGCGGCCTCTCCTCCCCACTCCTGTTTTTCGGGAAGCACGTCCTATGAAGCAGCACCGATGGTCCTCTGAAACGCTGCTCCGTGTGCGGCACCTCAGATGCCCTGCGCCCCCAGGGGCCCCTGAACCTAGGTATGGGGCCTCGGATTGGAGTCGGGGGAAGAGTCCTGTGGAACCCCCAGCAGGGGTCCTTAGAAGGCATTCAAAGTAAAAAACAAAGTCCTGAGTTAGAAATCTGGATCCCAGGGAATTAATGAGGTAAACGTTGAAAATGCAACCAGTGCTGTCAGAGACCCTCGAGGGAACACTTTTGAATGAAGCCGCATCCTGCTGACCACCGATGGCTGATCTCAGCGGCTACGTCTTCTGTAGTACCGTCCTAACGACACATGCGTTTGGGGGAAAGAAAACTAAGTTACGGCTCCACGTGCAAATCCTTTCATTCCAAATAGTACACTTCTTTTCTTAGATTAAGCTTGCTTTGGTTAAAGTGCAAGGTATTTACATTTTTTCCTAAAGCCCTGTTACTTGTTTTTCTCTTGATTCAAAACATTCCATCGCTGGAAGTTTTCTGTCGAGAACCAGGGTCTTTTTCCAGTGTCCCTGCTTCAGGGCCCCCTTCCCCACGGGGACAGGCTCGGGCTGAGACGCCTGAGAGTGCCACCGCGGGTGCCGTGAGTGTGGCTCTGACGCACGCTGTCCCCGCAGGCTTGGAAGAGAAGCCCACCATCGCGTTTGCCACCATCCCAGCTGCCAGCCGAGTGATCCAGACGGTGGCCAGCCAGATGGCCCCAGGGGTCCCCGGACACACGGTCACCATCTTGCAGCCGGCCACACCAGTGACCATCGGGCAGCACCACCTTCCGGTCCGGGCCGTCACTCAGAACGGCAAGCACACCGTCCCCACGAGTAGTCTAGCCGGCAGCGCTTACGGTGAGGCCCTGCCCGGCGTCCGCTTCCTGGCCTTAAGCTCTGTGGTTTGACCAGGGTCAGTGCAGCAAGAACATTCTCCCAGTTAGTGCAGTCATCCGTTCAGTTTATCGAGCACCTGCTGTGTGCCAGGCACTGGGATACGATGCCAGGGTAGCCCCGAGGGAACAGGCAAAGCCGCCAGGTCACGGAGCTCATGCCCTGCTGGGGGGATAGAGGTCAGAGAGGGAAGTGAAACGGCACTGGCACCCCGAGCGCCACGCAGGAGGGTGTGGGGAGGGCTGGGGAGAGCTCCGTGGTGCAGGCGGGCCCCGCCAGAGGGGAGGCGGAAGCCAGCGGGGCATCTAGCGGGTTCCGCACACACAAGCAGCGGCAGGAGGAGGAGACGGGGATGGAGGCCCCTGGGGCGGGCAGTGGGCCGGGCTCCGGGAGGGGCTGGCGGCCAAGCGCTGCTGCCGGCTCTACCCAGAGGTGCCCGGCGCGCCGGGGAGCTGGGCCCCTACGCCCCTTGGCCCTCGTGTGGCCACGCTGGCCTGTATTCAGGACAGACGAGCGCCGCTCCCGGCCGGCCTCCCAACGTGACTCTTTCTCCTCCGCCCTAGCCCTCGCCAGCCCCCTGCAGCTCCTCGCGGCTCAGGCTAGCTCGTCCACCCCCGTGGTGGTCACGCGTGTGCGCGAGGTGGGGCCTGAGGAGCCGGCGCCAGCGGCAGCAGCGGCGGCCACCAGCACCGCCGCCAGCGGCTCCTCCGCGTCTCCCCCCGGGGAGCCCGAGGTCAAGAGGTCCCGAGTGGAGGAGCCCCTGGGGGCTGTGACCGCGCAGGCCGGGGCGATGGCGGCGGCCGGCCCCCAGGGCCCCGGGACCGGGGAGTGACGTCGCCCGCGTGGAGGTGGAGTGGGACACACGCCAAAAGGAGTTCCGGAGCTGGGCCGGCCCCACCGCCGCTCGGGACCGAGATGAGAGGGCTCCACACGGACCGAGCTCGGTGCCCAACGGGCAGGACGCCTCCGTCCACGTGCACCCGGACACACTCACCCTCTCGGCATCTTATCTCCTGCCCCCGCTCTGGTTTAAGACAAAAGCCCATAAACACGTTCAGACGGCTGATTGTACGGTTCTGGGAATTCTTTGTTTTCGTTTCCTTCTCCCCCAGCAGCACCTTTTCTCCTCGTGCCTTGCGTCAGGGGCGTGGGGAGAAGGTTGTAGCTCAGCGTCTCCGGGAACACGTCCAGGCGGCCCCGGCCCCACACGGGAGCCAGGCTCCCAGAGCAGCCTTCGCCCCGAGGACGGGACAGAGATGCAGCCTGGTGCAGACGGGCCTCCAAAGGAGAGCACAGGCCTGGGGCTCCAGCCCTGTTTGTAAGAGATTGGAAAGAGGCGAGAGAAAGGCAGCTCCGCCAGATTTCAGGCTGCCCTAGGGTTTCTTCTCCTAAAAGTGACGTGGAAAGTATTGGCATTAACGGGACGGAGGGGCGGGGCCTGGCCTGGCTTTGGGCCCCAAGTGTTTCCGGTTTTGTTGAAACACGGAATCCGGGCTTCATCGTCAACCTGAGACGGACACGGAAGGGATCATCTGTTTTTGCGGTTTTCATCTGTAGACAGTTTAGCGGCCGTAGGTCTGGGCTTCTTACTGGCATTAATCCCACGGAGAGTAAACCTGCCGCTCTGTCTGTTAACTTCAAGAAAGACTGATGGCCTCCCGGACTGGTTGGCGTTCGAGGCAGAAAGCTGTTCCCACGAGAGATGCACCTGAGCCAGCGGCTGCAGCGTCCGGCCTGCGTCCCGGCCACACGGGGGACACGCGGCCACTGGTCCTCGGGGGAAGGAGGTGGCCGCTCGACAGGAGGACTGTCACGTCGAGTGGCCCCCGTTTCCCGGTGGCTCTGATGGCCGGCTGCCACGCGGCCGCTCACCAGGCTTTAGCACCAGGTTCCAGCGTCCTCGCCGCCCGACGGCCTGCCTGGCGTTTCCCGTTGGAACCGTGTCTGCCGCCCGCGGCACCGGAGGCCCTGGGCTCGGCCCGCAGCTCTCGCCGGCTCGGTGGGACCCCCTGCGCCCCCCGGAGACCTGAGCAGAGCGTGGGGAGCCCGCAGTCCTCCAGCTTCTCTGGGAGAACGTTCTCAGGAAACGTTAAGCACGTCTCTGTGAAAAGTGGCTTTAAACTTGGCCTGGCGCCCCGCCTCGGCCCTTGGCGCCCGAGCTCCGGGGGCCCCGGCGGAAACGGTTCCTCCCTCACGGAGCGCCGTCCGCATCAGGGCCCCGACGGCAGCGCCACCGCAGGGCCAGGCGTGGCCAGGTGCTCTCGCTGCCGCGGTTGTCCCCGCACGCCTGGCCCGGCGTCCGCGGCACTGAGCCCCACGTGGGAAGGAGCGCTCCTGTGACGCGGCCACGACGGGGAGGGGTGGCGCCTCGGCCCTGTTCCCGCCGGTGGTGAGAGGCGCTCGCGCCCCGCTGACGTTCCGCTTTGTGTCGCGAGGACTGCGTCTTTGGCGGCGCCTGGTGTGTGTGGGCGAGTGTGAGAGCGAGTGAGGCCGAGGCGGGCGCCCCGACGCCGGTGGCCTGGCCCCGTGGGTCCTCGGCCAGGGCTCCGGGGCGGCCGCCGCTTCCTTCGCCTTGGTTGCTGCTCGGTCCCGGGGCCGCGCAGGCCTCCCGCAGGGGCTTTCTGCTCGCGGGCTGTCCTCGATGCCGCAGGCTCGCCTCCTCGGCAGAGCTGGCGCCACCACGGAGGACGGACGCCCAGGACGGCTGAGGCCACAGGGCGCCCTCAGCTCCGGGCCCCGCTGCCTGGTCTGGCCAGTCTGGCCCTGAGCCTGTGCTTCCCTGGCTTCCGAGGTTCTTTGGGTTCTGTCTGTTATCAGCGGCGATCCCACTGTGTATTCTGGCCGTGGTTCAGGGAGAAGGGGGTGGAGGGGGGTGACCGGAACCGGAAGGGAGACGTTCTGCCACGTGGAGAGCTTGTGCCTTTTTAGCTCCTTCTGGGAAGGAGGAGAAGGGACCCTGTGCAGCCCGGCCTCGGGGGACCTACCACTCCAGGTTCACGGTATGCTTCCGGATGGGGCTTTGGTCACCTGAGCAGATGGCATGCGTGGCTCCTGCCAGCACTTGTCCTGGGGCTGGTAGCCAGGAGGTCCAGGAGCGGCCAGCTCCCCAAGGAAGATGCACGTCGCGTCCAGGAGGATCGCCGATGTCCTCAGATGGTTCCACGCCCCCTCCCCCCGCCAGACCCGTCCACGGGAGCAAGAACACCAGGCCCGAGTGACAGGAGGACCCCACCGCCCCCGGGGCCTGGCAGCCATGACCCGCCACAAGCGTGGGTTGCGGCACGTGGGCTGGGCCAGCCGAGGCTGGGAAAGTAAGTGCAAGTAAGTCGACCCGGCCTGATGGTCGTGTCACCGCAGCCTCGGGGCACCCAGGGGACGGAATCTGCGCAGAGGATCAGCCAGGCGGGTGCGGCTCGGGGCAGGGCACTTGGGCCCCTGTTGTCACAGTGGCTCCCTCTCTATCCGGGTACCTGGGTCCACCTGTCTGGCTGTGCTTGACGAGTCATCACCTTTACCCGTGCCAGATACAGGAAAACATGCTCTCTGCACAGGAAGGAAGTCGCGAAAATCACTGCCCTTAAACAGTTGAGTATCTCCCCAAGACAGTTGGGTCCAGCGTCGGAAGTGGGAGGGCTGCACCTAGGAGCTCACCAGCTGCCCCGGAGTGGACACCCAGTGCCCCTCGTCCACCGTCTGCAGCTTTTCTCTCCCTGCGAAGCTCACGGTCACACAGCGTGTCGAGGGCAGAACCTGTGATCGGCGCTCAGGACAGTCTATCCAGCTTCACTTCTTCTTAGGTCTGTAAAGGGCACACAGCCTGCATTCCCCGTGAGATCAGAGTCGTGCTTGGGCTGGGGGGGGGGGGGCTCCCTAGGCCGGACGCCGTCGTCTCTGACTCCCTCGCTGCAGGGGGGCCCTCGGTCTCCTCCCGGGGCCCGATTGGTTCATGTTTGGGGCTTGCTGTTTGTGGGAGTTTGGTGAAAGTGGATTTCTGAGTTGCTAAACGTGCATCGGTGATTCTCAAGCTGGAAGGGAATGGGTTTGTGGGGGGCCCCCGGGCTGCCTGGCCCCTTTTCTGGACCTCACTGGTCCTGGTGAAAGACTAGTTCAAGGTCGCAGACATCGTTCAGCTAATGCTCTTACTTCCTCTAAAGGTAGCTCTGCGTGGACCCTTCAGAGTGAGCTGTGCATCTCCTGGGGCGTGTTGTGAGATCTCTGTAGACAGAAACCCCTTTCTTTGGCCGCTTGGCGTTCAGAAGGAGGAGAAAGACTTTTTTTTTTTTTTTTTTTTTTTTTGGCTTTTTACTTTGGTCGGTTTCTTCCTTTATGCAGACAAAGAACAGACCAAATGTGAGAGCATGTTCGAGAAGAGAGGTTTGTTCGTGGGGCTTTTAGGGTTTAGACTTAGGTACAGTTGATGCAGGGGAATGAGCTGTTTTTCTCCAAAAGCCTCAAGTTCTGCTCTGCCCTGGGATGGCTTCATGTGGGATGAGGGACTGTCGTGCCCCCGGCAACGGGCTTCAGGCACCACGGACCATGGCGGCCGCCCCTGGCCTCAGTGCCGAGTAAACAGTGCGCTGCTTGTTCTAGAATAACTTACCCAGAATGATCATGAGGCTTTACAAGTAGAAACGGCCAGAGTTGCTAAACTGAGTCCCCGTCCCTGCGTGGCTGACAGTGAAAGTGGCTTCTCCACGGCCGCCCTCGTGATACGAGACGATGGTGTTTAATAAAAGCACCATTTAAACCATTCACACGTGCTGCTGTAAAGGTGGGAGGGCCCGAGAGGGAGGGAGGGAGGCCCGGGGCTGGGGTGCGGTGGGCACAGCAGTGGTTTCTGTCCGCGGTCCTCAGGTTGCTTCCCCATGTTTTAGAAACTACTCTCATCTCACAGGTTCCTTTCTCGAGGCCTTGTTTCCCATGTTAGGGTTCAAAATGCTCAGGACACGGCCCTCGCCATGGCGTGTGTACCCGCCCTTCCTGCCGGGGCCCCGCTTCTTGCGTTTTCTTTTACCACCAGAAGCTTCTCCCTCTGGGTCCAAGGGCGGCGGGTCTGGGCCCGATGCCTGCAGGTGTCCTCGGCCATCGGTAACCGCGCGGCCCCTCGGGTGACCTTGTCCGACTGTGAGGGTCTCTGCGGAGAGCGGCCGCCCGCGCTGTCCAGCCCCGGAGTCACAGCCGCTGTGCGGCGCGGGGTGTGTGACACACCACCAGCGTTTCCTCCGAACGGAAATAGAAAACGGGCCGTCTGCCGAGTGTGTTTAGGGAAAGTAGTTTTACTCTTATGCTGCAAAGGACGGTCACTTGCCGAGCGGTCGCGCCCCCAGCACCGCCGGGCTGTCGGGGGCGTCCGTGCGGAAGGCCTCCCAGCCGCGCTCAGGCCGCAGCTCAGCCCTGCCTCCGCAGGGACGGTCCCCGCCTGCCATCAGACCGCGTCCTGCTGCGCCCCCCCCGCCCCCCGCCCCGCCTGCCCCGGCGGCACAGGGCGGCTCAGCAGAGGAGAGAGGTTGGAAGGCTTCGTGTCTCGAGGTGTGACGAGCCCCCCGTGTCCCCATCACCTCCGAGTGGATGTCTGAGCAGCCGCTGTGGGAGGTCCGATCTGTCGGGAAAACTGTCCCAGTTCCCGGCCTGAGCAGCACGGTGGCCCTGCCGCCTGCTGACGGGAGGCGGCCTGCGGACTGACCGCTGGCCGGGAGCAGGGCGCTTGCGCTGTGTTCCCGCGCGGGGCTGGAGCGAAGAACTCTTCTGCGAGCGGGCGAGCGAGCCTCGGCATCGTCAGTGTCTTTTCCTTTCCCGAACGGTTTCCGCTGCTCAGTGTGTTAGAAGAGAGTGAAGGCAGCAGTCACTTTGTTTCTAGGCTTCTTTCTTCCTCTCCAGGGAGGAGCCCCACTCAGAGGATTTCATTCATTCCTTGTACCTGCTTATCACGCTGGTAGCGATTGGGAAGAGGTCGAGAGAAGACGAAGCAGACACGCTTCTCTACTTGGGCTGACGTGCCAAAGGCTGGCTGCACGGGGCCCGCACCCCCGGCCGGATGAGCCAGGGTGTCTTCAGCTTACGCCTCCGGGTTTTTGTCTCCCTCTCGCTTCCAAGGGAGACGTGAGAGGTCTCCAAACTCCTCTCGCCTCTTTGCCCCAACCCAGTTATTTTAAGAGTCAAGATAGAATTGGAAGAATTCTAGTTCATTATTCTTTATTTGAGAATCTTTTCCGGAATCGTTGGCTCATTTGATTCGTCCAAATATTTATGGGTGGTTTACTCTGTGTCAGAAACAGTAAAAAAGTGCAGGGGAGGCCAGACCCGAGAGGGACATGGCCATTTAGACCTGCGACCCCCCCCCCCCCGCGCCGGGGTTAACGTTCCAGTGGTCTGACACTTTAAAAAGACTCTGTGCTTCCTGTGTAAAGGTTTTCTTATCTGCAGTAATAGGACTTGCTCCTCTGAGCTGTTGCCCAGAGCCACGAGGAGCGCTGTGACCTGTCCCCAAATTCTCAACGTCTTGGCTGAGCTGGAATGAGGCCTGTGACTCTGAAATGGATTTTTTGTGCATGAAGTTAACTGGCCTAAAGGGGATCGAACTACACCTGTGGCCTCTTAAGATCTTAGCCTCTAAATTTCTGGGTTAACTGGTCCAAAAAAATTTTTTTAATAAGTAAAAATAGTATTTAAAACTCCCAACACTTTAAGTTTGGCGCTTACCTCCTCTCCTCCCAGCTTCCTTTCAGGAAGGGCTTTCTGAATACCTGGTAGCCCAGAACTGACCTGGCTCGATTTCTAGCTCAGGACGGAGATCCCGGAGGAAAGAAGAAAGTGTGTCCCTGCTCGTGGCTTACACTCAGGCCCTGACCTTGGGCAGCTTGGCGCGCGTGGGGGAGGGTTAAACCCAGCACGGATTGTTCCTTCTTATCTGACTGAGAATTCTCCTGTAAAGATCATTTGGGGGGGCGGGTGTTGTTAGGGGCGTGTCTGTGTGTGACTGGTTTTGTTTTTTTTTTTATGGTGGCTGTCTAGAGTATTTTTCACAATATGTTTAATCATCAGTGCTTTAAAAAGTGGTGGTATCCTGTACAGTGAATTAGGTCCCGGAGCGTTGGATGGGAAGCTGAGGTCACGTCACGTGGCCGTGTTTCACCACCTGTGAGTGTGATCGGGCCTGTGGGACACCCAGGAGGGTCCGCACAAACCCTGGCAGGGGGACGAGAGGGCGGGGCGGGGCCCACCGCAGCTGGGCCGGCCTGCGTTTTCATTTCAAATGGGATACAGTATTTTTTTAATAAGGAGCCATACTTTTTTTTTTTTTAAAGTTTGAGATCTGAATGTGATTTCTAATTGTACCAGACGTTAATGTTTTAAAGCTATAACAAAGTTTAAAATTTCTACTTTTTGTTTCTCATTTATTTTAACTGTTCTTTTATCTATTAAATTGTTGTATGTGGATGGGGAAGTTTTGTTTCTCCTCTTAGCATTTGTTTCTATAACCAGAAATAAAATTATATATTAAAGAAACGACACCGGTCCCTGTGTGATCTTGGGAGCGGCAGCTCCGCCCCCTCAGCTGCGGGGAAATCGCCGCCTGCTCTTTTCGGGGCGCTGCTGGATTGACAGTCACCAGAAGGGGGCGCTTGGGCGTTGGTGCCGCAGACTGGCTCTGACCTGGGGTTTGTCACAAATCCATCATCTTCAAGGTTCCCTCACGTTTGTGCGTGGGACTCATCCCCTCGTTCAGCTGATAACGTGCCTTTTTCAGATTTCACAGTGGTCCGCGGTGCTAAGGTTTGAGCACTTCTCTTCCTCTGGTGCTCCATCACCGCTCCAGCTGAAGCCTTCATACAACAGTAACAGATTAATCACGGGTTAGGGTTTTAGCTAGAGAGCAAGCCAGAGTGAGAATAATGAATTTTAGGAGCTACATTGGCTAATCAACATCTTTTTTTTAAACAATTTCCTCTTTATTTATTTATCTTTGGCTGCGTTGGGTCTTCGTTGCTGCCCGCGGGCTTCCTCTAGTTGCGGCGAGCTGGGGCTACTCTTCATTGCGGTGCGTGGACTTCTCATTGCGGCGGCTTCTCTCGTTGTGGAGCACGGGCTCTAGGCGCGAGGGCTTCAGTAGTTGTGGCTCGTGGGCTCAGCAGTTGTGGCTCGCGGGCTCTAGAGCGCAGGCCCAGTAGTTGTGGCTTGCGGGCTTAGTTGCTCCGTGGCATGTGGGATCTTCCCGGACCAGGTCTCGAACCCGTGTCCCCTGCAATGGCAGGTGGATTCTTAACCACTGCACCACCAGGGAAGTCCCTAATTAGCATTTTTTTAACTGTTTAAGTTTTTTAAGTTTTGTTTTTGATTAAGACAATCATTTCTCACTAGTAAGACCTTAAAATAGCATTGTACACAAATGTACGTTTTGTAAGAAATAGCTATTACCCTTGGTAATATCACTTGGGGTGTGTGTGTGAGTGTGTGAGAGCACACGGTTCTCAATCAAAGCTAAGCTACCGTATGAACCTGGGTGAGTACCAAAGACGAGTGAGTGCATGTCCCCACCGAAAGCCAGGTTGTGTGTCGCAGCTGTAATCATTATTGCCGAAATTTGGAAACCAAATATTCGTCAAGAGTAGAATGGAGAAGTTGTGGTAAACTCACACAGTCACACACTGATTAGTACACGGCAGTAAGAGCTGCTCTCATCCTACAACACAGATGAGGCTCACGGCGTCACCGCGAAGGCAAAATGCAGTACTCTGGGTTCCATTTGTATGAAGTGTAAAAAGAGGCAAACCTGATCTCTGGTGATGAGAGCGAGGCTAGCAGCTGCCTCTGGGTGGGGGAGTGGGTGTGGGCTGTGAGGGGTACGGGAAGCCAGCGGGGAGGGGGAGGCGTCCTGAATCCTGGCCCTGGCCGCTCAGGCTTACAGCAGCGTGTGCTGGCGCCAGCTTGCGAGAGCTGCGTGTGCAATTTTCAGGAATTCTGAGAGCTAACTGTTCACCAAAGCCATCATTAAAATATTAGTTACATAAACTTAATAATGTAAAAACTTAACGTTAAGACCCAAGGTAATAAATACTCAATTCACAGCTCACTATTATTTTACTATTACCGATGCTCTCGAGGTTGTTCGCGTGGATTGGGCCTGCGTGGTGAACAGACTGTCCGATGGGTGCTGCTTACCGTGTATCTGCTCCCACCTGTCCAGTGACAGCGCGTTGGCAGCTTGAAATCCGCCACTGTGGGAGTGTCCACACCACGGAAATTATCAAACACTACAAACCAGCCTCCCCACACCCGCAGCAGAGCCAGTTAAAGGCTGACCAGCATATCACTGAGTTCATTTAAGATTTGTGTGCTTTATGTATGTTTTACTTTAATAAACTGTGTGTGTGTGTGTGTGACTGTGAAACTGGTATTTGAACTCCTTTCCAAGCCTCACATTTTGTAGGTTCAAAGGCAGCTACGTTTGGATTTGATTTGTAGGCCACGGCTCAAGTAAACCAGCAAATTCCCACCAAAACCGTGTGTCGTTATTACGCGACTGTCCGGTAGCTTCAGACCCAACTTTCTGTGCTGTTTCATGATTCCAGGGCTGGGCCCCTGCAAGCCCGTCTCTGCTCTGCCGGCTCCTCCCTGGTCCGGGCCTGACGCGGGGCGTTGGCGGGGCCTGGAAGGCCGGAGGCTGCTTCCTGTTCTCCGCGGCTCGCTTCAGCTCCAGGAAACGTCCTGGCAACGGCAGGTGACAGCAGTGTGTTGTCCCAGCCCATGGGGGCCTCCTCCCAGGTCAGTTTCAGCTCTGCGGGACCCTTCGGCCCAGCCCTAGGCTTTCACCATTCTACCCTCTTCCCCTTGTTCCCCCAGCATTAGTGCCCCTTCCGTTCTCCCACACCTGGTTGCACTTCTTTATATTGAATCTTCTAATGAAATCCCTGCTTTCCATCTCCAGACGGGCCTCCGACGGACGCCAGGTGCACGGAGTCCGTGCTAACGTCGCTCAGGCCTCCCTGCAGCACCTGGGACGCCCGCTTCGCTGGCCACCGCTCAGCGGGCAGCGGGCAGAGCGGCTACAGGCGTTGACCTGGACTCCAGGTGCTGGTTCCCATCCCGCCTCCGCCTACACGTATGAGGGCCCTTAGCCAGTCTTTTAGCTTCAGCCGGCTCATCCTTCAAATGATAACAGCAACGCTCTCCTCAGGGTGAGACGGCCATGTGAGGTGAGACGGCCGAGGGACCGTGCTCAGCAGGCTTCCCAGAAAGACGGCCTGTAACCAGGCTTCCTTTGCCAGTTCCCTCCCTCTTCACCCTGGGGCTCTTCGGGGCTCTCGCGGCGGGTGGGGGGGCGCCCGCCTCGCTCCATGCGCTCTCGGGGCAGATCCCACCGCCTCACCCGCCGCCACTGGCTCCCGGCTCTTCACCCGGAGCACCAGTCAGCCGCAACACCTCCACTTGGGCGCTGTAAGAGCATCTCACCACCCCGCCCCCGCCCCGAGGCCGGAACGCCTGCGGAGGAGTGCTGAGCCCGCCCCCGCCCCTCCATTCTGGGTCTTCCCCGCTGCCCGTCCCTCCAAGGCCTCCCTGACCCTCCCTATCCAAAGAACATCCAACTTTCCCTCAACCCTCTTCTCTTACCCTGCTTTATGACCCCTTCAGAGCGTTTCACTACTAGGCTTACGTGTGTGACCGTATATTTGATAATGGTCGTTTTTGTTGGCTGTAAATTCCATGAGTGCAGGGACTTGGCCTCTCGCGGTCCCCAGTCCCCAGAACCTAAAACCCTACGAGCACAGCACAGGGACTCAGGCATTGCTTGTTCCTTGAATGAATGACTCCACAAACCTCCTCATCCTCTCCTGCCCCGAGGTCGAGTGAATGGCACCACCCCATAGGCAGAAACCTGCTGTTGCCCTTGGTTTTAACCTGTTCTTCCTCTCACCCAAATCCATGTTACCAGGTGCTACAAATCCCCGCTGAACGGTTACTGAATCAGCCTGCGTCTCCATTCCCGTGGCCCTTACCTAGCTCAGGGAACCTCCCTCCCTCTCCCGGACCAGCCCCTTCTCTCCACCCACCCACCCCACGGCCCCCCAGTCCATTCTCTACTCTGCTGCCAAACAGCAGGTTTCCCCTGAGGTGCATGTAAGCCACAGGAAGCAGGCCTTCGTGCTGCCTTCAGGACCTTCGCCTAGTCCATCCCCTCCCACCCCTCGGTCTGACACCCTCTGGGCTCATCTTAGGCACCTGTCCCTCCCGAAGTATTCCTCCTGTTTTAGGCTGTATCAGCATTTATCACGCTGGATTGTCACTGCCCAGAGGACCGCCCTGTGTCCGCGCGCAGTCTGCAGGGTGGAAATACTGTGGCCAACACACCTCTCAGAATTACTAGAAATTGACCTTCCCTCTCTGAGCATGTTGCCTTATCTGTAAAACGAGATACCGATAGTCTGTGATGATGGTGGGGATTGAATAAGAGTTTTAAAGCAGCAGGTACAGCCTACGTTGGGTGCAAAATGAAACGGGAGCTTTAAAAAAGAACTGCTGAGAGCTGCAGCTGTTCCTTGCAAACTGCAGGGCACGGACCCAGCCCACAACCGCAGTCTGTGTAGTATATTCAGGCCGCACTGAACACGGGCCCTGCAGGCGGCGGAGCGGACTGTGTTCATGCAACAGAACCTAGAACTGGGGCGATGAGCTGAGGCCCAGCGGTGACAGGCCGCTCCTAACGGCTCCCGGGCGCCCAGCGCCCGGAACTGCACCGGTGTGCCGGGTGCCATGGTTCCGGGTTGCGGAGGTTCCGGGGTCTCGAGGTCCAAAGTGCCGGAACGCGACCCAAACCCAGCCCTGACCGGCAGCCCTCGCGCTGACGGCCCCGCCCCCGGCTGAGGCGCTCCGTCAAAGCCCATTCATTGGTCGGCGGCCTGTGCGCCCTGCTCACGTGATGCGCCACAGGACGCTGCACGGGACGCGACCCGGGACGCTGCACGGGACGCGACCCGGAAGCCGGCGTTGCTGCGGGCTCTTCTCCCGGAGTCGCCAGAGTGCGGATTGCGAGGGCTGCTCTCCGGGCGGCGGCGGCGGCGGCAGCGGCGGCGGTGGCGGTGGCGGCGGCGGCAGGATGTTCACGACGGGGGCGGAGAGTCTGCTCCGCCAGGCCAGGTGCGCCCGAGCTTTCCCCTTCGGGCACTTGGTGGTGGGTCGCAGAGCCGGGCCCGCGCGCGGCGACTCGAAAGAGCCCCCTTTGAACCCACTTTAGAGACTCTGAGGTCGGGGAGGCCACGCGGGCCAGGCACGGGGTGAGGAGGTCCGGGGAGGGTCGAGCTGGTCCCCGGAGGAGGTGGCTCCTGAGAGCGCTCTGAAGGATGAGTGGAAATGAAGTGGGGTGGGACCCCGCTGATGGTTTGGCCAAAGGCTTGGCGGCTGCGGACCCCACGTCTGGCAGGAAGTGGGGTCCAGAGCTGTCAGTTGCTTCAGGGTCAAGAAAGTTACAAAGACGCTGGAGAACCTACTGGATTGAGCCATGGCGAGCCCTGTGCAAAGCCCATGAGTTCGATACCTTGCGAGGGCTTTGCGGAGCCATGGAGGATTTTGTTATATAGAAAGATCCGCTCTCTTGTGGATGCATTGGATGTATTGAGAAATTACCCAGCGTCTTAGGACCCCGAGCTGGCCCTGGACTCTCACTAAGTCGGTAGCCCCTTCCTCACCAACTAGCCACTCATGGGGGAAAGCAGACGTAAGCTCGGACTAAAACCCCATAGTCCATCAGACAGTGTAAGACTTGATGCTACTTAAGAGAAGAAAATGCGGCCAGAACCATGGTTTAAAAAACAAAACAAAACAAAACGAAAACTGGATTCGGAGCTGGACCAGTTGGTGGGAAAGATTAGGCTGGTTGAGGCTCCTCTGATCTTAGGGAAGCAAGATCTTGAATGCATATTAGTTTCAAAAGGCTGTAAACAGGGTAAACGTTTGATATGGTCAGAATAACCCCTGAAAGTCTGTTAAGCAAGTGTTTTGAGGATTTGTAGCACCGTCTCCCCACCAAGTCCAAAAAAGTCTGTATTTCTTTCAATCTTGGACGGATATTCCAATATTCAAGTTCCAGTATTCCAATTCAAGTTCACTTGAATTTAGGAGAGCTGTATTTTAAAAAAATAGATATCTTTTTTCAAAAATGGAAGTATAGTTGATTTACAATATTAGTTTCAGGTGTACAACATAGTGATTCAATATTTTTATAGATTACACTCCATTTAAAATTATTCTAAAATATTGGCTATATTCCCTGTGCTATACAATATATCTATAGCTTGTTTAATACATAGTTTGTACCTTTTAACATGCTACGCCTATCTTGCCCCTCCCCAATTCCCACTCTCCACTGATAACCACTAGTATGTGCTCTGTATCTATAAGTCTGTTTCTGTTTTGTTGTATTCATTAATTCCACTTTTTAGATTCTGCATTATAAATGGTAACATACAGTATTTGTCTTTCTCCGTCTGACTCATTTCACTATGCATAATATCGTCCAGTTTCATCCATGCTGTTGAAAATGGCAGAATTTCACTTTTTTTTTATGGCTGAGTAATATTTCATTGTGTGTATATATCTATATATAATCACATCTTCTTTATCCATTCATTTGTTGATGGACACTTAGGTTGCTTCCATATCTTGGCTGTTGTAAATAATGCTATGAACATTGGGGTGCATGTACCTTTTCAAATTAGTGTTTTTGTTTTCTTAGGATATAGACCCAGGAATGGAGTTGCTGGATGGTATATGGTAGTTCAATTTTTAGTTTTTTGAGGAACTTCCACAGTTTTCCATAGTGACTGCACCAATTTACATTCCCACCAACAGTGAACTAGGGTTGTCTTTTCTCCACATTCTCACCAACATTTGTTATTGTGGTCTTTTTGATGATGGCCATTCTGACAGGTGTGAGGTGTTATCTCATTGTGGTTTTGATTTGTATTTCTCTGACGGTTAGCTGTGTTGAGCATCTCTTAATGTGTCTATTGGCCATCTGTATGTCTTCTCTGGAAAAATGTCTATTCAGGTCTTATGCCCATTTTTTAATTGAGTTTTTTTTATATTGAGTTATATGAGCTGTTTATATATTTTGGATATTAATCTCTTATCAGTCATATCACTTGAAAAAATTTTCTCCCATTCAGTAGGGTTCCTTTGCTGTGCAAAAGCTTTTAAGTTTAATTAGGTCCTATTTGTTTATTTTTGCTTTTGCTTCCTTTGCCTTAGGAGATAGATCCAAAAAAAATATTGCCATGATTTATGTCAAAGAGTGTTCTGCCTGTGTTTTCTTCTAGGAGTTTTATGGTTTCCGATCTTACAGCTAGGTCTTTAATCCGTTTTGAGTTTACTTTTGTATATGATGTTAGAGAATGTTCCAATTTCTTTCTTTTACATGTAGCTGTCCAGTTTTGCCAGCACCACTTATTGAAGAGACTGTCTTTTCCTCATTGTGTGTGTGTATGTGTGTGTATTCTTGCCTCCTTTGTCGTAGATTAATTGACTGTAAGTGTGTGGGTTTATTTCTGGGCTCTCTTTTCTGTCCCATTGATCTATGGGTGTGTTTTTGTGCCAGTACCATACTGTTTCGATTACTGTAGTTTTGTGGTAGAGTATAGTCTGAAATCAGGGAGCATGATACCTCTCTCCAGCTTTGTCCTTTTTTCTCAAGATTGCTTTGGCTATTCATGGTCTTTTGTAGTTCCATATAAATTTTAGGATTATTTGTTCTAGTTCTGTGAAAAATGTCGTGGGTATTTTGGGAGGGATTGCATTAAATCTGTAGCTTTGGGTAGTACGGAGAGTTTAACAATATTAATTCTTCCAATTCATGGACATAGGATATCTTTCCATTTCTTTGTATCTTCAGTTTCCTCTATCAGTGTTTTATAGCTTTCAGAGTATAGGTCTTTCACCTCTTTCGTTAAGTTTATTCCTAAGTATTGTATTCTTTTTGACAGGATTTTAACAGGATTGTTTTCTTGCTTTCTCTTTCTGATAGTTCTTTACTAACGTATAGAAAAAAACAGGTTTCTGAATATTAATCTTGTATCCTGCAACTTTACTGAATTTATTTATTCTAATAGTTTTCTGGTGGAAAATTTAGGGTTTTCTATATATGGTATTATGTCATCTGCAAATAGTTACAGTTTTACTTCCCTTCCAAGTTTTATGCCTTTTATTTATTTTTCTAGTCTGATTGCTGTGACTAGGACTTCCAATAGTGTGTTAAATAGACATGGTGAGAGTGGGCATCCTTGTCTTGTTTCTGATATTAGAGGAAAAGCTTTTAGCCTTTCACTGTTGAGTATGATGTTAGCTGTGGGTTTGTCATAAATGGTCTTTATTATGTTGAGAGATGTTCCCTCTGAGAGATGTTTGATGAGAGTTTTTATCATGAATGGATGTTGAACTTTGTCAAATGCTTTTTCTGCATATATTGAGATGATCATGTGAATTTTATCCTTTCTTTTGTTAATGTGGTGTATTACACTGATTGATTCACAGATATTGAACCATCCTTGTGACCCTGGAATAAATCCCACTTGATCATGGTGTATGATTTTTTTTTTTTTTTTTTTTTTTGGCTGTGCTGAATGGCTTGCAGGATCTTAGTTCCCTGACCAGGGATTGAGCCCTCGCCCTCAGCAGTGAAAGTGCAGAGTCCTAACCACTGGATCTCCAGGGAATTCCCTATGATCTTTTTTATTTATTTCGGGCCCAGCTGCTCCGCGGCATGTGGGATCCTCCCGGACCGGGGCGCGAACCCGGTTCCCCTGCATCGGCAGGCGGACGCGCAACCACTGCGCCACCAGGGAAGCCCCCCTATGATCTTTTTTTATTGTTGAATTTGGTTTGCTAATGTTATGTTGAGGATTTTTGCGTCTATATTCATCAAATATATTGCCCTGTAATTTTCTTTTTTTGTAGTGTCTTTGCCTTGTTTTGGTATCAAGGTAATTGTGGCCTCATAGAATGAATTTGGGAGTATTTCGTCCTCTTCAGTTATTTGGAATAGTTTGAGAAGGATGGGTATTATCTCTTCTTTATATGTCTGGCAGAATTCCCTCATGAAGCTGTCTGATCCTGGACTTTTGTTCACTGGGAGTTTTGTTTTTTAGTATTTTTATAAATATATTTGTTCTGTTTATTTGTGGCTGAGTTGGGTCTTCATTGCTGTGCGTGTGCTCTCTCTAGTTGCAGCGAGCGGGGGCTACTCTTCGTTGTGGTGCGCGGGCTTCTCATTGTGGTGGCTTCTCTTGCTGCGGAGCACGGCCTCTAGGCGCATGGGCTTCAGCAGTTGTGGCTCTCAGGCTCCAGAGTGCAGGCTCAGCAGTTGTGGCACACAGGCTTAGTTGCTCCACGGCATGTGGTATCTTCCCGGACCAGGGCTTGAACCCGTGTGCCCTGCATTGGCAGGCAGATTCTTAACCCCTGCGCCACCGGGGAGGCCCAGGGAGTTTTTTTAATTACTAATTCAATTTCACTACTAGTGATAGGTCTGTTCAGATTGTCTATTTCTTCTTGATTCAGTCTTGGACTTGTATGTTTCTAGAAATGTAGCAGTTTCTTCTGGATTGTCAAACTTGTCGGCATATAACTGTTGGTAGTATTTTCTTATAGTTTTTTGTATCTCTGCGATATCAGTTTTCATTTTTCCTCTTTCATATCTTATTTTATTTGGATCCTCTCTTTTTTGTAATTGATCAGCCTGACTAAAGGCTTACCAATTTTATATTTTTAAAAAACAGCTCTTGGTTTCATTGGTCTTTTTTATTGGTTGTTTTTTTTTTTTTTTTTTTTTTTTTTTTTTGGTCTCTAGTTTGTTTCTTCTCTGATCTTTATTATTTCCTTCCTTCTGCTGACTTTGGGCTTTGTTTCTTCTTCTTTTTCTGATTCCTTTAGATGGTAGGTAGTTAGGATGTTTGAGATTTTTCTTGTTTCTTGAGGTATGCCTGTATTGCTATAAACTTCTCTCTTAGAATTTCTTTTGCTGCATCCCATAGATTTGGGAATGTGTTTTTATTTTCATTTGTCTTGAGGTATTTTTTTATTTCCTTTTTGATTTCTTTTATGGACCCATTCGTTTTTTAGTACCATGTTGTTGAGCGTCTACATGTTTGTGTTTACCCCATTTTTCTTCCTGTAGTTGACTTCTAGTTTCGTACGGTTGTGGTCAGAAAAAATGCTGGATATAATTTCTGTCCTCTTAAATTTGTTGAGACTTGTTTTGTTTTCTAGCATGTGATCTATCCTGGAGAACATTCCATGTGCACTTAAAAAGAATGTGTATTCTGCTGTTTTTGGATGGAATGTCCTTGTAGATATTGATGCCCAGTTGAATTAAGTCCAACTGGTCTAATGTGTCATTTAAGACTACTGTTTCCTTACTGACTTTGTCTGGGTGATCTGTCCATTGATGTAAGTGGGGTGTTAAAGTCCCCTACTATTTTTATCATTACATAATGCCCTTCTTTGGCTTTTGTTACAGACTTTGTTTTAAAGTCTACTTTGTCTAATATGAGTATTGCTGCCCCAGCTTTCTTGTTTCTATTTACATGAAATATCTTTTTCCATCCCCTTGCTTTCAGTCTGTGTGTGTCTTTAGTTCTGAAGTGAGTCTCTTTTAAGCAGCATATAGATAGGTCTTATTTTATTATCCAATCAGTCACCTTATGTCTTTTGATTGGAGTGTCTAGTCCATTGATATTTAAGGTGACTATTGATGGGTATGTACTTATTGCCACGTTGTTGCTTGTTTTCTAGTCGTTTTTTATAGTTCTTCTCCGTTTTTCTTTTTCCTTCTTACCTTGAGGGTTTTTTGTTTTGTTTTTTTTCACATGTTTATTGGAGTACAATTGCTTCACAGTGTTGTGTCTGTGTACAGCAAAGTGAATCAGCCATATGCATACATATATCCCCATAACCCTTCCCTCTTGAGCCTCCCTCCCGCCCTCCCTACCCAACCCCTCTAGGTGGTCACAAAGCATCGAGTTGATCTCCCTGTTCTATTCAGCAGCTTCCCACTAGCCATTCATTTTACATTTGGTAGTGTATATATGTCAGTGTTACTCTCTCACATCATCCCAGTTTCCCCTTCCCCACCATGTCCTCAAATCCGTTCCCTACATTGTGTTTTTATTCCTGCCCTGCCACTAGGTTCATCAGTACTGCTTTTTTAGTTTCCATATATATGCGTTAGCATACAGTATTTGTTTTTCTCTTTCTGACTTACTTCACTCTGTATGACAGACTCTAGGTCCATCCACCTCACTACAAATAACTCAATTTCATTTCTTTTTATGGCTGAGTAATATTCCATTGTCATGACTCTTTTTGAATTATGGTTTTCTCAGGGTGTATGCCCAGTAGTGGGATTGCTGGGTCATATGGTAGTTCTGATTTTGTTTTTTTAAGGAACCTCCATACTGTTCTCCATAGTGGCTGTATCAATTTACATTCCCACCAACAGTGCAGGAGGGTTCCCTTTTCTCCACGCCTCTCCAGCATTTATTGTTTCTAGATTTTTGATCGTGGCCATTCTGACCAGTGTGAGGTGATACCTCATTGTGGTTTTGATTTGCAATATTTTCTTCCATTCTGAGGGTTGTCTTTTTGTCTTGTTTATGGTTTCCTTTGCTGTGCAAAAGCTTTTAAGTTTCATTAGGTCCCATTTGTTTATTTTTGTTTTTATTTCCAGTACTCTAGGAGGTGGGTGAGAAAGGATATTGTTGTGATTTATGTCATAGGGTGTTCTGCCTATGTTTTCCTCTGAGAGTTTTATAGTGTCTGGCCTTACGTTTAGGTCTTTAATCCATTTTGAGTTTATTTTTGTGTATGGTGTTAGGGAGTGTTCTAATTTCATTCTTTTACATGTAGCTGTCCACAGTTTTCCCAGCACCACTTATTGAAGAGGCTGTCTTTTCTCCACTGTATATTCTTGCCTCCCTTGTCAAAGATAAGGTGACCATATGTGCATGGGTTTATCTCTGGGCTTTCTTTCCTGTTCCACTGATCTGTATTTCTGTTTTTGTTCCAGTAACATACTGTCTTGATTACTGTAGCTTTGTAGTATAGTCTGAAGTCAGCAAGTCTGATTCCTCCAGCTCCGTTTTTCTTTCTCAAGATTGCTTTGGCTATTTGGGCTCTTTTGTGTTTCCTTATAAACTGTAACATTTCTTGTCCTCCAGCTCCGTTTTTCTTTCTCAAGATTGCTTTGGCTATTTGGGCTCTTTTGTGTTTCCATATAAACTGTAACATTTCTTGTCCCAGTTCTGTGAAAAATCCCAATGGTGATTTGATAGGGATTGCGTTGAACCTGTAGATTGCTTTGGGTAATATAGCCATTTTCACGATATCGATTTTGATTTGTGGTTACCATGGGGTTCATACATGGTGACCTTTGTACTAGCTTATTTAATTAGTTGACCCACAGCCTTTACTATATATTTGACCCACAGCCTTTACTATATATTTGCCTTTACTGGTGGGACTTCTTCCTTTTCTGTAAATTCTTGTTCTAGCCTTTTCCACATAGAGGAGATCCTTTAACTCTTAGGGTCAGTGTAATGTTGATGAACTCTTTTAGTTTTTGCTTGTCTGAGAAGTTCTTTATCTCTCCTTTAATTCTGAATGATAACATTGCTGGGTAGAGTATCCTAGATTGTAGGTTTTTCCTTTCAGCACTTTAAATCTATTTCATGACACTCCCTTCTCGTCTGAAAAGCTTCTGCAGAAAAATCCACTGATAGCCTTATGGGGGTTCCCTTGTATGTGATTGTTTTTCTCTTGCTGCCTTTAGAATTCTTTTTTTTTTTTTTTTTTTGCAGTACGCGGGCCTCTCACTGTTGTGGCCTCTCCCGTTGTGGAGCGCAGGCTCAGTGGCCATGGCTCACGGGCCCAGCCGCTCCGCAGCATGTGGGATCTTCCCGGACCGGGGCACGAAACCTTGTCCCCTGCATCGGCAGGCAGACTCTCAACCACTGTGCCACCAGGGAAGCCCCGTTTTTCTTTTTAATTAATTTATTTTTATTTATTTATTTTTGGCTATGTTGGGTCTTTGTTGCTGCACGCGGGCTTTCTCTAGTTGCAGCGAGCGGGGTCTACTCTTCGTTGCGGTGCGTGGGCTTCTCATTGCAGTGTCTTCTCTTGTTGTGGAGCACCGGCTCTAGGCATGCGGGCTTCAGTGATTGTGGCACGCAGGCTCAGTAGTTGTGGCGCACGGGCTTAGTTGCTCCGTGGCATGTGGGATCTTCCCGGACCAGGGCTCGAACCCGTGTCCCCTGCATTGGCAGGCAGATTCTTAACCACTGCACCACCAGGGAAGCCCTAATGTGTTTTTCTTTTTGCTGTTCTAATTGGGTGATTTCCATTATTCTTTCTTCCAGCTCACTTATGTGTTCTTCTGTATCACCTAGTCTGCTGTTAATTCCTTCCAGTATGTTTTTCATTTCAGTTATTGTATTCTTCTGCTCTGATTATTTTTTTATATGTTCTCGTTCCTTGTTAAAATTCTCACTGTGTTTATCTACTCTTTTTTTGTTGTTTTTAATATCAAGGGTGAGAAATTGTAGGTAAACATGGATTTAGTCTTATTGCCCTTTCTTTAAAAAAGTTTTATTTATTTTGGCTGCGTTGGGCCTTTGTTGCTGTGTGTGGGCTTTCTCTAGTTGCGGCAAGCAGGGGGCTACTCATCTTTGTGGCGCGTGGGTTTCTCACTGCAGTGGCTTCTCTTGTCGTGGAGCACCGGCTCTAGGCGTGCGGGCTTCAGTGGTTGTGGCACACGGGTTCAGTAGCTGTGGCACACAGGCTTAGCTGCTCCGTGGCATGTGGGATCTTCCTGGACCAGGGCTCGAACCCGTGTCCCCTGCATTGGCAGGTGGATCCTTTTATTTATTTATTTGTTTATTTTTGGCTGCATTGGGTCTTTGTTGCCGTGCGCAGCCTCTCTAGTTGCAGCGAGGGGAGCTACTCTTCGTTGCGGTGCACAGGCTTCTCTTTGCGGTGGCTTCTCGTTGTGCAGCATGGGCTTAGTTGCTCTGTTCTGGACCAGGGCTCGAACCCGTGTCCCCTGCACTGGCAGGCGGATTCTTAACCACTGCGCCACCAGGAAAGTCCCATGTTTATCTATTCTTTTTCCTAGTTCAAGTAGCTTTCTTATTACTAATGCTTTCAACTCTTTATCTGGTAAATTATTTCTCTCTGTTCCATTGGTTGTTTTTTTTTTTCAGTTTTTTTTTCTTGTTCTTTCATTTGAAACAAATTCCTCTGTCTTCTCATTTTGCTTGGCTTTTTCTGTCTCTGTGAAAGTAGGTGAAACAGTCACCTATCGTGGTCTTGAAGGGGTGTCCTCGTGTGGGAGCGTCCCTGTACATACAGTCTGCGTGCGCCCAGTGGCTTTGGTGGGGGAACGGGAGTCACATCTTCCCCCAGGGTGTGCTGGCAGCTGTCGCCTTGGTAGGAGGTGTGGCTGGAGATG
This sequence comes from Physeter macrocephalus, assembly GCF_002837175.3. Lineage (NCBI taxonomy): Eukaryota > Metazoa > Chordata > Mammalia > Artiodactyla > Physeteridae > Physeter > Physeter macrocephalus. The sequence continues at coordinate 77,955,872 of NC_041227.1, read as the reverse complement.
TAAAGGGGCTGGAGCCAGAGCCAGGTGTGAGCTGGAGCTTCTCATCTGTTCAGTGGCCATCACTGCCCTGTCAGGGCGGGTCCCAGTTTGCTGGAGCAGCTGACCTGAGGGTCGGGTCCAAGCTGGTTCTGTTCCAAGTGTGTGCTCTCCCCGCTCCCAGCAGCAGCATCTTTCCCCCAAAGGGGAAGCAGTGCTGGAGCAAGAGGGGCTGGGGCAGGTGCTCAGCTCGGGCTGGGGCTGGGGCGGGTGCTGGGTGATCACGGGCAACCAGCCAGAGCCCCGGGCAGTCTCAGTCTGCTTCCTCTGCCTTATCTCAGGAGCCAGCAAGCCGGCGGCCACGCTTCACGAGTGGAGTCTAGGTCTCTTACAGCCCCGCTGTCGGTCCCACTGGTTTTCAAACCGGCCAAGGGAACTCATCTTCTTGGTGTCGGCCCCCGAGGCTGGGATACTCAATGTGTGGTTCGAACCCCTTACCTCCCCACTGAGGTCTCTGAGCCCGAGTACTCCCCTCCTCTGCTGCGTCCCCTACTAGGGGCGCAGGTCCAACCCATCGCTCCTCCTCCCCAAGCCCGCACGGATCTTTCTCACAGCCTTGGTTGCACAGGAGCGTTTCTGCCGGTCTCCAGTTTGTTTTCAGTGTGGATGTATTTTTTCTGTGTTCGTGGTGGGAGGTGAGCTCCGTGTCCTACTCTGCCATCTTGATCTCCTCTCCCTGAAAACACATTATCTTTAAATGCTAGCATCGCACTCAGCATGCGACATGCTCAGCCTAGAGTTCTTGCCAGGGGACGTGTAAGAAAGAACTGAGACCCACTCAGAACACCCAGCTCATCTTCTATTCAAGGTCATAAATGTACAGGCTGCAAGGCAGAAGCAACAGCCTTCGCTATGTAATTCCTGTTTCTCTCTCTTTCTGTCTCGGGTGGGTGGGAATTCCTCTCTGGTGGGATTTGAGGAAAGTTAATAACTATCAATCAATCAGTTGAGTCTTACTAGTTTTCACTATTTTTCTTTAATTAAGCCGGTGATTTTTGGTGGCACTTTAAAACAGATTACTAAAGTTTGGGAGTTAGGATTTGGAGTAAATTTTAGTTCTCTCTGTATTTTTCAGAGATGGAAAGCAAGGCTGGGGAAGGTTATCAGAAGCGTGGCTTGTGAACTGCAAACAAGTGAAGAAAGTGGGACCTGGGTAGGGGGGAGGGGGAGCGGCCAGGGGAGGCTCCTGAAGGACAAGACAGCTACACGGCAGCTCAGGGTGCGCGACGCCTCAGCCGCGAGGGAAGCAGTCAAGAGCGTTTCAGGCAGAGGGTCCGTGCCAGGGGCGGAGGCAGGAGAAACGGGACGAGACGGCCCGCGAGCATGGCTAGCACCCGGGAGTTTGGGTCTGAAAGCAGTGGAGAGCTGCTGAAGGGGGTAGGCAGACTGCCTTTAGGAAGAACCCTGGGATTGGGAGGATACGGTGAGAGGGACGAATCTGGGGTACGGGCGAGGGGCGGCACCCTTCTGGGAAGGCGTCTCAGGCGTAATTAATGGTGGGACGTGCTGGCAGCTTCTCCCTGGGTCGCCCCGGCGCGCAGCAGACCGGACCCGGCCTCTCAACGCCGTCTCCTCCTCTTCCTCGTCCCCCACGCGCCTGTGCTTGTGTCTGTAGGTGGCTGGATCCCACTCTGGCTGGATTAAGTGAAAAAATGGAAACGGGGGTGGGGGGCGAGGCGTGGTGGGGAAGCCATCGGGATCTGTCTGCCAGCCTTCAGGTAAGAACGGGAAGCCCGAGCCGCCGCCCGGGACCCCCAGCCCACGTGGTTCTCGGACCTTCTCAGCCCCACGGCCTGGGGATGCGCCGCCTCTCTCAGGTCAGAGCTGCAGACCCCGAGCTCGAGCAGAGTGGACTTGGTGGTCTTCAGCCACGGCTTTGGGGGCAGGGACGCGCGGCGGGGGCCCAGCTGTGTAAGGGCCCTGCCAAGAGCCCCCCAGAAGCTCCCAGCGCGGTGACTTGTGGCCACGTTGCTTTTTCTTGCCTTTTGGGCTGGAGTAAGCCTAGAACCAGGCTTCCGTTTTGAGCCTTGGTTCAGCATCTTACCTGTTATAAATGCTCAACAGATAAATTTTTAAATTAAGTATTAGAGGAGTAATGTGTCATAATATTTGACCTTTCATTTTTAATTCTTGTTCCCAGAAGTTAAAGGCTCACTGAAGGATTCTTTTGAAAAGCAACTGGTTTCAGACTAAACCCCCCTGACTTTTGACTCGTAAACCAGTCGGCTTGTGCTTCTGGTCCTGGAATAACAACCTGAATGCGTGGAGGCTTTTGCTGCAGTAACTGCTGGAGCGAGGGCCCCCGCCTGGCGGGGGGCGGGCAGGAACCCGGGTCGGGCACCCAGTCAGCGGGCTCGTCACAAGAGGCCTGGTGGTGCTGGAACCACCTTCCTCCACGACCCCAGGGTTGTTCTCTGCAGGGACGGTCCCCAGCCCGAGAGCCGTCCCGTCGCAGCTCAGGGTGGCATTTCCGGGTCCCTCGTTGCCGGGTTGCCGACGCTGTCACCTCTGTTTAGGGAGATCCGGGACGAGGAGCTGGGCAAGTTCTGTGCCCGGGTCTGTGCGCTACTGCGGAAGGAGGACTGGGGTCCCGGCGCCGTGGACGCCCTGCGGAGGCTCTTCCTCATCGTCTCGGCCACGAAATACAGCAGGAGGTGAGCGCACGTGTCCCTGGGGCATTGCGGGGCGGGGGGGGGGGGGGCGCGGCCTGCCCCGGCCCATCCCCGGAGGGGTGACACGCCTCCTCCCCCCAGGCTGGAGAAGCCTTGCGTGGCACTGCTGCAGACCACCCTCTGCTCGCCCACCTGCCCCGAGCAGCTCCAGCTCCTCTGCGCCGCTGTCCTGAGAGAGATGTCACCCTCCGACAGCCCGAGCCTCTCCTGCGACCACATCCAGGGCACGCGGCAGCTGGACCTCGTGGCCTCTGTGCTCTTGGCCCAGGTAACGTGACTGCCGCCGCCCTGCCCTCGGCGGCCCTGGGGCCTCGGTGAACCAGCAGGCCGCGTACTCCCCACGGGGCGGGCAGGCTCGGCTGGGCCCCTGTCACCCAGCAGCCCTCAGCGCTGCCTGGGCGCCTCCCCGCTCGCCCCCGTTCCGGGTCGGGGGGGGTGAGCCAGGGCTGTGAGGCTGATTGAGGCCGCAGGGCCGGGGCTGCCCTCGAGACGTTCCGGACGCCCGAACCGGGCGGCGTTCGTGACGCGCAGGAACACGTTCCACTGTGGGGTTTGCAGGGTGACCAACAGCAGGTGAGGAGCTTGGGCCAGTGTGTCCTCAAGGTCCTGGAGAGCCGGCAGCCCGAGGGGCCCAGCCTGAGGCACCTCCTCCCTATCGTGTCCAAAGTCACCAGCCTGGCCCCGGACGCCCTCCGTGAAGGTCTGCACACGCCCTGCCACCGGGGGTGAGGGGCCGCTGGGGCTGCTGCCGGTTCCTAGGAAGCCCGCGGCAGCCCAGGCAGCCCGAGCCTGCGGGACTTGACTCGGTTCCCACGGTGTCACCCCCGCCCTGCACAGAGCAGACCAGGGCGCTCAGCAAGCGGCTGGGGGACTGGCTCCGCTACGCCAGCGTCCAGCAGGGGGTCGCCCACTCCTCCGGGGGCTTCTTCTCCACGCCCAGAGCCCGGCAGGTGAGGCTGGGGGACTCGGAGCTCCCTGTCCCCGGGCCGCCTCAGCCGGCCTGGCCTGCAGGCTGCCGCCCACTCCTCCTCCCTGGTTCCAGAACAAGCACTCTCTCCTTGCTCCACTCGGGCATGCGGGGGCGCTTTGGGTCACAGCTCCCGACCCTGTGACGCGCTCTGTGGGTTGAGGCCCGGAACACGCGGGCAGGGCTCATATTTGACCGAGGGCCGTGCTTTCAGCTCAAGTGCCTGCACTCACGCACCCTGGGGTGGGGGTGGGGGGGTGCCCGTGGTCCCAGAGGAGCATGGACGGCCAAGGCGGCGGCTCACAGCCCGTGCCGCCTGTTCTCGGCCCCTCCCGGGCCCTGCAGCACCGGCTGACCTTCCTTGCCTCCTGCAGCTGGGCCCTGTCACCGAGGTGGACGGGGCAGTGGCCACGGACTTCTTCACGGTGCTGTCCACGGGCCAGCGCTTCACGGAGGACCAGTGGCTGAACGTGCAGGCCTTCTCCATGCTGCGGGCCTGGCTGCTGGACAGCAGCCCTGGGGGCTCCAGTGCCCCGGATGTAGGTAGGACGCAGGCAGGACGTGCTGGGCCCCTGGGCGACATCGGCTGAGCCCCGTGGTCTCAGAAGGCCTTTCCCAGACGTGCTGAGAAGCCAGATGTCGACAGGACTGTTCAGACAGCTTCTCCAAACTCTTCCTCCTCTGCAAGCCCGCTAGCAGTTAGACAGTCTGGGCTCATCTACACCACCACGTCCGGTGGGGTGGCAGCAGGCGGGACAGGGCGCAGGCCTTGGCAGTCGGCGACGGCAGCCCTCCTCGCACCCTGCGGATGGTCCTCCTCTGTCCTGCTGAGCCCTCGTTCTCTCTTCCAGACGACAGGTCGGAGCTGGAAGGCTCCACCCTGTCCGTGCTCTCGGCCGCCTCCGCCGCCGGCCACCCGCTGCCGCCCCAGGAGTGGCTGCAGGAGAAGGCCTTCGAGTACTGCCAGCGCCTGCTCGAGCAGAGCAGCCGCCGTGAGTCCCGGGCACCCTCCCCGTCCGCGGCCCATGGCGCTCGGGGCCCACCTCGCGTCTGCGCTGGGGCCGCTCCCAGCCGTGGGCTCCCCGGCCTCTCCTCCAGCTTCCAGAGCACGGGGCACCTTCTCGTTCGGCTCTTCTGATGGGGACGCAGAGACCAGGTGGCTTTCTTCCCTCCCCCAGGAGCCCTGAGGAAGGCAGACTCAGACCTGCAGAAAGCAGTGAGTGCCCGGCGGGCGGGCGGGCGGGCGGGCGGGCGGGCGCTCACGGCTCCGTCTGAGCGGCCGCCTCGGGTCCCCGCAGTGTCTGGTGGAGGCCGTGCTGGTGCTGGACGTGCTCTGCCGGCAGGACCCCTCCTTCCTGTACCGCACCCTCTCCTGCCTGAGGCCCCTGTACACGCGCCTGCGCGGGGACCCAGCCTGGGTGCGGGCGCTGCTGCCCGTCGCCCGGTTCTTCCTGCGCCACGGTGAGCCTCCGCCCTCCCGTGGGAGCAGGCCCGCTGGCGGGGAGGGCGGCTTGCCCCTGCACGCTGTTCCCCTGCCCGCGTCGGTAGAGCAGCGCTGCTCTGATGAGCGGTTAGCACTTTGATGGTGGGGACTTTTAAATGGATTTAAGTAGCAAATTAAAACGTCACCAAGTCTGTGTTGATCTTGAACTCTCTTTGCCATGAGAGTTTCCTGGAAGGTGCCGTGAAACCAGCCCTTTCCGAGGAACTATCCCCGTCAGCGTAACCAGAGGGGGGTGGGTCTGTGGCCAGAGACACCTGGGAAGAGCCCGATCCGGCTCAGCTGGCTCTTCCCCTGCTTGCGAAGGGCGGACACGTCTGCCTTTGGTGTCCCGCAGACACGGGTGGCCCTGGAGGCTTGGCCCGAGGCTCGGGGGGGCCCCTGGCAGCACCCGAGGCCTTCTGCCCTGACAGAGCCTGCTGCCTTTCAGGGGAGGCCGCCGCAGTGGACGCGGAAGCCGTCTACCAGCACCTCTTCACCGGGATCCCCGCTGAGCATTTCCACAGCCCGATGCTGGCCTTCGAGTTCGTCCAGTTCTGCAGGGACAGCCTGCCTCTGTTGGGCAGAAACCTTGGCGTCCTCAGGACAAGCTTCCCCAACCTCTTCAAGGCACGCTCGGTCACCCGTGAGCCGGAGCAGGGGCTGGGGGCCCGGGGTGTGCAGGGCCCCTGGCGCAGTGTCCTGGCATGGGCCGGGGGGCGGGGGGGGGGCGGCGTGCCTGTGCCCTCGGGAAGGCGAGGGCGGGCCTGGCTTGGTGGTTGGGCTCGCAGAGTTGGTTCAGGTTAGCATCTCTTCACTGGGGAGCGTTGCCGGCTGTGTTCAGCCATTTGGCACCTCTGTGTCTGATGGGTTTTTTTGTTGTTTTTTTTAACGTATGGCTGCGTTGGGTCTTCGTTGCTGCGCGTGGGCTTTCTCTAGTTGCGGCAGGCGGGGGCCATTTGTTGGGGTGCGTGGGCGTCTCATTGCGGTGGCTTGTTGTGGAGCACAGCTCTAGGCGCACGGGCTTCGGTAGTTGTGGCACGCGGGCTCCATAGTTGTGGCTCACAGGCTGTAAGCACAGGCTCAGTAGTTGTGGCACACGGGCTTAGTTGCTCTGCGGCATGTGGGATCTTCCCGGACCAGGGCTCGAACCCATGTCCCCTGCACTGGCAGGCGGATTCTCAACCACTGTGCCACCAGGGAAGCCCTGATGTGTCTCTTGTGATTGGCGTGTCGCTGCATGGCCTTTCCAAAATCAGAGACTGAGTTCTTTAATCAGGAAGATAGATAGATAAACGATGATAATTGGAAAGTGATTTGATGGTTGGTACAAAAGTGAGTGCAGAAGCAAAAAGAATAGGGGGGAAGAAAGTTGAAGGGCATGTCTTCCAACTCCTGGGTCACAGTGAAACATGAGGAGGTGGCAGGGCTGGCGTCCTGCCCCCCGGGCTCCCACTGGAGCTGCCCTGCTTGTCCCCGCAGTTCCTGGCTTGGAACAGCCCGCCCCTCACCTCCGACTTCGTGGCGCTCCTCCCATCGCTGGTCGACGCGGGGACGGCCGTGGAGATGCTCCACCTGCTGCTGGACCTGCCTTGCCTGACCGCGGCCTTGGACCTGCAGCTCAGGTGAGCCCCTGCGTGGCCCCGCTGCTCTCTGTCTGACTGTGTCTGCCCTGGCCCGGCCCCTCCTGCTCTCTCCCAAGCAGAGTGTCTCTCTGCAGCTCTTCACCGCCCGCTGACGGCAGCCCCGGAGCCCAGCCTGTCTTTCACTCGGCCGCGCAGCCTCCCAGGGGCCGGCCCCCAGGCCCTTTCGGGTCATCCTGCAGCCCCTGGCTGGGTCAGGGCACAGTGATGATACGGTGACGTCCGCTCTAGTCTCTCCCTGGCCAGTGGGTACCGCGCGGGCAGGGGCCCGGTCCAGCGTCTTCTGGCCTGGGCCAGAGCCCACACCCGAGCCCGGCCTCGGGCGTCTCTCTGCTCGCAGGTCACTGCAGACCGCGTCCGAGAGGCCACCCTGGGACGTCTCCATCAGGGCCCCCGGCTGCCTGGAGGCCTTCCGGGACTCGCAGGTCCAGGGTCTCTTCCAGCACCTGCTGCGTGCCCAGGCCAGCGGGACCGCGGAGAGGTAGGGCTCGCCGCCGGGCGTCCCAGGCCCCACGCGGGACACGAGAGCTCCCTGAGGCCTTGAGGCCGGGCCCTGGCATCCGCCCCGGTGCCTTCTGACCTGGAGAGACGGCTCTGGTGACCCCCACCCGACAGGCGCTGGCCACGTGGCCAGGCGCTTCCCTGGCACCTGGCTCGCGGTCTGCTTGTTCAGTTTCCCGATCCCGTCCTTGTCGCCCTGTGGGGTAGGCGCCATGCTGACTCCTTTCCACAGGTGGGGAAAGGGAGGCTTAGCACATCCTGGGGGCGGGAGGGCCAGGACTGGACCCCGGCCTCCTGCCCCCAGCCGCACTCCAGCCCTCCCGTGTGCCACGGGAGCAGGGCTGGCCGGCCGCGGAGGGAGCAGGCCGTGGGTTGGTTAGGAGATGCACAGGGTGGCCTCTGATAAGGGCAGAGCAGGCGCTCCCAGAGCTGGGTCCCCAGGCGGACGGGGAACGGGCGTGTGCTCAGGGCCGGGCCGTGTCCCCAGGTTGACGCCGCTCTACCGGCTGCTGCAGCCCCTGGCCGGCTGCGCCCGGGTGGTCCAGTGCGCCGAGGCCGTGCCCACCCTGCTCCGGGCGTTCTTCTCGGCGGTGACGCAGGTGAGCCCGCTTCCTGGGGCCTCTGTCCCTGCAGCAGAGGGCCGGCCGGAGCCAGGACCCACAGGGCCCCAGCTTCCTCGGTGGCCAAGGGGCCGGTCCGTCACAGCAGACAGGGCTGCTCACACCAGCCCCGGCCCGGCTCCTGTCCCTCCCAGAACTGGGGCCGAGAGAAGCCCCCAGGGCAGCAGCAGCCAGCCAGGTCCGGAGCAGAGGTGTTCCCTGGGGGTGGGACGCAGTCTCTCTCTCTCTCTCTCTTCCCCCCAGTTTGCTGACGGGGTCCTGGCCAGCCAGCTGGCACTGCTGCTCCTGGAGCGAAGCGACTCGCTTTACCAGGTCCCGGGGTACGAAGCCGGTGTGCACAGGTGGGTCCCTCCTGGAGGGCTTCGCCCCCCCTGCAGCTCCATGGCCCAGCCCTGGACGGGTTCACTGACCCTGTGCTCTCCGCCCCTCACGGCTACGGTTCCCCAGCTGCCACAGACCCCACCCCAGCCTCGGCGCTTCCTCGGCCACCGCAAGGACCGCTCTCTGCCCACGCAAGCCCCTCTTCCACGGAGCCTTCCAGAGCATCTGTCCCCCTTGCTGAAGGAAGGCCCAGTTCATGCGGGCTCGTCCCCGCTCCAGCCCAGCCTCCTCCCCGGTGGGGCAAGAGGTTCCTGGCGGGGCCGGGACTACCTTTGCCTCCACCTGGTGCTCGGGGGCCTCCCGCCACCGCCCAGCTCTTCTCGGGACGGGCCGCGGGGCTGGGGTCCGCGCGGGGCGAGCACAGCCCGCGTGTCCTCTCCGGCAGGGTGCTGGGCTCCCAGTTCCCGGCCTTGTGCAAGCTGCATCCCCCGCTGGTGGTCGAGCAGGCGAAGGAGCTGCTGGAGTTTGTGGGCGGCCCCCGCGGCGGCGGGCACGTGCTCGCGTCCGTGGTAAGGCAGCCGCTGCCCCGCCCCGGCCCGCGCCTGACGTGCGGGCCTGTCACAGGGCTGAAGCGCTGTCCCCCACCCAGGTGTGGGCCATCGGCGAGTACCTGTCGGTGTCCTGGGACCGGCGGTGCACCGTGGAGCAGATCAACAACTTCTTCGAAGCCCTGGAGGCCCTGCTCTTCGAGGTCACCCAGTCGCGGCCCTCCACCACCCTTCCCAAGTGTCCTCCGCAGGTCATCTCCGTGCTCATGACCACACTGACCAAGCTGGCCTCCCGGAGCCAAGACCTGATTCCCAGGTACCAGTTCCCGGCGGGTAGAGGGAAAGGGAACGGCTTCGGAGGCTGTCCCGCCCCCCAGAGCCGCACAGGCCTTCCGCTTGGGTGCAGGTGGCGTGGGCTGTGTCAGCACTGCCGCCTCACCTCTCCCGGCTAAGACCACGCTAGCCGGGTGCTCCCGGCAGCTGGTCCCCCCACGACGCCCCTGCCCGCGCGAGGGGTGCGCCTGCAGCTGACGGGCTGGGACTCCCTCGTCCCCAGGGCCTCCCTGCTCCTGTCGAAGATGAGGAGCCTGGCCCAGAGCCCAGCCCCGGGCTCCGTGTGCGGCGAGGACGCGGGTGCCGTCCGCACGCGGGCCACCGAGCTGCTGAACCTGCTGAAGATGCCCAGCGTGGCCCAGTTCGTGTTCACGCCCAGCGTGGCCGCATCCGAGCCCCGTTACCACCGCGACACCAACACGGCCCTGCCCCTGGCCCTGCGCACGGTCAGCCGGCTGGTGGAGAGGGAGGCGGGCCTGCTGCCAGGGTGAAGGGACCGGTAGACGCCGGGCGGGGCTGCACGTTGAGAGCCTGGTATTACCAGCCATGGCTTCGGTGGTCAGGGAGGCCGTCACAGTCTCGGCCTTTGGCCTCTATGTGTCCTTCTTAACCCCTTTCTCTCGTGACCGCGCTGAGCTGTGTAGTGACACAGCACTGATTGATTCTCGGCTTTAGCCCCTCTTGGGACTGGGTGGAAGCTGCTTGGTTTGTGTCTTGCCGGTCCTTGTGTGTTTGTTTGGGGGCAAGAAGAGATACGGCGAAAATAAATCTCCTTTACAAAATGGCTGCGTGAACGAGGCGGGGTCTGTTCTTTTTCCCTCCACCCAGGAAGCAGGGAGCCCCACAGGCAGCCGCGTAGCTGCTGCGGGGTCCAGGGGCTGCAGCGCTGCGGGGCTGCGAGAGCTGGCCCTGGGGCTGGGAGGGGCCTTCACCGGGTGCTCTTCCTTCTTGCCTAACCAACCCCCGTGTGTCAGGGCCGAGCCCCGTTCAGCGCGTGTCCCAGGTGGCACAGAAACCACAGCTCACTAACACGTGCGGTCAGTCAGGGAGGAAGCAGTGTCAACCTCCCCGAGGTGACCGCTGCCGCTGGGAAAATGGGTTTGGTCAGTGACATTTCTTAGACCTTCTCCCGCTCCTAAGTTGAAGACGATAAGGCTGGGGCGCTGGGGCTCTGGGGCCCCTGCGGGGTGGGCTGGAGGTGCTGTCACCTTTGCAGACGGCAGCCTCCTGCGAGCAGGAGGACGGGCAGGGCACCCAGCAGACTGCTCCCAGTGACCAGGATACCTGCCGCCAGAAGCCTTGCTGGGAGCAAGTCCGGGTGCGCTTTGCTCTTACACCAAGTGGGCAAGACACATACCCCCTCCTGTCAAGCGCTTTCTACCACTGTTCCGTTCAAGTCAGGCTCCGCCCCGCTTGTAAACCAACCCCCAAGGCTGCACCCCAGCTCTCCGGGCGCCTGGCGGGGCTCGGCCACTAGGTGGTGCTGCTGCTCCGAAAGTCCCAGCCCGCCCGCTCCGCCGCGCCCATCCAGGCCTGCTCCTAGCCACGCCCCTCGCGGGCTCGGCCACGCTCCTAGCCACGCCCCCAGGCTCCGGCCACGCTCCTAGCCACGCCCCCAGGCTCCGGCCACGCTCCTAGCCACGCTCCTAGCCACGTTCCTAGCCACGCCCCCAGGCTCCGGCCCCGCTCCCGCGGTCCGGTGCCTCCGCCCCCGGCGGTTTGGCGCCCCCTGACGCCCTAAGAAACGCCCGCCGCCGCCGCCGAGGAGGCTGATGAGGGCCGGGGCGGGCGCCGCAGGGGCGGGCGCCTCTGGCTGGCGTCCCGGCCCCAGGATGCTTTCCGAGAAGCGACAGGTGGTGCGCGGAGCAGAGCCGTGGGGCACCGGTGCGGGGCGTGCCAAAGGACACCTGACCCTCCCAGGATGGGACCAACCCAGCCCTGCGAGCCCCGCCCCGGCGACGCCCATCTCCCGCCCCGGCCCGGGCCTGCCCGGCCCTCCGGACTTGCGTCCAGGGAGGCCAGGGTTGAGGAGGTGACACTTAAGAGAAAATGCTTTTTTTCAATTTGCCAAATGCCAATTAATGCTCAGCTTTCAGTTTTTTCACGTCGTTCGTTCAGATATTGCAAGTTTGGGTCTCAGACTGGTTCCTACGAACCAGTTTGAGAATACGGATTTTGAGGGGACTTTTTTCCCCGCTTCACCCAGAGCCAAGGCCGCTCTAGAAACGTTCCCTTACCATTGTCTTTGCAGGGTAGACTTCTGTGGGGGCTGAGTCCAGTCCAACGACCCGAGTTCAAATGCGGCGGGGCCGGGCTGTCCCAGGCGTGTCAGCCGCAGCGGCACAGCCGCCGGGGCCTCGGAGGCCGCGAGGGCACGGGCTGGGCTGCGGCCCGGAGGATGGCGCGCGAGCAGGGCGCACTCACCTGGGCCGGGCGCCCGGGGCAGCCGCGCCGAGGGCGGACGAGGGTGGCTGCTTCCAGAGGTTGGGCTCTGTCGGGTTGTCCTCACGGCCTTTACGGCGCTGGCCGACTGATGGAGAAAATGACAGTCCTATTGTGCTCCACTTTCCTCGTCTGCAAAAATGGGGATAATCACAGTGCTGACCTCAGAGAACATCCCGGGAACGAAGCGTGTTCTTCCCTGCAGAGGGCTCGGAGGGCTCTCAGCACCGGCTCCCTGCCAGCGAGAAGCGGAGCTCGGAGGTCTCCCCCTTCCCCGGGGCCCCAGCCCTTCCCTGCGGGAACTCTGCGCTACGCGGGGTCCCCCAGCTCCATGCAGCTCCGCGGGGGGCGGGGGTGGGGTGGCGCCCGGCAGGCCTCGGGTCAGCCGCCAGCCCCCCTGAACTTGTGCCCTCGTTTCAGTTTACGGCTTTCAGAATTTGGGGGGGTTCGGCTGCACATTTTAACTGACTTTTTAAAGTACATTTCATCCAGCATTTTGGGAACTGCTTCAGGGCAGGTGGAATCCGGACACCTGGCACTGAGCGCCCGCAGGGCCGGGCCCCCACCTGCACTCTCTTCCGCGCCCACAGCTGCTCGAGGCCCGGTGCCTGGGACACACCTTGCGGCCGCTGGTCCCTCCACGAGACCCCTTTCCGCGTAAGGGGTGTGTCTGCAGCTGCCTGGCCGGGACCCTCTCGTCCCCAGAGTCTCTGTTTCTGCCAAAGAGGAGGACCCCAGCCCAGAGCCCAGGGAGGCGGACACTGCCGAAGACAGCCAGCCGGGAGGTGCCCGCGCCCGCTGCCACCGTGACACCAACACGGCCCCGCGCACGGTCAGCGGCTGGTGCAGGAGGCGGGCCTCCCACCGGGGTGAAGCAACGGCCACCAGGTGGACACCAGCCGGGCCGCAGACTGAGAGCCTGGGACCGGCCAGCCTGGTATTGGGGCCCAGCCGTGGCTTTAGCGACCAGAGAGGACACCAGGAGGGGTGTGAGTCGGGGGGAGGAAGCCTGGATACCCGCAGCGGGTCAAGACTCTCACTTTATAACCTTCTGGGGGGTTCCAGACCCTTCCAGACCTGCTGAGTGTGGCATCACCGAGGGCGCAGCCTCCTCTGATGGGGGGCGGCTCTGGCCCTTTCCCTCGGCGGCCGGCCGGGGGCTGTCTGCGTCTCCCCCGCTGCTCCTTGTTTGCGGGCAGGGTGGAGGGCAGGCGAGGAGCGAGTTAGAGCCATCCCGGCACCCCAGCGAGGCCCGTGCGCCCCCGGGGTCTCTCTCTCCCGTGCTGGCAGGGCGGGAGCAGTTCCTCGGAGGGCACCGGCCCACCGCCGGCAGCCCTGCTAGGGGGCCAGCACGGTGCCCACCCAGACTCCACGCCCCGCCACCCTCTACAATACGAAAGATAGTTTATTGAATCTATACTTTAACACTCAAATCTTCAAACATAAAGGCTCTGTGTGACAAGCATCACAACTTACTGTTATCTGTCATATCAATAAAATAAAATGTACACTAAGGACTGCGGCTAGTGTCCTGTGGGTGACGCAGCCACCCGAACAGCCTGGCAGAAGGGGCCGTAACCTGGGAGCCGCAGGTGTAGGCGCTCGGGCCGCCCCTGCACGGCGCCTAGGGAGGGGGCGTGCGGAAGCGGATCTTCTTGGCCGTCTCCACGTCGGACTTGGCAACCAGAAACCGCACCTTCTTTCCCCCGTGTCGGATCAGATCCACGGCTCTGAAAGCAGAGAAGGGATGGGGACGGTGAAGAAGGGCCCTCCGGGTGAGGACTCGCTGCCGGACCAGCGGGCAGAGCCCCCTGGAGGTGCCGGGGGGCGACCCAACCCCCCACCGCGCAGCCGTCACCCTAAGTGGACGGTTACGGTCAGCAACCCTGCGCCCCCCGCGCTGTGACAGAGCTTCGGGATCACGGCGCCTGCGCTCTCGCGGCCTGGTCCAGAGCCCGCCCCGCCCCACGGTGCCTGAGCCCCTGCGGGGACTGGTGTGTCATCGGAGGGCCGATGGGGGGAAGGAAGGGCGGGAGGTGGCCATGGGGAGCCAGGCCGGACGGCTGTGCCTCCATTTACTCAGCTCCAACGTCCCAAGGGTGGACGTGGCCTCCCACAGGCTGAGGGGTGGGGGAGGGCGCGGAGGAGGCGGCGGGGGGCCGGGCGCGGGGGGCCGGGCGCGGGGGGCCGGCCGCGGTACCTCAGGTAGCTGACGCCCAGCAGGCTGCTGCCGTTCACCTCCAGGATGCGGTCTCCCAGCGACAGGCGCCCGTCGGATGCTGCGGGGCTCCCCGGGAGCAGGGTCTGGATGTAGAGCCCTGGGGCGCCCAGCGGCGTGTGCTGGGGGAGGAGCGGAAGCCTCAGGGCTCCGTGGGCCCCGCCCCCCAAACAGCGGTCTCCAGGCAGCGCCGCCTCCGCCCCTCCCCGGCCTGGCCCGGTGGGGCTCACTGCATGGTCATCAGTGCGTCTTCAAGGGCAGGCTGGACACCGTCAGAGTCCCCGCAGGCCCAGGACAGACGCCCCGAGGCCTGAGGGTGCCGCAGGCGGTGGAAGCAGCTGCTGCTCAGGCCCTTTCCCTTCCCACAAATCCCAGGAGACGCCCCCACCGGCCCCTGGCCCCCAGGGCCGGGGGCCTCCGCCCGCCGCCTGCCTGTGCCCCCCCAGCCGTGGGCCCGTCTCTGGGAAGAGGAGGAGCCGGGGGCCTGCGGGACGCGGCGGGGCGGGTCACTCACCATCCCGTCCATCAGGCCCATGCCCAGCCCAGAGGGGCCGCGCTCCAGCTCCACCACGAACATGCAGCAGAAGTCGTCCGTGCTGGAGCTGCGGCTGGAGGGCGCCGGCGGGGGCTCGGCCGCCGGCGCCGCGCCGGCTCCTGGGCGGGCGAGAAAAGCGCCGCGGGGCCAGGTCAGGGGCCGGCGGCTCCGTGCTCCGTCCAGACCCCGCCCCGGGGCCCGCGCCTGCCCCGGGGTCCGGACCCAGTGCTCCAAAGGGACACGTGCTCACAGAGGTCCGGCAAGATGCCCGTCTGGGTAGAAGGGGCACAGCCAGAGCGGGCCACCGTCAGGGTGATGGGGGTCGGGCCACCCTGTGCTGCCCCGGGACACCGGCCCCCGGCTGCTTCCCGAAGGTTGAGAAGGGGGCTCTGCTTTCCCTCCCCCGCCCTCACCCACCGCGCGTCTCAGTGGTGGCCCCACGTCTGTCCCTCCGAGTGTCGGCCCCGGCCCCCAGGGCCCCTCCGGAGCTGGGGCTCTTTGCAGCTGCTCCCACCCTGAGGGCCCTGCGCCCGCCCTCTCCCCACGAGGTCAGTCGTGGCACCCTGCCGGGCCGCCACCCAGGCCGCTGAGAGGTGTCCTGCCGCAGGCCCCGCTCGGTGGCAGCGACCGCCGCCCTCGGGGCACACCCTCTAAGCTCGGCAAGAGCGCTGAGGACCCGCGGGGGCCGGGCGGGGCTGGGGGTGCCTGCCCTTCGTTGCCCTCCAGCCCGGGGCCCACACGCCCACGGCCCCGGCTCCCCGGCCCCCGCTCCCGCTGGCCTCGCACCGGCTCTGGGGCTCAACACACGGCAAGGAGCCATCCTTCCTCTCCCCCGGGGCGGAGCGACCCTCCGAGTCCCCAGCTGCCCCGGGAGCCCGTCCTGCGTCCAGGGCAACACGCGCCCGTGGGCAGCTCTGACGGCCCGCGCCAGACGCGCCACCAGGACCCCGCAGGGGAAGGACCCCGAGGCAGCGGCCCGGGCGCCAGCAGGGCCGGGGGGCGGGCGCAGGCCTGGCTCGGGGCTCACCTTCTGGGGCTGCGCACCGCGGGCCGCTCGGCCCGTTCCTCCTGCCTTCCAGGAGCACTTCCCCGCGGGCACTGCCGCCTTCTGGCCAGTCGGGGACGGTGGGCTCCAGGCTGAGCGGGGTGCCGGGGGGCGCGAGCAGGCATGAGGGGTCCCCGTGTGGGTCCCCGGCCTGGGGCCCCCCGCGGCTCGCGCGGCCGGGCGGCCTTCCCAGAGGGCCCTGTGCCTGGGGGTCCCCCGCGGAAGGAGGAGGGCGCTCCGGGCCGGCCTCACGGGCTCCCCTGCCGGGGTCCCTGGAAGCCAGGGGGCGGCTCTGGTCCTCAGGGCGGCCCTCGGGGCTGGTGTGGTGCGGGCCCTGGGGGAGGGGGGACAGAACTCAGCACCGAGCAGCGCGACGCGCTGGGAGGACAGAGGGGCCCCCCAAGCCTCCGCGGCCTCGGGAGCCCCCGCCCCCGCGTCCCCCCCCCCCCCCCGGTACCTGGAGACACTCCGGCTGGGCGGGCCTGCCGCCGGGGCTGGCCTTGCTCCGCAGGCTCCACAGGAAGTGGCGGATGTAGAGGAGGTGCTGGTGGAGGCTGTCGTCCAGGCAGTCGGCCTCCAGATCCACCTGGAAGCCCTCGCTCGGCAAGACGATGGGTGGGGGGTTTTCATAGGACTCCAGGACCTCCTCTGCGGGGGCGAGGGCGGCGTGACCCCCAGCCAGGAGGCAGCTGCCCGGCCACCCCCGCCTGACGCCGTGGGACCCCGGGGACACGGGAAGGGCCGCACAAGCCCGTACGGCGCTCCGTACGGCGCTCTCACGCCTCCCGAGTCCCAGCGAGCGCCCGGGATGAAGCCCCGGCGCCACCATTCGGCACTTGGGCCCCACGCCCCCACCCCGCCTGCGGCCCCCGGCTCCCCCGGGCCCGCCGCACACCCCCGCCTGGAGCCCGGCTCACCCGGCCCGGACGCCGGCACCGCAGGCCGCCACCTGCTCCTGCCGGGCTGAGCACAGGCTGCCTGCGTGCCGGCCTCCGCGCGAGGACACACGCGCCTTCCAGACGGTGGCGGGGGGGGGGGGGGGGGAGGCGGCAGCCCCCGCCTTGCTCCTGGAGCCCAGCACAGAGCCCCCTCCCTCCGCGGAACGCCTTGGCCGTGAACCAGGTGACCAGGCGTCGGCGGCCCTACTTCTATCTGGATCTTCCCCCGTCCTTTCCTTTCCGTTTGTGCTTGCGTTATAACACACATACTGCTAACGAGGAGATACACAACTAACTCATAGAACAACACACACATACGCGTGTACGTCTGTCTCCACACGTGATACACACGGGGCAGGCGTGCTCAGCACCGTTTCCCGACGGGCCGTGCCATGGCGCCCGGTGCGGAGACCCTGCTCTCTTCCTGGTGGCCGTGCACCCGGCGAGGCCCCGTGAGGGGCCGTGGGGACCTCTGACCTGAGCCGAGAGCCTGGGGGCAAAGGGGAGCCTCCGCCCTGGGCCGTCTTCCTCCTCGGGTGTCCTGCCCTGCCCCCCACCCGGGGACCCAGGGACCTGGAGGTCAAGGCGCCCCCGGGCCACGCCCGAGTTCCGAGCTCCACCCGGAGGAGAGGCCTCACCTGACTTGAAGGCTGCGGGGCTGTCCTGGGCACACGGCTCCCAGGCGCTCATGGGGCCCATGGCCGAGGCCAGCTGGTACTGGGTCAGCAGGTGGTGCAGCTGCGCGGGGCTCAGGGCAGGGAACGCGGCCCGCAGGTTCGCCCAGCTCATCTGCTGAAAAGAAGCAGCTCCTGGTCAAAGGCCGGGGGCCCAGCCCGCGCCCCCAGGGAGGGCCTGCCTTCTGGGAGCTCCGGGGGCAGGGGCCCGGGCTCCCCGGGCCAGCACACGCTCCGCCCTGGGGCGTCCGTGCGGGACAGCGAGGTCAGCGAGGCCAGCGAGGCCAAGGTCAAGGCCGGTGCAGAGGGCAGCTCACCCCCCGCCTGTGGGCGTCCAGGGTGAGAGCTGGGTCAGGTGGCGGGGGGCGTTCCCAGGAGAGGCCAGCAGGCACCGGGCCGAGTGCCCTGCCCACCGAACAAGCCCTGTCACACCACCGCGAGGGGCTGAGAGACGGCGGAAGAGTACTTGGAAGTTAGGGGGCCGTGAATAGGACCCCTGCCTCGTACGGTGTGAAAGAAATCAAGCAGGTCAAAGACCCGCACGAAGGCACAGCTGTAGCATTAGGTGCCACACGAGACTGGCCTGGGAGCGGGGGGCAGGGAAGGCGCCCTGGAGGAAGAGCAACGGCAGCCGTAGGAGAAGGTGCGCTCAGGTCAGAGTGGCCGTCTCCGTCCGTCTTGCTTCCTGGAACCCCTTCCTCCTGCTCTCGAGGAGCTTCCCAGGGAGGCCTGTGCGAGGGGGACGCCGGGGGCCTGGCGTGGGAGAGCGTCCTCCAGGCCAGTGTCCCCGCCATCAGGCATCAGGGCCCCAGGCTGGAGTCGGCCTCGTAGGGAGTTGGGGAGGCAGCTCCTGCTTTCGCTCCTGAGAAGTCGGAAACCAACCTGACCGCTCGCCTCCAGGACCCGAGCTGCTCTCCTCCTTCTCTGGAAGCTCGGCGGCGCCTCTGCAATCCTGCGAGCGGGTCTTGGGGCGGGTCCGTTCCAGCCACTGCGCTTTTCACCCACCGGCTGCGCCTGCAGTCTGGACCCTCGGGTCAAGCGGGCTGGGGGCCCTCTTGGTCTGTCTTTACGCCCTCTCTGGCCTCGCGGTGCTCGGATGCGGGGCCTCACCTGGCTGGTCCCTTAATTTCCTTCTTTCTCCCTCCCGCTCTGTTTCTCCCACGTTTGACTTTACTGCCCCCATCAAGAGGCCTGGGCGGTGGTCGTCGAGTATCTACGCTGAAGGGACAGACGACATCCTAAGCTACGTGGGGAAGCGGGGAGGAGCGGCCTCTTCCTGACACCTCCACGCCAAACACATGCCAGCACAGGACAGCCTCGTCTGCCCGGAGGTGGTCTTGCCTTCCATCCTAGAAGCCACGCTTCGCCACGTCTGCGCTTCTCCGAGGCTGCTGTCGGCGGGTGCCCCGACGGTGCTGAGCAGTCACCCAGCAAGAGGGAACGCCTCCTCTTCCATCTTGCTGGCTCTGCTTTCTGGGTGATTTCCCGGACTTTATCTTCCAACCCTGCTACTGAACTTTTCATCTCTGCTGTCGTAGTTTTAACTTCCAAGGATTCTTTTTGTTCTCTTATTTATAGCGTCCTGTTATTATGTTATGGATACTGTATCTTCCCTTATCTTTATGAGGCTACAAATGGTTTTTTAACCACTCTTCTCCCTGAACAGTCCGTTTCGAGGGTGGCAAACTACCGCCTGAGGCCTCTTTGCCTCACTCCCTGCCTCTCTCTCCCTCTCCTGGCTGGTTGGCCGTGGAGCCCCAGTGTCAGCATCCTCCGTCCTGCCCTGGCCTGTCGCTGACCGCCAGCCCGGCCAAGTTGGCCGCCCCCTGCTGGGAGGGCACAGGCCCGGGCCTGGCGGGCGAGAGCGCGGCGCTCCGGCACGCAAAGGGAGCTCTGCCGCCGGGATGCTCCCCCTTCAGGATGAGACCCCGTGTCCCAACCTGGAGACCCTCAGCCTCGAGTCCTCTAGAAACAGACCCCCGTCTTCTGCCAGAGTGAGAAGCGGGCAGCCCCCAGCTGTGCAGGGAGAGGCGCAGCTGAGCAGCTAACGCGTTGCCGCTCCTTCCTCGCTGTGCATTTTGCACTGAAGCGCAAACACCGCGGAAAACCACAGGAAACCACGCAAACTCGAAGCGCCCAGCTTGGTAACTCGGCGGTCCCCAGCGTTTTTGGCACCAGGGACCGGTTCTGTGGGAGACAAGTTTTCCACGGACGGGGCGCCGGGGGTGGGGTTAGGGTTTGGGGATGATTTGAGCGCATTACATTTATTGTGCACTTTATTTCTATTATTATTACACCGTAATGTATAATGAAATAATGATACAAGTCACCATAACGCAGAATCAGTGGGAGCCCTGAGCTTATTTTCACTTGCCACTCACTGAGAGGGTTTTGGTATGAGTCTGCAAGCGACTGATTTATCATGGCCTCTGGGCAGTCGCACCTCTGCCGATGACGATCTGTATTGGCGGCCCCGCCCCAGCGCCAGCATCACCGCCTCAGATCATCAGGCATCAGTTGCTCGTACGGAGCGCGCCACCTAGATCCCTCGCACGCGCGGTCCACGGTAGGGTTCGCGCTCCTATGAGACTCTGATGCCGCCGCTGGTCCGACAGGAGGCGGAGCTCAGGCGGTAACGCGAGCAATGGGGCGCGGCCGTAAATACAGACGGAGCTTCGCTCGCTCGCTCGCCCGCCGCTCACCTCCTGCTCTGCGGCCCGGTGCCTATCAGGCCACGGACTGGTACTGGTCCGTGGCCTGGGGGTTGGGGACCCCTGTGGTAACTGTTCACCAGGGCACACGCCTGTGCGCCAGGCTCGGGGCAAGAGCAGTGTGCACAGCAGCGCCCCAGGGGGACCCCATCTCGTCTTCCCGTCCGCAGGCGGATGCTCTGCCCAAGGCTGAGCTCCACGCAGTGGCTCGCGGCTGCCCGTGGTGGCCGAGGCTCTGGACGCCGTCACTGCCGTGTGGGGCTTCCTGGCCGCGCTCACGTCTGCTGGGACCTCACCTGGAGGCGGACAGGGCAGCCGGTCCCCTACGCGGTTCGAACACGGAGCAGCTCCCCGGGGCGTGGGAAGCGGAGTCCGTGGGGCCGCCCTGCAAACACGCTGGCCATCACCTGGGCGGGTTCCGTGTCACCGCCCGGCAGGAAAGGGCCTGGGTAGCTTGGTCTCGCTGATTACCTGTGACGACCATGTCGCACAGCAGGTGAGGGAGGCAGGTGAGCTGGTGTCTTTGTTTCCTGCCGCTGTTCTAACAAATGAGCACGAACGTGGCAGTGAGATCAACACGAGCGCACAGTTCTGGGGGTCGGACGTCCAGGACAGGTCGTACAGGCTAGGATCAAGAGTTGCAGAGCTGTGTTCCTCCTGGCAGCTCCAGAGCAGGATCCGTTTCCCTGTGGTTGTAGGATTGAGGTCCCGTTCCTGTGCTGGCCTCCAGCCGAGGGCCACTCCCAACTCCTGGAGGCCGCTGTACCCCTTGCCCCGTCCTCCACCTTCAGAGCCAACCCTCTGCTTCGTTCTTTCCTGTCTCTCTGACCCACTCTTCCGCTTCCCTCTTTTTTCTTTTATTGAAGTATAGTTGATTTACAACGTTCTGTTAGTTACTGGCATACAGTAAAGTGATTTTATATATATATGATTCTCCTTCAGATTCTTTTCCATTATGGCTTATCATGGGATATTGAATATAGTTCCCTGTGCTGTACAGTAGGACGTTGTTGTTTACCTGTTTGATGTATAGTAGTTTGTATCTGTTAATCCCAAATTCCTAATTTATCTCTCCCCCCTACCTTTCCCCTCTGGTAACCATAAGTTTGTTTTCTATGCCTGTGAGTCTGTTTCTGTTTTGTAAATAAATTCATTTGTATCATATTTTTAGATTTCACACCGAAGTCATATCAAAAGATAATGTCTTTCTCCTTTTCTTTCTGACTTACTTAGTGTGACAATCTCTAGGTCCATCCATATTGCTGCAAATGGCATTATCTCATTCTTTTTTATGGCTGAGTAGTACTCCATTGTATGTATGTATACCACATCTCCTTAAGCCAGCCGTCTGTTGATGGACATTTAGGTTGCTTCCGTGTCTTGGCTATTGAAAGCAGTGCTGCTATGAACAGCGGGGTGCACGTGTCTTTTCGAATTAGAGTTTTGTCTGGATATACGCCCAGGAACGGGATTGCTGGATCATATGGTAGCTCTATCTTTAGTTTTCTGAGGAACCGCCACACTGTTCTCCATAGTGGCTGTACAGTTTACATTCCCACCAACAGTGCAGGAGGGCTCCCTTCTGTCCACGCCCTCTCCAGCATTTGTTATTCGTAGGCTTTTTAATGATGGCCATTCCAACCGGTGTGAGGGGATACCTCACTGTAGTTTCAATTTGCATTTCTCTGATAATCAGCAATGCTGAGCATCTTTTCAGGTGCCTCCTTTTGGCCATCTGTATGTCTTCTTCGGAGAAATGTCTGTTTAGGTCTTTTGCCCATTTTTTTGTTGTCTTGTGTTGTTTTTTGATATCGAGCTGTATGAGTTGTTTGTAGATTTTGGAAATTAAGCCCTTGTTGGTCTCATCGTTTGCAAATATTTTCCCAGTTTTAAGGACTTGTGTGCTCAGATGGGGCCACCAGGTGCCCCGGGGTGACCTCCCCACATCAGCAGGGCCCCCTGTGGCCACAGCTGCAGGTCAGAGACTAGACACAGACATCCTGGGGCCGTTATCCTGCCTGCAGGTGGGAACAGCTGTGGACTAAGCCACTGCAAGCCCACCGAGCCCCTCCCGGTCTGCAGGCCGCCGACCCCAAGGCGACCACGCAGGGCGCCCGCTGCCCCCGACCCGCTGCACCCCTCCCACCTGGACGAGCTGGGCACTGGGCGTGGCCAGCAGGTTGAGCGTGCAGGAAAGCTTCCGGAAGAAGCGCTCTCCAGCCTCGCCAAAGCCGGCGCTCCTCGCCCACTCCAGGAGCTGCTGCAGGCGGGCACAGGCCTGGACGCCTCTGGGCCAGTGGAAGCAACTCAGAGAGGGCCCTGGGAATGGAGGGAGGGAAAGAGGGTGAAGTCGGGCAGCCCTCACAGGGCGGGTATGCTGCCCGCCCGCCCCCGAGGGAGCCGGGCCCAGCTGGGCCCTAGCCCTGTCCTCCTCCCGCCCTCCCGACCCCAGGTCTCTGGACAGACAGAAGACCTTACGTCAGTTTCTAAGACAACCACCTGCTTCCAGACCCCTCTCTGGGCATGGGTGGGCGGGTATGGAGGTGGGAGGTGAAGGTGGCAGGGCAGGGAGGGGCGGTGACAGCCACACGACCCCAAGTGCAGAGGGCCGTGGTCCAGGCTTCGCACGTGCCGTGGGCTGGCCCTGCTCTCCCCGTCCCGCACCCCAGCACTGCCTCGGCCCTGAGCACTGGGCAGGGCGACGGAGGAGATCTGGGTGGCAGTGAGGCAGGGTCAAAGGCCACGTCGCTTCCCTGAGCCCGCCGCCTCCTCGCTCACGGGGGCCCCAGGCCGCGTGGGGATAAAATGAACCAGGAAAGGCCGGAGGGGCCCTGTGCGGACACGGAGGGGCGGCTCCCGCTCCCGCTCCCGCGGGGACAGGCCCTGCAGCACGGCCTCCCCCCGCGGCACCCGCCCAGACGCCACGGAGCGGGACGGCTCAGCCCGCCGGCCTCCGGGAGGACCGCCGCGACCCTCACCCTTGTCCAGGAGCTGGTTGAAGAGCAGCGTGCCGGAGAAGAAGAAGAGGTAGGCCAGCAGCTGGGCGGCGATCTCGGGGTGCACCTGCAGCGGCCGAAGGAGGTCCAGGGTGGCCTGGTAGACGGACACGACGCGGTGTAGCTCCTCGGGCAGCGGAGGGGCCGAGCCCCAGCTCTCGCGGCACTCCAGCTGGAAGGGGGGGCCCTCCAGCAGGGCCGGGAGGCACACGTACAGGGACTGGGGGCGAGAGGAAAGCACCGGCTGCTGTGCGCAGGGGGCCCCGGGCCTGGCCCGTCCCGCTCCTACCTCGGCCAGACCACGTGTGTCGGCGACCACGTGTGAGCGCCGGGCTCCGCAGCGCCAGCCGCGGCGGGGAGGGGGGCCAGTAAGGCTCCCAGCCAAGGCGCAGAGGACACGGGCTGCGGGGGCTCCGGCAAAGGGGCCGGACGGCGCCCTGAGGGCCCTGAGGGCCGGGGCTTCGCCCTCTTCTTATTGTATCAGAAGGGTTTTACTGGACGGAGGGGGGCGAGTGAGCCCCGGGGTCCCCCGCCCGGCTCTGAGTCCCGAGACGCGGCCGCACGGCTGCCCCCACCGGCGTGCGGGACGGTGCGGGCAGGGGAGCCGGGGCCACGGCAGCCGGGGCCACCGCGCGGCTGTCCCGCCGTCCGAGTCGCCTCCCCAGAGCAGCCGGCCCCGTCTCGCTCGCCCGCTGGCCCCGCGCTGGGGCAGGGGACTCGCTCGACGACAGCAACAGCGGGTGAGGGGGCCAGGGGCCCGAGGCCGGGGTCCGGGCGGGCAGAGGCGGCCGGGCCGGCACCCAGGCCCCCCGGGAGAACGCGCACGCAGAGGCCGTACCTTGGAGACGTAGTACACGCACTGCTGGAAGGCGTACAGGACGACCTCCTCCAGCACTGCCATGGCCTCCTCACTGGCCGTGAGGGCGCAGGAGAACAGGGACTCCTTCGAGCCTGCGGGGGGACGTGGCGCCGTCACTGCAGGGCCGGGGGAGGGGGGACTCGGGCAGGAACCTTCTGGAACCGCCGCGACTTCGAACCCCCACCCGACGCCTCCTGAGGGCTCCGCCCAGCACCCTCCTCTTGGGTTTGGAAAACGTGACAAACCAAAGCCACGGGGCCCCCGGGGTCCCGGGGTGCCGGCTGAGGTGGCCAGGACCCCAGGCCCCGAGCTTCCAAGCCCACGGACACCGACTCGATACCAGGCGCAGCAGACGCTCGCGCGCTGGCAGCTTCCGGATACGGGTCAGGACCAAGTGCCCAGCGATGGCAGATCCTGGCCCGCAGGTCACTTCTCACTCGGGACACAGGGCAAAGGACACCTGGCCAGAGGTCCTGCGGAGACCGTCACGACACTTTCCCGAGAAGCCCAGATGGCCCTCGTGCCCCGTTCTCCCCCACTAGCGCCCCCAGGGGAGACGCTGCCGTGTCTCAGGCCCAGAGCGGAGACCCCGGGCACTCAGCACCGCGGGGGACGGGCGCTTGGGACAACAGGCGGGGGGACGGGCCTCCCAGGCTGGGCAGCGGCCAGGGGGCTGCGGCTGCGGCTGGGGGGTGTGAGCGACGCCAGGTGACTCCCTCCCCCTGGGGGGGGGCTCCTGTACGGCCAAGAGGCCAGGCTGGCCACGGGGTCCCCAAGACCAGGGGCCCAACAGGGAGGGGCCAGCCCGAACTCGGGAGGCATGAGGTGCCTATGCCGGCGGCCCCAGTGGCACCTGGGGAGGGACCGGACGGGACGCCCGCCTCCGTCCTTCGCTCACTCAGCCGGCGGCAGGGCTTTCCTGCACTGCCCGTCCGGTGCGGCCTTTGGCTTAATGCACAGAGTGGGCCCCACGTCTGGGACCCTCCTTTCAGGGAGGCAGGGAGGCCAGGAATCGCCCTGAGCGCTAAGCTGGGCCTCCCAGGAGCACAGGGACGGGCCGCCCGGCTACCCGGCCAACGGAAACGGCGTGCGCGTCCGTCAGAGACCCGCCCTGCAGACGCCAGGGTGCCCCATCAAGGGCTCGGGGCTCCCTGACCCCCCGGGGCCCACCCCCCAGAACCCTCCCGACCAGGAAGCCAGAGGCCTGCGGGGCCTCCCCAGGGTCCTTCCCACAGCCTGGCCGCAGGGTCTCACTGGGGAGCCCGGCAGGGTCTGGCTGCTCCCTGCAGCCTCCCGGGGCTTTGGGGGAGAAGCCAGTCGGGTGACCGGAGGGGCCGCAGGCTCTGGCGGCGCCAGCCTGTCTGAGAAGGCAGACCTACCCCCCTCGTGTGGGCCCGGGGGCTCTGGAGAGAGGGAGGAGGGGACGGACACAGAGGGAAGAGGCCGGGGAGCCGCACAGCACAACCACGGGCGGCTCCCAGCAGCCGCCGCAGAAAGGCCCTGAACCCCTCCCGGCCGCGGCGCAGGCTCTGCCGGGGTTTCCGACCCGGCTGACGCCCACAGGCGCCTCTCAGCGGACCCGGGCCCCGGGACCCCCCACGTCTGCAGGCGCTGAGGCAGGGCCCCAAAGCCTTACAGGAGAATTTTAAATGAATAAAATAAACACCCCCCACCCCCCCCCACCCCCCCCCCCCCGCCGATGGGCTAATCTTTTATCGTCCCATGTGAATGGGCTTCCTGGACAAGAGCTTCAGACAGAAAAGGTTGTTTGGGGAAGAAAAAGCTCTTTTTCCAGTTTTCAGGACATGACCTCTCTGTTTTTAGAGTTCTTCCCACAGATATTTCCTGCCGGAGGTCAGGAGGCCAGAGACGCCAACTCTGACCCTTCCTTCGCCCCCTGGTTGATGGCTTTTTCCTCTGAGCTCTCCAGAGCCTGCACCGCCCCGGACATTGTTTCGGGGACGCCCAGGCCCTGCCGTGGCTTCCCCGGCCCCGCGGTCCCCGGGGCGGGCAGGGGTGGGGCCCCAGCCGCCCACATGCTCACTCCTCCCAGTGTCGCCTGGGCTCCACGACATCCGGGCCTTGGACCAAGAGTATCTTCCTAAGAGCAGAGCCCCGCCGCGGCTTTCTTCATGCAGATCAGCCCGACTCAGGGCCCCCGTGAAGGACACGCTAACCCCGGGCCCGCGGCCTCTCGACACAGCGTCTGAAACACGTCCAGACGAGGAGGGGCACCGCGGGACTCGCCCGTGAGCGCTGTGCCCGACGTCGGGGCGCCGGGGTGCCGCCGCCCGACCTGCGCCGGCCTCCTGGCTTCCGCACGGAAGGACCAGCCAGAGGCGGGGTGCTCGCCGGCCGACGCCGCGTGCACAAGAGTCCCCTCCACTCGGAGCCCGCTGAGCGCCGCGGCCTCGGTCCTGGGCGCCTGGAGGCCCGCCCCCCGAAAGGAGCTCAGCGGGGTCTGGGGGAGAGGTGACAGGAAGCCTCGCGGGGAGAGGGAGCGGCTCTGCGGCGCTGGACCCCAGCGGCACCGAGCACGGCTGGGCCCGGGCTGCCGGGCAGGGCGAGGCGTGCTGGCGACGGAGACTCGGGAGGTGTAGTCCTCGCGTCACGTTCAGGGGAAAGGTGGGTGACAGTCTGCCTCCAGCCCAGGCCCGGCGGACAGACAGCAGCTGCCCCATCCTGGGGGTCTACCGGACGGCGTTCACAACGTCCCCCCAAGGGGGACGAGGGGGGGGAGCGACAGGCCAGCGGGCCCGCAACGAATGACCACTGGGGCACAGAGGAGCCACTGCTTCTGCCACGTATCCACGGAGGCCCCGGGAGCCCAAGACAGGCCCCACCGCCCCCTCCCTGGGAAGTCGGGGGAAGAAAAGACTCAGAAACCACAGGTGGCGAGAGGCAGGTAGGCGGACCCCGCCTCCCCAGGCCCGGCCGGGACGCCCCAGGGCCCCGGCCCCGCCACCCCGTCTCCGCAGCCGGCTCCCCGGTGGCCAACTGAGCGCAGATGGGACAGCCGGCCCCGGGCAGACCGGCCCCCTCGCCGGCGGCCGCCACGAGCCCCTCCCCTAGGAACCTAGCCGGCGGGCGTCGGGGGACCGGCGGGGCCCGGGGCCTCCGCGCCTCCCGGCCGCGCGGCCTCCCCACGGCTCCCCGAGGCGGCCAGGCCCCCGGACGGGAGGGAGCGAAGCGGGCGGCTCTGTCCTCGCAGGGCAGAGCGAGGCTGCGCGGGGCGAAACGGAGCCCCTGGTCCCCGGCCGCCACACCCGCTCCGCTGCACGCAGCCCCGCTGCGCCGTCCCGGCTCCGCGCCAGGCCCCGCCACGGCCCCGCCAGACACACGCCAGCTGCCGTCTCACAGCCCCTCGGGGCCTGGCCCAACGCCCCCTTCTCCACGAAGCCCTCCTAGACCGCCCCAGTCAGAGCCACTCTCACTGAGCGTCCAAAGCGCCTCACGCTGCGTTGCACCAGCTCTCCGAGGCACGCGTTCCCACGCTTTAGTCTCCGAAGCCAACACGCGTCACACAGTCTCGTAACTCTCACGAGCGACGCGCCTCCCTTCTGAGACCGCGGTGCGTTCTGGAGGGGCTGGCGGCCGAGGGCTGACGGGATGCAGCGAGTGACCTGCGTCTCCCGGGCCTCCCCAGGCGGAACCCGGCGGGGCCGCGTGAAATGACGGGGACGGGCAGCGCCGACGCGTCACGGCCGAGGGGCACCGGGTTAGCCCGACCAGCAGGTCAGCCCCCCCCGGGGGGACGCCCCCGACACACACCCACCTCTGCTCCGGGGGCCACCTCTCCCCCGAGAGGGCCCGGGGACGCTCGCCACCTGGGAGCGGCAGCACGGCCATACCTGTGACGTCCAGCTCCTCCTCCAGGCTCTGCATGTAGAGTGGGCACTTCTGCTGGATAAAGTACAGGAGCTCGACCGAGTTGGACATCCAGAAGAGGATGTGCTGCAGCTCCGGAACCAGGCCCGCCATGGTGAAGCTGGCCGTGGAGAGGGGCTCCTGGCTGCCAAGACAGAGACCCAGAGTCACGCCGCACCCGCCGCGCGCTCTCCGCGCGTGAGAACGGCGGACGCTCAGAAACACCACCACGACTTGCCAGCCTGCCAGCGTCAGGCTGGGAACTGGATTCAGATCCAAAACCTGTTAGGGGCACGTCGCCTACACACCCTCACAAGCAGGACCACCCGAGGCCACGCTGGAGAAGGACTCTGGCAAACGGCTTCCTCTCACACCTTCTCTTTGAGAATCAGAGGACAGAGCGCCATGAGCGTGCGGGCACGCGACAGGAATCGGCCCTGGTGCTCGAGGGCAAGCGAGGCGAGGGCAGGCGTCTTAGCTTAGGAGCGCAGCCAACAGAGGAAACGGCAGAGGCGCACGCGCTCGGGGCGGCGACCGGACAAGGGCAGCCAGGTGCTACCTGAGCACGGCAGGAGGCGCAAGGCGAGGGCTAAAGCGGCGTCAGGAGGCAGGGATCGCGGGCGTTACCGGAGACTCAGAGGTACCGTTAGAAAACCCACAAACGACCCCACTCACGGAGGCCGCCCGGCCGCGTCTGGGGCCGGGCGGCGGGCAGACGAGCTCGCGTCCCCCGGGGAGCGAGGCGAGGAGCTCCCAGGCGCCGGCACGGAGCTAGGCCCTTCCCGGCCCTCCAGTCCCACCCTGGGGGACGGCCGCCTGGGGTAGGGGGCCCGTGGCACCCCCTTTCCAGGGGACGCTGGGCACGTGGGGGCCGCCCGCCTCCCTCGATGGCCGCCTGCGAGGTCAGCTCCGCCCATCTCAAGCCCCTCCCCCCGCGTCTCCCGGGCCCCCAGCCGCCAGCATCCGGGACCTGACGTCCGAGTCGCCCGCAAGGTGACAGAAGCCACGGCGCCGTCCTCACCAGCCTGCTGGGGAGGCCGAGGGGCGGGTGCGGCGAGCAGAGCTCCGGGCGATTCCTCCATCTGAATGCCAGTCCGAGTCTCTCCGGCACGGTTCCTCGTCCCAGCAGCAGGCCCGTCGGTGGGCTGTGCTTTCTGAGGGCACCCTCACACCGAGGGTCCCTGACCACACCTGCCAGGTGCTCCGACAGGTGAGCAGAGGTCCACTGACAAGCAAGTCAAACCACCCAGAGGTAACTCGGTCTGGCTGGGGGTGACGCCGGGCTGTGCCTCTCACTGGCGGATGCCGGGGGGAAGGCCGGCGTCTGCGGGCATCGTGCGAGGACAGTGCTGGCCCCGGGCTCTTCCTCCTGCCCGGAGGGCTTGCCGGCGCCCGGAGCAGCTCAGGGACTCCGGCTGCTGCGGTGACCGTCGTGCCGGGCGTCCTGGCGATCAGGCCCACGGGAAGAGCCGAGGGGCCACATCAGTGGCAGGGCTGGTGAGGAAGTGTCGGGAGGGCTGCGGCCTCAGCCTCCTCCGTGCCCCACGGGCCGCGGGCTCCCGTTCCCACGTTCTCCTTGCGCCTGCAGTTCGCTGCTCTCTCTGACGTAACTTGACTTTTGTCCACAGACAACATGACCTCCCTCGGTCCTGCTCCTGGGGAGGGACGGGCTTCAGGCGCGTCTCCTTGTTTTCACTGCCTACCTTGTTCCTCTCGTCCGTTCTCCTTGCTGGTTGAACACACACACACACACACACACACACACACACACACACGTGCACGCGGGA
>NC_041227.1:77910673-77926516 GCF_002837175.3 Physeter macrocephalus | reverse complement strand
AAAAAATTCTTGAACACACACACACACACACACACACACACACACACACACACACACACGTGCACGCAGGAAGAGCTTTGTGTCGTCAAAAAAGGATGCATCTGCTCGTCAGAGCCTAGCTCCATTTTGTTTTCAACAGTTATTGCCCTTCTCGATTCCGCCCAGAACTCAACGGGACAGACAGGCCTCCACGGAAAAGCAATCCACCAGCTACCGCCAAGTGGAGCTTTGGTGTTGGGTCCCAGCGAGGCCAGCGCTGCCGTATCCTGGGGCACAGACAAGGCGCAGCGGCCTGGCCCACCCGTCCAGGCAAGCACCGAGTAGGGACGACAATTTCAGGGACATGACACCAAGGGCACGGGCAATAAAAACACAAATAGACAAGTGGGGCTACATCAAACAGAAAGACTTCTGTGCAGCCAAGGAGACCACTAACAGAATAAGAAGGCAACCCTTGGAATGGGAGAAAACATTTGCAAACCACGTATCAGATAAGGGGTGAATTCCCAATACACATAAGGAGCTCCTACAGCTCAAAAGCAAAAAAAAAAAAAAAAAAAACCAAAAAAACCAAACCACTAATCACCCTATTTAAAATGCGCTGAAGACTTGAACAGATATGTCTCCGAAGTAGACAGACAGCCGGAGGAGCATGAAGAGGTTCTGAACACACCTAGTCATCAGGGAAATGGAAGTCAAAATCACAAGGGGCTACCACCCCACGCCTGTCAGAATGGCTTCATGAAGAAGACCAGAGTCAACAAATATCGGTGAGGATGTGGAGAAATCAGAACACTTACGCACTGCTGGTAGGAACGCAGACTGGTGCAGCCACCGCGTAAAACAGTACGGAGGTTCCTCAAAAAACTGAAAATAGAACTACCTTATGCTCCGGCAATTCCACTTCTTGGTGTTTATCCCAAAGAACTGAAATCAGGCTCTCCAAGAAATATCAGCACCTCAGTGTTCACTGCAGCACTAGTCATAATATCCAAGATGTGGAATCAAACTAAAGGTCTATTGACGGATGAATGAACAAGGAAAATCTGGTTTAAAACCCAACGGGACGTTATCCAGCGTTAAATAAAGAAGGAAATCCTGCAATACGCAGCAACACGGATGAACCCCGAAGACATGACGCTCAGTGAAATAAGCCAATCACAGAAGGACACACGCTGTGTGATTCCACTCACATGAGAGACGCCAAATAGTCAAATTCACAGAATCAGCGAGTAGAGTGGTGGTTACCAGGGGGTGGGGGCAGGAGGGCAGAAAAGAGAAACTGCTCATCAACGAGCGTAAAGTCTCAATTTTGCAGGATGAGCAAGTTCTGGAGACCTGCCGTACGACAGTGTGCCTACAGTTAACGATACCTTACCGCACACTTAAAAGTTTAAGAGCGTAGCTTTCATGTTAAGCGTTCTCACCACAGTAAAATACATAAAAATGAACCAAATCAAATCAATGACGTTCTGATAGAAATTTTTTTAAAAATCATCTGGGGGACTTCCCTGGTGGTCCGGCGGTTAAGACCCTGCGCTTCCACGGCAGGGGGCACGGGTTCGATCCCTGGTCGGGGAACTGATCCCTCATGATGCATGGTGCGGCCAAAAAAATTTTTTTAATAAAAATAAAAATCATCTGGGACACCTGTACGAGAGAAATTATTGCTCTTCTGTATTATTGTTATTACTATATTATTATGATTACTGAACATAAAATTTAAAACATTTTTGTCAGTAAATATAAAAATGAAAAAATTTCAAAGAACTTTCGAAACAATTCATGAGTCAAAGAAGAAATTAAATTATGCAAGGATAAGGAAATAACAAAGAGGTAAGTGGAACAGAAATCGAAGGAAAAGTAAACAGAAACAACAAAATTGGTTCTTTTAAACAGATGATAACAGACAAATGCCTGGGAAGATAAATCAAAGGGGGTGGGGAGAGAAAAAATAGGAACACAACAGGAATTAAATAAGGCGATATCACTACAAATATATTAGGGATGAAAAAAGTCCTACGAGAATATAACGAACAATTTTAGTCCAGTAACTTTGAAAACACAGGCAATAGATAATTTCCTAGGAAAGCAAAACTTACCAAAATCAACACAAGAAGAAACAGAAAACTAAATAAACCATAAACGTTAAAGAAATGGAATCAGCAAACACAGGCTCCGCCCAGACGCTTTTCTGGGCTGCTTCCAGGAAACCTCCGCGGCCCAGAGTCCTCACCTTCAGACAAATCGACTCAGAACTGAAAGCAGAGAAGGCTGCCCAATTCATTTCCGAGAACCTTGCCATTAAAATCAGACAAGGACAATACAAAACAATAAATGAATTCACAGGCCAATTTTACTTCTGAATTCAGATGGGAAAATCCTAAAGTATCAACAAAGCGCATCTTGCCTCGCTAATAACAAAATCAGTAGTTATGAGAAGTTCGACCCCGGGAATCCAATCACGGTCCAGAAAACCTCCTGATGTAGTAGGACCCACACTCACAGCTTCAAGGGGAAAATGTGTGACGATCACAGACGCGGAAAAAGCGTTCAGGAAGGGTTAACGGCCACTTACAATTTTAAAAGAAGCGCACAAGACAGACCTGAAGCAGATGCGGCAAAATGTGACTCATGTTAAATTCAGGCGTGGGTGCAGGGGTAATTGATACATTCTGTTCTCTTCTGTATTTTGAAAGTGATTCATAATTAAAAAAAAAAAAAAAAAAAAAAGCATTCGCTGGAAACGGACCCAGGGCTGTTTTTTAGGCCCTAACGACACACGGAGCTGCTGAAGGAGGGGCTGCTTCCTCCTGTCTAAGGGCCGAGGCCCCAGCAGACAGGCGCCGGCGGGGGGGTGCGCTCAGGAGGGCGAGGGCCGGGTGCTCCCGAGGACCCCTCACCTCCAGGCCGGCCTCACCCTGGGGACGGGGCTGTCCCATCTGGGAGCAAAGCTGGGGGTGAGGCAGCCACACCCGTCACGGGGTGAGGCCGGCTCGCTCACGCGGACTCCCCCTCCCGTGCCCGGGAGCCTGAAGGACGCAGGGCTCCCCCGAGCTGCCTGGGCCTCAGCCGGTCCCTCCATGCCGGGCCAGCTGTAGGCCGTCTTCCGTGGGCCCCCGGCCCGGGGCCTGGCCTGTCGCAGCACCCCGCCCCCCACTACCCTCGAGCAGGCCGGCAGCCAACAGAGCACATCCGTGAGCGACGGGGATGCTGTTCAACTCAGCCCGGCGGGAGCCTCGCTGCTCAGACCCCGGCTTCCGTCTCTGAGCCTCTGGCTCCCCACTTCGGAAGGAGGGGATAACGACGCTCCCTGCCGACTCCCTTACAGCAGGGGCCCCCCACCCGGGCCGCGCAGCAGGAGGTGGGCGGCGGCCCAGTGAGCGACGCTTCACCTGCCCCTCCTCGCCAGCAGCTGAACCGTCTCCCACCCCCCGCCCCGTCCGTGGAGAAGCTGTCTGCCGCGAAACCAGTCCCCGGTGCCAGAAAGGTTGGGGACCGCTGGCTTACGGGACCGCGCGCGGACGAGACCCCACGAGCACGGACAGCAACCACGTGCTTCATAGACGGAGTAGCTTCTTCACGTGTCATCCTCCCATAAACAGAAACGAGGCAAACCCCGTGGACCGCAGCGCGCCTTAAGGCCCCGCGAGCCCCTCGTCCACGACGGGCAGTGACGGCAGGCAACCTCTGCTCGGGCCGTCACCACACGCGCGCGTTCCTTCAAGGGGACGGACGGCCGTGGCCTGCACGCCTCCACCGTGGCTAGGGGTCCGCGGCACAAACACAGGTGCTGCCGCCACCTTCTGCCAAGGCGGTTCTCGGTGGTGTCCGCTCAAGGGCGGGCGGGGGGTGTCCCAGGATACGCACGTCTCTATACCGTTAACGCCCAATGGTTTCCTCAAGGCCCCCCAGCGGCGCGGAAGAGTAGAACCCGTACTTTCTGTGAAAACCGACGTAGGGCAGCGGAGACCCCGCTGCCCCACCTCTACACCGGGAGGCGTCCATTTCCCCAAAGCAGCAGGTTCGCGTTAACACAGCACTTACGGGAGGGAGAGGGGAAGGCTTCCCGGAGGGTCGTGCCCACCCATCTCACAGCTGCTCTGGAGAGACCTCCCCGACACAGAGCTGCCGGGGTGGTGACTACGGACATGCAAACAGCCACCCTCAGACAGAAAGACACAGAGCTGACCCCGGAGGTTGCAGGGTGAGGGGTGCTGGGTCTTGGCTCCTGGGGAACCAGTGGCCTGCTGGGCGGGTACGAAGACGGGGCCGTACTTACAGGTGCGCCTGCTTCTCGGCGAGTTCTTTGGTTTTCTCCTACAATTATAAAGGGAAAAAAAGCAAAGATGAGACAAGCAGGACAGCACGGGCAACGTGCAGTGAGGACACCACTGACACAGGCTCTCGTCTACACGAAACATGGCATCACTGCTCCGGGCGTCCCGTACTGGGCGATTTGCTCCAAGCTACCCCGGGAAGGCTGTTTTCCGTCTGACCTGACCTCCTGGCACTCCGTTACTGCGTACGATCCAGGCGTTTCCTACAAGAGCACTATTTCACAGCCATCTCTCTTACGTAACAGCCGGCCATTTAGGGAGCCGTAAAGATGGGTCAAACGTATGACAGATGTCAGAATGAACGTCCTAGCAACACTCTTATGGTCAAGCTTCATAGGTGCACTTTTAAAAGTCAGCCCAGTAACGCCGAGCAGACGCACACGGGCCTGGGTACGCAAGTATGTTTAAACGTCCCCGTAGGGACTCAGGTCCAGCCAACGTTTTCTGTCCCTTTTAATCAGGAACTCATTCTCGCTTTAGTGACGTTACCCGGCTGAGCGTGGTCCTAACTGCGACTCCCTCACGTGTTCTCTTAGAGGCCCACGTCGGCCTGAGTTGGCGAGACCCGTGAGCACAGGGGGAGGCACAGGAGGCTGCTGATGGCCGGGAAGCAGACAGACAAATGAACCCCAAGGCTCTAGACAGACCAGAGCCGAGGCCTCTCACACCCCAGAGGGGAAGCCGTACGGGGGACGCCCGGGCCCGGGCCCTGGGCTGAGGGGGTTCGGAGGGGGTCCCACCTCCACGAGCCTGTTGCCAAGCCTGCACGGGGGCAGGGGAGGGGGGACCCGGTTCTCTGCCTGGAGTCACCAGCCCCCGCCTTGCCCCGGTGTTCTCAGCTGTGACGTGGGACGCCGCACCTCCGCCGTCAGGGTGGTTGTGGGAATCGAGTCCAACAGCATCTGATTACTAGTAAGCGTCTGGCACAGAGCAGACTCAGCAAAGGACGGTGATTCGCGTGAAATTCAGAGCTTCTAAGCGTCAGGCCACTCGGTCCACACTGCACGGACTTCAGCTGCACACAGGGGAAGCGACCACGCGCACCAAATGCCACTCGGGACGCTGCGGGACGCGGCTCAGATACGCGCGATCGCTTGCACAAACCTTTGCATGCGGCAGCCAGGATGGCTTTTGCTTTTAAAAAGTTTCAAACGTTTTAAATGCGGATTTTAACCTGAGGAATCTATCCAGTGTCTACACGGCCAACTGGTTTCCTTTTCCCACGACTGCCTCAGGGTGAGCGTGGCCGAGGCTAAGGGGGTCTCTCTGAAGGACCGCGTGTAACTACCGGCCATCCTTTGGGTCCCCAGGGAGTCCAGCCCCTGGAGGGGCGGGAGAGGATGGAGGGGCTGCCCGCCGGGTGCTCTGGCCCCAGGGGACGTCTGGCAGTGCCTGAAGCCGCTTCCGTGAGGGGTGAGGGGAGGGGCGCCGCCAGCCGCGGGGGGAGGGGGGAGGCCAGGGGTGTCGCCCGACATCCGCAAGGAATTCTGCCCGGACGTGCGTGGTGCCGCGGTCCAGAGGCCGTCCTGGGGGAGGTTTCAACGTACAGCATCGACCGGCCCTGTGCCGCCCCCCCTTCCCCCCACCCGACAAGGGCTCCGCAGTGGCGTGTCGGCAGGGGCTCGACCTGCTCCCGGCAGAAGGCGCGGGGCTCCCAGGCCGCCTGGGCGCCGGCGGGGCTGGGCCGTGGGGAGGGACACAGGACCAGAGCTCACGAAGCCGAACCCTCAGCGGACACCCCAGCTCCCTCGGTGGCCCTGTCTCTCCTGCTCGCCCGACAGCGACGAAGGCTGGTCCCGGTCAAGGGGGAGCTCGCGCCCTCGCCCCAGGCGGCCGCAGCTCCCACCCGCTCCTGTGCCGGCCGAGGCCGCCGGCAGCAAACCGCCCCCCGCCCCGCCACTGACCCAGACGGTCTCTCGGATCATCTTGGCCATCTTGAGCAGGAGCCGCCCGAGGGAGCCCGGCTCGAGGCGCGTGGCCGAGTGCTGAATGCACAGGCAGAGGAGGAAGGCGGGGGTCAGCTTGTGGTCGTCGCCGCACGGCTCGACCAGCGTCGTGATCCGCTGCAGCAGCGCATCCTCCACGTCGGGCTCGAACTCCAGGTGCAGCGGCCGCGGCCGGCGGGGGACGGGCCTCGCGGAGGCCGAGGCGGCCCGGGCGCGGAGCGGGGCGCCGCACATCCTGCAGCTCTCCGGCACGGCCCGGAGGCGGGCCAGGGCCTGGGCGGGCAGGGGCTGGGCCTGCGCCGGGTCCTTCAGCAGCAGCAGGTAGTACAGGCCCAGGGAGAGCAGGTCCCCGTGGCGCAGCGCCACGGCGCGGCCCCCCGCCTCCGAGAAGTTGACCGAGACGGGCGCCCCGGGGATGGGCTCCAGGACCAGCTGTGCCCCCGCCTGCGCGCGGCCCGACAGCTGGCGCTTGCGGATGGTGCAGTGCAGGGGCAGGATGTCGGGGGCCGAGAGGCTGATGCTGGGCCTGCTGGAGGGGGTCCTCTGGCCCACCGTGTGCCGCTCCCGGTTGAGCACGTAGACCAGGCTGTCCTGAAACGCAGACACCAGGCCTCAGGGGCAGGACGCCACTCGGGCAGTTCCATCCCTGGTACCTAAGCCACCCCGGGCAGCACGCCCCCCGCCCCCCGCCCCCCCGGAGCCCTTCCTGACCCGCTGCCTGCCCACGCCGGGCGCCCCCCCGTCTCCCAGAGCAGCCTCGGTGGCAGACCCGACGCCCGGGGTGGGGGTGGGGGTGGGGGTGGGGGTGGGGGGGCTCCAGCTTCGAGACGTGAGAGGCCAGACAAGGGCAGACCTGGACGGGGACACTGGCCTACAGACACGCCAGGCCCGCCCGCTCCGCCAGGTGACAGGGACAAGCCGGGGACGCGCCCCTCCTTTGCTGCGCCGGCTCCGGGAGGGAAGCTGCCTCCCAGGCCCTGAGCCGCAGAGCCCTGACGAGGTCACACAGCGTGCGGGGAGGGCGGAGCAGGAAGGGAGCGGGGGACACGCGGGTGAGCGAGAGGCCAGGAGGAACAGCAGACCCGCCGGGGCGGCAGCACGGCAGGGTCGGCGGGGTCGCCAGGGCGAGACCCTTCAGGCCAAGAGGCCTCCGACAAAAGTGGTATAAGATGCTGGCGCGGGGCGGGGGCCTGGGGGCTCCTCAGAGAGAGCCGCCCTGCAGGCGCTCGAGGCCGCGGGAGGCCTGCGCCCCAGCCCACGGGGGCCGTTCCCCAGGGGCCCGCCGGGCAGGAAGGGGGCCCAGTACCAGGTAAGACCCATGCTGCGATCAGTCAGTGAGGAGCTGGGGGGACCCCCTCCCAAGGCGCTGCTGCCGCCCACTGCAGCCTGGACGAAAGAACGTTCTGGAAGCAGAGGACGGGGAAGCCGCCACCCTCCTCCAGCGCCTAGGGCGGACCCAATGGGGTGCTCCCCGCCAGCCCACTTCTCCAGCCCCCGAGCCCCCCGCTGACGTGGTGAGTGAGGACCAGCGGGGCGGGCGCGTCTAGCCGAGGGCCTCCCGCACGCCCCGCGCGCCGCGGCCCCCCCGCCGCCGCGGCCCCGCAGACGGACGCTCACGTGCTGCTGGCTGTAGCCCTGCAGGAGCAGCAGGTGGGGCGATTCGTAGAGGGAGCAGCGCATGGCGTCCCGGCCGGGCTCCTCGGGGCCCCGGGCAGCGGATGGCGGGGCGGCGGCCGAGCCCAGGCTGGTCTCGCTGACCGTGCGGCGCAGCCGGGGTGGAGGGGGGCTCCAGGCTCCCCCCGCGGCCGGGGCTGGGGTTCCCTTGGCGCGGCTCCGCTGCAGTCTCCGGGCTTGGGCGTTTATCCCTGCGGCAGAAGCAGCGCGGGGTGAACAGATGGCTCGAGGCCGCTCCTGACACGGGTCGCGGCTCCGTCAAGCAGGCCTGCAGGCGGCCGCGGGACTCTGCCCACCGACCGCATCCTCGGAAGGCCGGGGCTCGCCCCGGGAGCCAGGCAGCCCGGCCATCCGAGGCCCCAGACGCCCCACGGGAGCCCGTGGCACATCCCAGCCCCGAGACCAGCCAGCGCCACGGCCTCCCCGCGGGATGCCCAGCCCACCGCAGCCTCAACCCCCGCAGAGTCAGCGTGCTGGGGGCTTCGTGGGCACCACGCCGACCCCCAAACCTGCCCATCCCCCGTCCCGTCCTGGCAGGCCGCGTGCGCGTGCGTGCGCTGATTACATGACAACCGTTCATCATCCCCCCTCGTTTTACAAGGAGGAAGCAGTCAGCTCACCTCGTCACTCCAGCCCACAGGGCCGGCTGGTCTCCATCCAGAACACGGCTGCCCCTTCCCGGGGCACCTCCAACACGGCCAGGCACACGCGCACACCCGTGCACACCCCACGAAAGCCTCACCCTTCTACACGTAGGAAGCGCTCTTTTAAACTAATGCCGCGTGAAAGCTGAGAAGCCACATGGAACTCAAGAGGGCCAGTCTCCCGTCACCGGCGCCGCTCCCCGGCCGGCCCAGGCCTTCCTCTCTGAGCCCCCCGCCGAGGACCCTCCACACAGCCTCCGTCCGCAGCATCCCTTCCTATAACCGCTCCAGACAAAACCACACAAAGCCAGAGGAAGCGAGGTGGGCAAGCGGGGGCCGAGGGCGCCCGGGAAGGCCGACCTGCC
The DNA here is from genome assembly GCF_002837175.3 of Physeter macrocephalus. Lineage (NCBI taxonomy): Eukaryota > Metazoa > Chordata > Mammalia > Artiodactyla > Physeteridae > Physeter > Physeter macrocephalus. The sequence goes on along the minus strand of NC_041227.1, from coordinate 77,917,547 downwards.
TTCCAGAAGGAGAAGGGAGCCCGGTCCCCGGCAGCCCACAGGGAGCCGGGGCTGCAGGAGGGAGGCCGCTCAGCCGCAGTGCGAGCCGTTTGCCGGGTACCTGCTGCTCCCCGCCTGCTGCAGAGCCGGGCCGGCGACCGTCAGGCAGGGCAGCGGGGCGGGGGGAAGGGGCGGGTCAGGGGAAGGAGGAGGGCGAGGGCAGGAGGCAGGGATGGAGGAGCAGAGGTGGGGGCAGGCGGGGGGGGGCAGCCCCCAGCCTCACCCGTCCCACAGCCTGCTCTCATGGCTGGGGCATCACTGCACAAGCGGGGGCCCTGCCTGAAGGAAGACATTTAAAAACCAATCCAAAACGACGCTCCAGCCCAGGCTTTTCCTCCCTCTAGGACGGGGCTGCAGGAGAGGACGCACCTCAGAACCACCTCCCACAAGTGCTGGGGCTCCCAGGCAGCAGCAGAGCCCAGAAGGTCACCCTTTCCTCTTCGATTCCCGGGGGCCCCCAGAGGCCCTGGACGAGGCCCGAGCGACCAGGGCCAGCGTCCCTGGGACTGCGGCAGACGGGCGTGGGCGCGCCCTCTCGGCCGACTGGACACCACTCCTCCAGCTGGGGTCCCGCGTCCCCTGGCAGATGACCCCCTCCCAGGCTAAAGCAGGGGCTCTCACCCCGCCCTCGCTCAGGGCCACCTGGGGAGTTTGGAACAGCGCCCAGGGCTCATCCAGGGGCCCTCAGGGTTGAAGGGCCAGGGCTGTCGGGAGGGAGGTGGCGGCAGCTCAAGGCCGGGGCCGCTGGACCGCCGACGCCAGCACGGCCAGCGTGGAGAGCAACCCACAAGGTCCAGCGAGCGATCCGTGCACACCCTGCGGGCTGCACAGCCAGGAGGACCCTCCCACGTGTGGACGCCTGAGCAAGGAAGGCCTCTGAACCCCACATAACCCTCCACGGGGGCTATCCTCGCACAGGGCAGAGATGCTGCAGGGAAAGCTGGGCCCAGCCTGTACCCGGCGGCGGGTGGAAAGGCAGACGGGGAGCAATGGGTAGGGTGTGCGACCTCTGTGTACATGCGGAAAAGAGCACATGAAACCCCACCACATACTGCTCACGGTGTGCATATATGTGCACGTAAAGCTGTTTTTAAAAACGGATAGAAAAGGCACACAGTAAATTCAAGAAATGGCCGTCTTACTGGTGGGGGTCTGAGCCCGGGGAGGTACATTACATACCGTACTGGAGCTACCAGAACACGTGTGATATCACGTACTGCACGTGACAGGACATACTTTATGGATAACTCTGTGTGATGTTTTAGTCGTTTTATTTTTAAAACTCTAAATAAATGTGATTTAAAATGTTTATGTCAACTCTGGAAGGCAAGTACTCAGGTGTAAAGTAAAAATCATAAACACTCTGAGGTCCTCGCGCGTGTGTAGGACTCTGCGGCTGCCCCGGGGTGGGCAGGGGGAGCTGGGGGGGAGCCCGATGAGGCCGCTGGAGACCGTTGGGCCAGTCACCCTGAGGGGGTCGCGGCTTCGGGTGCCGCCCCGCGCCTGATCCCACTTCAGCTTCGCCACCACAATCCACGCGTCCCAACGCCGCGCAAACCCAGGGCGCGCGTGCCCGGCTCTGAGCAGAACCTCCTCCCTAAGCCTGGCAGGGAGGCTGGGCGGCGGCGAGAGGAGGGACGTGTGGGCAGCGCCACCCACAAGCCAGCGGCCTGCGGGGCGCGGCCTGGGGTTCTCAGCCTGGTCCAGGCTCTGCGCACTGGATCTGGGGCGCCACGGTGGAGCCCGCGTCCAGAGCAAGGTCGCCCCCACGGCCCCTCCGCCGCCACCATGATGAAGATTCGGCAACAGACACACCACGGAGAAGCCCTGGCCCGCAGGGGGGCGGCGCTGACGGAATAAAGTGACGAGGGCGGCCAGGCCTTGTACGGCGGTGATTTCACACGCCAAGTTACTCGTCTTAGAGGAAAACGCCCAGCCTTGCCACTGGGTGAAGAAGACGCGCTCCATTTCTGGATCACGCCTCCCCGCGAGCTGGGCTGCACGGCCCAGCCCTGGACGTTTCCCGCTATGCTAGGGGTGACCGAGTTAGCGAGGTCAGAGGTTTATCTGGTCCTGCAGGTCTGAGGGACACCCGGGAATCTGTATTTTGTAAAAGCTCCCCAGAAGGTTCTGGAACTCAGCTAGGATAGGAACCGCTGCCAGGGGCACTCCCCTCCCCCAGTGCCTTGTCTACAGAAAACCCACAGGGGGAGAAAGGGAAACCCACCGAGCACTCGGAAAACATACTCGAGCACCTAGCGCCTTTATTTGCATTTTGGATTTCTAACTCTTTTCTCTAGGTTAAAATGTTTGTCAGTTCCCAGGAAGATGGCAGATATGAGGCTCCCCTCTTCCCTCTCATATAAGGCACACCTCGTCTTACTGCGCTTCACGGATACGGTGTGCTACAAACCGAAGGTCTGCGGCAACCCTGGCTGAGCAAGTCTACTGGCACATTTCTTCCAACAGCATTTGCTCACTTTGTGTCTCTGCGTCACACTGTGGTAATTCTCACAATATTTCAAACTCTGTCGTTATTATTATATTTGTTATGGTGATCTGTGATCAATGATCTTTGATGTTACTCTTGTAATTGTTTTGACTTGTTTTAGTAATAAAGTATTTTATTATTATTTTTTTTTTAAACATCTTTATTGGAAAAATATGGAACGCTTCACGAATTTGCGTGTCCTCCTTGCGCAGGGGCCACGCTAATCTTCTCTGCATCGTTCCAATTTTAGTCTATGTGCTGCCGAAGCGAGCACAGTAGTAAAGTTTTTTTTTTTTTTTTTTTGCGGTACGCGGGCCTCTCCCTGCTGTGGCCCCTCCCCCTGCGGAGCACAGGCTCCCGACGCGCAGGCTCGGCGGCCACGGCTCACGGGCCCAGCCGCTCCGCGGCACGTGGGATCCTCCCGGACCGGGGCACGAACCCGCGTCCCCTGCATCGGCAGGCGGACTCCCAACCGCTGCGCCACCAGGGAAGCCCAGTAATAAAGTATTTTAAAATTAAGGTATGTATATTGTTTTTCTAGACATAATGCTATCGCACCCTTAATAGACCTCAGTAGAGCGTAAACATCATTTTTCTAGGCACTGGGAAACCAAAAAGTTCCTGTGACTCTCTTTACCGACGTGCCGGCTGATTCACGGCAGTGGTCTGGCCCTGAACCCGCCACATCTCAGAGCTGGGCCTGTATCTGTTCCCTGGTGAAAAGGCAGAAACACACCCAGCAGAGGAATAGAAGGAGGGGTCTGGGTAACCAGAACCTGGAGAGGCCTCTGTGTCCCCCCCCACCCAGGACACGCATGGGACCACCGCACCGCCCAACACCGGGCCCCAGACCCAGAAGCACAATGACCACCTTCCCACATCTTAGGAGGATGACACGACCAGGAGGGATTCCGAAACAAGCCCTGCCGCCCCTGAACAGGCTCACAGCTAAGTCCCAGGCCCGGACTTGGACGTCCAGGGCCGACCCTGCCCGCTCCTGGACTGTGTGTCTCTGACACGGGAACTGGGGAAGGGGCCCTAACCTGCAGGCGGTGTAACCGCGACACAGACGACGGTGGCGCCCTTCACAACGGACGCGCGCGGTTAAAGAAAGGAGCTCGGAGCTTCCCTCTCCCGGCAGCTGCCCCAGCTCCCGCCACCGGAGTCAAGCCTGCGAGCAGCTGCCTCTGCAGGGCAGGGATCTGCGGTCCCTCGTCCCCTCCATCAGACGCTCCTGGGCCAGGCAGCCGTCGGGCAGCGGGGAAGAGGCGGAAGGATGACATCCCAGGCCACACGGTGTTTTACGTGTCGGTGCAGGCATCCCCTCTGCGGGGAGACAGGAAAGGACCCTGGATACCGGGGGGGTGCGGGGGTGGACATTAATTCTGAAAACAGCTGGCAGCTGTCATCAGAGCTCCCGTCACGGGCTCCAGAACAGCACTGGAAAGAACAGCACAGCTCTTTTCCTGAACGTCAGTAAGTTCAGGACAATAAATTCAAGCTGTAGGTTTTACCTCCGGGCGCTGTTTGCTCTTCTCTCCCAGGATCAGAGGGTTTGAAACAGTGTCTACAACTCGGAGAAGTCCCTGTTGCTCGCACCCACTACCAGGGCTGCAGGAGAACTCAGAGATGTGGTTTTCATCGGGGACGGATGAGGCAAGTATTCCTGCATTAGGGAATTTCGCTAAAATCGGGGGGAATTGAGACTCTTTTAGAGATCTCTAATAACAGCTGGAGAGGCGCTGCTAACATAAACTCTGCAGTAGCCACTGCACAACTCGGAGGTCAGACCTGCCTCAAACAAGTCCTTTTAAACGAGAATGCCCTTTTCTGGGTTAGCAAAAGATGCAGCACGAAGCCCTAAGTTGATCAAGCAATCCTTGACGTTAATTTGAAGTTTTGTGTATTTGAAATGTACAACAAGGATGACAAACTACCTAAGGACCATTTGGTGACACAGCATCCATCTGCTCCATGGCCAGCTTTATTCTGAGTATTCTGCATTCAATTCCACTTCATTCTCACAATAAACCCTTCAAAGGGACTGCAGTGACATGGGAATATGTTACCTAGTTTTTTAGGATCGATCCTACCATTGGCAAATAAAATTCCAAAAAAAAAATGTATATCGTACCCCGCCCTCCCCAGCTGGGGACACAACACGGATGCCTGCTGACCACTTCTGTTCAGCATCGTACCGGAGCTCCTGGAGGTCCCAGCCAGTACAATAAGGCAAGAAAAACAAATGAAAGGTAGAAGGATTGAAAAGAAAGAAAGAAATTCGTGATGATTTTCAAGACGATGTGATTGTGTATACAGAAAATGCAAAAGAATCTATGGACAAATTATTAGAATTAACAAATGAGTTTAGCAAGGGGACTAGATATGGTGAGTATGCAAATTCAATACTATTTTAAAATACTAGAAACAAAGAGAAAAGGGTATGTTTAAACAAAAAGATACCATTTATAATAATGTCAAGAAACGTGAAACTAAGGAATAGACCTTCCAGAAGATGGGCAAGACCATGTCACTGAAAACTACAAAGCACCACTGACAGAAATCAAGGAAGCTTAAGTGAAAAAGACAGACAGGCCAAGTGTGAGAGAGGAAGTGGGACAGTTAGAGCCCTTGCACACTGCTGGGGGAGGGGGCGTCAACTGGCACAAGCGGCCTGGAAAGCACCGTGTGCTGGTGTCTCCCACCACTGAACCATCACATCCACTCCGCAGTCTACACACGACAGGAACACACGTGGGACCACGGGACGTGCACAGGAACACGTCCACGGTAGCATCACTCCTAATGGGCCCAAACTGGAAACACCAAGTGTCTACCAGCAACAGGACGACCAAGTCAACTGTGGTCCATTCACATAATGGAATCCTGCACAGCAACAGTAATGAATGGACTCTTCTAAAAGCAAGAATAAGCCAAAAACCAAAAAACAAAAAGCCAGACACAAAAAGGTACAAATAATACGATTCCATTTATAGGAAATTTACTTAGAGCCAAAACTGAACTATGGTTTTAGAAGTCAGAGAGGTTGGCTCAATGGCCAAGGACCAGAAGGAGGTGTGAGGGAGGCTGCAGGTGTCCTGATAATGCTCTAGTTCTTGCCACACAGGTGCACTCATCTTCTGAAAACTCGTTGAGCTGTACCCTCACAATGTGGGCACGCTTCTGTCTGTAGGCTATTTTTCAATGAAAATTTTCCTTTTAAAGAAGAGAACATCAGATGTTAAGATTACCATACACAAATTATAAGATCATGCTTACACTGTTTAAAGAGATAAAACATGCCTTGAAATATATGTAGAGAACAGGAAATTATAAACCATAAATCAGCTTTGAAAAATAACCAACTAGAACTTCTAGAAATGAAACAATACAGTAACGGAAACTATGCAGCATATCAGACGCAATGGAAAAGAGAATCAGTAAACTAAAAGACAAGTCTAAAATCTCTAGGATGTGGTACAAAGTGACCAAAAAAGGAAGAAGAAAGAAGACATGAAAGACATTAGGAGACAGGGAAGAGAGAGTGAGAGGCCTCACACACGTTTTAAGACAGCTCTGGGGGAATTCCCTGGCAGGCCAGTGGTTAGGACTCAGTGCTTTTACTGCTGACGGCCCGGGTTCAATCCCTGGTTGGGGACTTAAGGTCCCACAAGCCATGCAGCACGGCCAGGAAAAAAAAAAAAAAAAAAAAAAAAAGACGGCTCTGGGAAGAGAGCAGTAAGAAGCGGGCAAAGGCAATATCTGAAAAGAAAATAAGTGAGAATTTTTCAGAACTGATTGAAGAAACCAATTTGCAGTCTCGTGAAGTCCAATAAAAGAAAGAAGAGAGACATCACAAGAAAACTACCGACCAATGTCCCTTATGTATAGAGATGTAAAAGTCTCCAAGACAGTAGCAAACCATGTTCAAGTGGGATTTATCCCAGGAATGCAAGAGTGATCTAACATACAACAGTCAATCACTGTAATATACCGTACTGATACGATAAAAGACCAAAATGACATGGCCAGGTACTAAATGCCACTGGATTATACACTTTAAAATTGTGAATTTTATGTTATGTGAATGTTATTTCCGTTTTAAATGTCAGGCTTTAAAGACCCTAATGTGAAAGGCAAAACTATAAAGCTTTCATAAGAGAATGCAGGGACTATCTCTACAACCTCAGAGGCAGGGACGGATCTCTTATACGAGACAAAACCAAAACAGAATCAAAAGCATTAACCATGGGCTTCCCTGGTGGCGCAGTGGTTGAGAGTCCGCCTGCCGATGATGCAGGGGACGCGGGTTCGCGCCCCGGTCCGGGAGGATCCCACGTGCCC
>NC_041227.1:77906079-77910442 GCF_002837175.3 Physeter macrocephalus | reverse complement strand
CCGCAACGGGAGAGGCCACAGCAGTGAGAGGCCCGCGTACCGAAAAAAAAAAAAAAAAAAAGCATTAACCATAAAGAAAAGAATCGACAAAGTCAACTATATTAACAATTTTATTCATCAAAAGACACGATAAGTCGAGTTTAGAAAATCAACTCACAGACCGGGAGGAAATCATTATCATTATAACACGTATTACTGATAAAAGACTAGAATCTAGGGACTTCCCTGGTGGTCGGTCCAGTGGGTAAGACTCCACGCTCCCAATGCAGGGGGCCCAGGTTCGATCCCTGGTAGGGGACCAAGATCCCGCATGCGTGCCGCAACTAAGATTTTGCATGCCGCAACTAAGAAGTCCGAATGCCGCAACTAAGACCGGCACAGCCAAAATAAATAAATAAATATTTTTAAAAATATATTTTTTTAAAAAGACTAGCCTCTAGAATAAAGAATGCCCACAAATCAATAAGAAAAAGACCAAACAATAGAAAATGCAAAAGAGCAGACCAGGCACGTGACGTTTCCAGCGGCACGGTAAACCAGGAAGCTGCTTTGACCCCATCAGGTAACGGAGGAACACGCGCACTCTGTGTCCAGCAATATCCCGACCAGGGGCGCACCCCCGAGGGACTTGTGCGCTTCGGGACCAGGATGCTCTGAGCAGCACGGTTCCCAGACCCACTTGCAGAGCTGCTCAGCGTGTCTGCACCCACGTGGCGGGACACGGCTGCGAGCAGCACGGGCGTGAGCCCCGCAGCACCGCACGAAGGAGACGAAAATCCACCCGCATGGCTCAAAACCGGCAAAGCGAAACTCTCGCAGGCAAAGACGCACAGGCGATAACACTAAAAGGAAACTGAGAAAACAGCCATTACAAAGTCAGGATGGTGGTTCCTTCCGACGGGCGGGGAGAGGGTGCAGCTCAGGGGGACCCCAGGGGGACAGCGCGCTGGAGTCCACGTGCCCGCAGCGAGGCTCCGGGCGGCGGCGTGCTTGGTAATGACCTACCGACCCGAGCAGGCGGGTCTTCTACCCTTTCCTGCACACGGTCCCTTCCACCGTTACGTGACCGTCCACAGCCTCACGACCCGCCGCCGTACCTGTCCAGCTGGAGGGCACCCTGAGGACACGCCGAGCAGGGACCGGAGCCCCCTGCCGATCCAGCCGAGGGCTCTGCCGCCTGGAAGTGGCCACATAAGGACACCGCCTACACCAGCCGCTCCGAAAGGTGGATGCTGCCGGGAGGAGGTGCCCCGAGTGGCCGCTGCCCGCTGCCAGCTCTGCAGCTCCATTTCCACCCGGCCCTGTCCCCCCAGTGGCCCAGGGGTTCAAGTCCCGGGCAAAATGCAGATGTCCTAAGCTTCCCAAGCCTCCTCTCCACGGGCCTGGAGGAGAGCCACGAACACCTCCAAGGGGACTGCGTCCCCTCCCCACCCTCCGTACTCCACCCGCGACATCTTATTTCTTAAGCTGGGTCATGGGTGCGCAGACAGTTCGTTACACTACGCTGTTAATCTATTTCTTGGGTGCTTGAAGTATTTCAAAATAAAGATTAGGAAAGCAATGAGAAGCAGGTACAGATGACAAACAGAGATGTTCGTGAACATTCCAAAATCAGCTCCACCTCACAAATACTAAAGGAAACGCACGCTAAATAATGAGGTACGCTTTCCCTTCAAATCAGCAAAGATCCTTTACTGATGGAATCACATGACCGCGAGGCTAAGGAGAGACGGACGCGCTCAGAAACTGCCCGCGGGAATGTAAACTGGCACTGGTCCACCCCAAATTTAAAAACAGCCAGCGGGCTAGTGCCAACTACATCATATTAGACGTGGACACATCTATATTTAAAAAGTCTCCATCTCTCCACAAATGAATTCCACTTTTAAGTTGCTAGCCTACAGAAATAATCAGGAAGGAATCAAACACTTCTGTACAAAGATGTTTATATAAGCATTACTCATAAATAGAAAAAAGAAAGGGAAACATGCTAAAATTCCAATAAAGACATGGTTATAGGCACCCCACACCCGTTCACTGGCTTTAAATATGATGTTCACAATATGAGTAAATAAGTATTTTACGTTAAAAAAAGAATATAAAACTATGTACATAGGTTGATTTAAATTATGTAAGAAAAGTAATGCAATAGTAAGAAAAGAAGGAAAGGCACCAAAATGTTGAAAGCAATTCTCTCCAGGCGGTGACTTTACAGGTGATTTTTACTCTCTACCTAATACTTTCCCTTATTTTCCAAATTTTCAATAATGAATATGTCTTATTTTCTTAAGTGGGGGGAAGTCACATTTTCAAGTACCAAGGAGCATTATTTCCGTGGTAAAACTTGGACCTTCTCCTGCCAGTTAGGGCCTTAATCAGGGAAGAGCAGCCCTCTCTAGAAGGAACTAATAACCTAATTAAGATAATGGGTAACTGAGGAGATAAAATGCTTAGGCCATTTGTCAGCCAGTCAGAGATGGAAATAGAGCCTTCCAGAACCATGCCAACGAGACAGCAGTGCAGCAGAAGCAGGAATTTTCTTTAGCTGAAACCAAAGGCCCCCGTGTGACCCCCCCCCGAGATGCCTCGAGCCCTCCCCTGGGGAGGGTCCTGGTAAACCGAGCGACACCAGCCCAGCCGGCGCCCCTGCTCACACGCCTCAAGGACCCACACGGGAGGGGCCGCCGATGTTCCTTCCCGGGCCCACCTGGAGAACCAGCTTTGTCGCGAAGGCCAGCACCTCCCGTCTCTCGCCCAGAGTGAGGAGCCTCCCTGCCCCAGAGGCTGCATCCCGAGGACGCCCGACGCCCCGCACGGCCGCCCGACGCCCACTGCCCTGCAGCGAGCTCCCTACTCTCGTGCAGGCTGGAAGAGACGGCACGGAAAGCGCTTTGAGAACTGGGCAAGAAGACAAGAGAAACTAGGAGAGAACAGATCCGGATAACACGTCAGTCCAGGAGACGCAGAACCTGGATAACAGACGAACCAGAAGCAATGATCCAAGGAGGGATGTGATTTTTCAGAACTGAAGAACATGCGTTTTTAGCTTAAAAGTCTGACGCACAGTAAAGGTTAAAAATGCATAAGGGGGGACTTCCCCGGTGGCACCGCGGTTAAGAATCCGCCTGCCAAGGCAGGAGACACGGGTTCGAGCCCTGGTCCGGGAAGATCCCACATGCCGCGGAGCAACTAAGCCCGCGAGCCACAACTACTGAGCCCACGTGCCACAACTGCTGAAGCCCGCGTGCCTGGAGCCCACGCTCCGCAACGAGAAGCCAAACCGCGATGAGAAGTCCCACACGCTGCAACAAAGACCCACCACAGCCAAAAATTTAAAAACGCCTAAGGGGTCAAAATACGCAAACAGCACATTGTAATAACCTTAATACGATAAGAGAATATGGACATTATAAACAAATATGGTAACAGATACAACCATCACTTTTTACATAAAAAAAACAAAAGTCTAGCAGAAAGGGTGCAAACACACCCCAACCAGGACACACACTGTGAGTCTGCAGAATGAGGCAGCGTGAAGATACTACCTGCGTCTCCAGAGGGAGGAGAGAGAGATTAAGTCCAAAGGAGGGAGAGTGCCAACACGCCCCAGCCTCTCCTGGAGCCACTAGGAGCTGAAAGGAATGGACTGAGGCCTCCAAAATGCCAGGAGAGAAAAGTATTTTCATCTAAAGCTCTACGCCCAGCTAAGCTATTAATCGAGCATTAAGGTGGAGCAAAGGTCTTTTAAGCAACTTCACCTCTCATGGACACTTTCCCAGGAGGCCACGGGAGGAGCTGGTCCACGTAAACCAGGTGTAAAGCGAGAACCAGGGAAAAGGGAGCAGAGACAGGGGTCTCCTCTGCAGAGACACCAGGGCGAGGACGGCTGAGAGCGGGCTCGAGAGCAACCGGCCCAACCTGAGCAGGCGGAAGGCGCCCAAACTGGATAAAACCAGCCTCACACCTGAGCATCTTGAAAAGAGATACTGGCAGAGGATGGAGGAATGCTGAATGAGTGAAAAGTACCAAGAAAAAGGGCAAACAAATAATACCAATAATTAATTTCAAAGAAACTGGCAGCTGGACTAGAAGGAAAGGTAACCTTTGTGTACACCAGGCCTCGGTTGTAAAAAGCTGTCTCTGGTCCTAAAAATGTGAACACCGATTACTAATCTAAAGAAATTTACAACTGTCCTGAGAGGACAGGGCGAGGGAAGCTGATATTTTAAAAGGGTGGATGGGGGGCTTCCCTGGTGGCGCAGGGGTTGGGAGTCTGCCTGCCGATGCGGGGGACGCGGGTTCGCGCCCCGGTCCGGGAGGATCCCACATGCCGCGGAGCGGCTGGGCCCGTGAGCCGTGGCCG
>NC_041227.1:77840250-77906003 GCF_002837175.3 Physeter macrocephalus | reverse complement strand
GTCCGGAGCCTGCGCTCCGCAACGGGAGAGGCCACAACAGTGAGAGGCCCGCGTACCGCAAAAAAAAAAAAAAAAAAAAAAAAAAAAAAGAGGGGTGGTGAACAGAGCTGAATTCTCATCTTCATGGAAGAAGTCACTAGATGACGCTCAAAATGTAAAAACCAAGCAGCACGGGATAAGTGTGTTACTTTAAGTTGTGGAATTAAATGCCAAATAAGGAACAGTTCACAACTGAAACTGGTTCCCTCTGGGCAGGGCGAATTGGCAAGAGGGAAGGCTAGCGCAGGCACCTGCTGCTTCAGCTTTTTTGCCTTGTTTTGTTATTTCTAATCAGCAATGAGAAAGTATCGCTTTAACTGTGCACGTATATATAACTGGTGAAAGTAAGTTTTTAAACGTACATACTTTTCAACCTCCTAAACGAATGAATGAATGCACGCCCTTATGGTATGTTTTTCATCAATTCCTAGACACACTTTTTTGCACATTTTAACATCTCTGAACGCATCCTGCGTTCTTGTGGAGTGTCCCAGGCAGGAGCTGTCATGTGAGAACTTGGCTACGGTTCCTGGAGGGCGAGATTCTTCAATATTTCAGTCATTTAAGGGCCATTTGAAGAATGAACGAGCTCTGGTTGTCATGTGCAAACTTGCAGAATTTGGGGCCAACAGCTTGAGAGAAAATCCCAGGGATAACAGTGGAGCACCTTCAAGAAATGTGGCATCAGCAATATTCTTGAGGGCACAAAAAAGGGCGCTGTGTGGAAACGTGCACAGTTGACAGCTCGAGTCGTAAAGAAGACTTTGAATTTATTTCGCTCCTATTTATCTTTTTGTGTGTGCATGTGCACAGAACCAACACAGGTTAAAGTCCGTGTTTAAATAAATCTTCAGGTTTATTAGAGCTCTTTAGGTAAGTACAAAACTAAGAATCCCAAGTAATAATAATAAGGCATCGTGTCCTCGTTTAACTTGTACTATTTTTTACGTTAGTGGTAAGTAGGTACGGTGACCTTACAATCAATAACATCTTTTATGTGGTGAAATACGGTATATACAGGAATATGTATTGCAAATTTGTTCTTAATGACCCCCAAATATACATAGTGCTCTGACCACACCATGGAATATTCCATAAGCCCTAGAATGAATGAATTAGAATGATAACAGATGATGTGGGGAGATTTTCAAAGGAGTTTGTTAAGAAAAGATACAGAAAACTAAGTATGTGATCCCATTTTAAAATAATAATAACTGGGACTTCCCTGGTGCGCTGTGGTTAAGAATCCGCCTGCCAATGCAGGGGACGTGGGTTCGATCCCTGGTCCGGGAAGATCCCACATGTCACGGGGCAACTAAGCCCGTGGGCCACAACTACTGAGCCTGCGCTCTAGAGCCTCCCCACTGCAACTACTGAGCCCATACACCACAACTACTGAAGCCCCCGCGCCTAGAGCCCGGGCTCCGCAGCAAGAGAAGCCACCGCAATGAGAAGCCTGTGCACCGCAACGAAGAGTAGCCCCCGCTCGCCACGACTAGAGAAAGCCCGCGCGCAGCAACGAAGACCCAGCACAGCCAAAGATAAAATGAAATTTTGAAAAGATAATTTAAAAAAAAAACTGACTAAAAGTCTGCACGTGTACATGTTTACACAGATCTGTACAGGAGCATCAGAGCACAGAAAAACTATGGAAGGTCACGGTGGGAGCAGAATTCTAAGGTGACCCCATGATCTCTGCCCCTACGGTTACTCCCGTGATTAAGGACATGGGCAAGAGAGGTTCTGCCGGTATAATTAAGGTAACTGAGCAGTTGATCTTAGGATAAGTGACTTCAAAGCAGAGAGTGCTCTCCAGCTGGTCACAGAAGAAAAGGGTCTGAACAAAGGGTTGCCCCTGCTCAGATGGGAGGGGCCACAGGAAAAGGAGCTGAGAGTGGGCTCTGGTCCACAGCTAGCAAGAAAAAGAAAGGAAACAAAACATGGAGGTTTCAGTCCTACAACCCCAAAGAACTGAATTCTGCCTTGTCAGCCAAACTTTGTGGGAAAGTTGTCTACACACAGGCTTCCTCTCTTTTCTCCTAGGCACCCTTCTGTATAAGTAGGAAACACTTCCGGCATCCAAAAGGGTATGAAGAACAAAATAATGCACCCACTGCAGCCTGAAGAAATAAAGCACATTCTAGATACGGCTGAGCTTTCTCTCTCCTATCCAGAGATAACAGCTATGCCGATTTGGGGTCATAACTCCCATGTGTATATTTATATATTTTTTTCCATGTATTAAGTATGGCCAAGATATTATATACATACATAGTAAATATCTCTGAAAAATATATTTAATTTGCAATTTTTAAAAAAACTGATGAAATGGTATCATACGATATGAACACAACACCCACTTGCTATGTGTATCTCTAGCTCATTCGTTTTCAGTGCTGTATGGTATTCCATTGTCATATATTAAAATGGACCCATTTTTCCTGTTGATCAATGAGGAAGTCAGTCTCCAAGATGGCCCCTAGTGATCTCCTGCTTTTCGAGCCCTTTTGGAGTCACCTGCCACTGTGAATAGAGCCCGTTTAATCACAAAGACACGGCGGGAGTGGCGGGGTGACGTCCATGGTCAGGTCATGAAAGACACTGCGGCTTGTGCCTGGCTCTCTCAGACCACGTGCTGGGGTTAAGTCAGCCGCCATGTTGTGAGGAGACTCGGTCAGCCCTATGGAGAGCTGAGGCCTCCTGCCAACAGCCAGCATCAACGTGCCAGCCGACATCTCACATGTTAAATCATCTCGGCATTCCAGAGATTCATCAAACTTGGTCATGACGGTTTTTATATACATTTCTGGTTTGGTTTTAGCTTTCAACATCAACATTCATAAGTGAATTTGGCTGATAACTTTTATCATGTTCCCTTTCTCTGGTTTTGATATGAAGGTGAGATTTGTTGTGAAAAAACGTTTCTTCTTTTTCCATTTTCTGGAATAGTCTGATGTAAAATATTGGAATAATCTTGTCACTGAACATCAGTAAGAACTGGCCTGTACGACCGTCTAGGTCTTATGTTTTTGTGATTTTACTTTGGTTTTGGTGGGGACATTTTCAAACTACTCGTGCCATTTCTTTTCAAGGTTATAAGTCCATTCAGGTTTTCTATCCTTCAGTGAGTCTGGGTAGGTTATCTTTTTCTAGGAGATTGTCCATTTCGTCTAAGTTTTCAAATTTACTGCCATAAAGCTATCTATAAGATCCTTTAAATGAAAATTAAAAAAAAAAAAAAAACTACTGTATTTGTGGCTATATCCCCTTTTAAATTCCTAAGATTGCTTGTGTACCATCTTTCGTTTTCCTCGACAATCTTCCCGGTTTTGACTAGGTTATTAGTCTTTTCGAAGAACCTACTCTTCACTTTGTTGATCCGCTGCACCGCATGTTTATTTTGTCTTTACTTTCTGCTCTGTATTATTTCCTTTCTTCTCTCACTGAATTTATATTCTTTTTACCCTAGTTCTGTAGGCACACAGCTCATCAGCTGCCAGCCTGTATTCTTTTCTAGGGTAAGCATTTAAAGCCATAACCCTCCTCTTCTAAATACCACATTGGCTGCATCCCACAAGTTGCATTTCCATTACTGTTCAGTTCTAATTCACATTAAAGTGTCTTTTTTGATCCTGACTTATTTGGGAGCGTTTGAATGTGTAAACATATGAGTTCTGTGTAATTTGCTCTACCATTGCCTTCCAACACCCATCCTCTCCTTCTCCCGTCACATAATGGTGGGGAATGGTGGTCGTGTAACCAGCTGATACAAACTACAACTTCTGGTCTCCCTCACAGGTAGGCAGGGCCTTGTGACTAAGTTCCAGTCAGTGAAAGATGAAGGAATGTCATCTTCTAGGGACTTCCAGGAAAGCTCCGTAGGAGGAGGACACAGTCTGCGGGGACACCTTTGGCTTTCCCCCCTTCCTTCTTTCTTCCTGCCTTAAATGAAGATATGATGGCTATGATGGCAGTGGCCCCTCCATCATCCTGCACCTTGAGGTGATCTTGAGGATGGAAGGCATGGACTACAATGGTGGGGCTGAAAGTGCAGAAGCCTGCGTCCCTGGGGACCAGGAAAGCTCCCCCATCAGCCCTGAACGTACTCCCTCTGCAATGTGAAAGAAAAGCACCCTGTATCGGGTTCAGTAATTGTTATCTGGCCAAATGCAATTCCTAACTGATAGAGGTCTTTATCACTTTGATGTTGGTTTCTTGATTACAAAATACTTCACACACACACACACACACACACACACACACACACACACACACAAGAAAGCATTTACAACTGAGACTAATAATAAAATGAACACCGTTTCCTCCACCACCCAACCTGCAAAAAGTAGAACATTTCCAGTCTGCATTCTTGCAGCTGCACCTCCCCTGCTTCTCCCCACCTCTCGCCCTTGCATTCTGAATTTTCACATTCCCTTGTTTTTCCTTTATAGTTATACCTCACATTTTTGTCACCCTAAATTACACTGCCCTATTTTGCTTTTTTTAAAACCTTATGTAGATCGTGCCATTTTTTTTCCCATTCTTTATGTCTTACGTTTTGGGTGTGTCTATTTTTCTGTGATTGTCTCTTTCCCCTCAACATTACGAGACACACCTACCTCGATGCATGAAGCTTTGGTCCATTTGATCTCACAGCTTTACGTTGTTTGCTGCATGAATACACACTCTCTCTCCACTCCCCGTTTAGGGGTATGCGGGTCATTTCGAGCTTCAGGCTATTACAAAATGCTGCCGCAAACACTCCCCTACTCGTCTCCTGGTGACCCGTGGGACGGTCTTTCTAGGAAAGTGCTTCCTGACTTTTCTGATACCACGGCATATGCGGGAAACGATGACATCCCCATGGCACGCTGGAGGTAAACGAGAGGGTGTGTAGGGTTCTGGACACGGCTGCAGCGGTGGCCCACAAACTCTGGCTACCTCAAGGGATAGAGAGACTGGTAAGGTTAAACCCACCAGTGCCCCACAGCGTGGGAGTGGAGCCCCCAGCGCAGAAGGAATGGAGCACAGGGTGCGGGCACGCCGGCCCCACTAGACAACACCCACCTTCTCCTGAAGGGACCAGACAGCGTGTACTCCCCTTCCTCCTCGCCAAACCTGAATATTGTTCGGCTTCATTTTTGTAAAAGAAAAATAGCTCCGTGGTCTTAATTCCCATTTTCCTCACTAACAAGATTGAGCATCCTTCCATGTTTATTGCCCATTCTTAGTTCCTCTTCTGTGAAATACCTACGCATCTCTTTTGCCAGTTTATTGGGTTGTTTCATCTTTTCAAATAGACTTTTTTCTTCATCCTTAATATAGCCTGGATAGCAATCGTTTGTTTTATGTATTATGAAATCTCCCTGCTTACAGCCTGTTTTTCAGTTTTCACTGTTCATTACTCAATACAATTAAGAGATTCTGTTCATCAGTCTCTTCACGGTGTGAGCTTTTCCGTGTTTTCTTTAGGAAATTCCTCTCTATGCTGTTTGTCATTGTTCCTAACTTACTGTTCTGCAGTCAGAGAACATGTTCTATGAATCAGATAACTTTAACTATGTTGAGTCTTACTTTCTGGATCTAGCATGAGGTTATTATTATTTTTTTTTTTTTACATGTCCAAGTGCTTGAGAATAGCATGCATTTTCTAATGGTTGAGTGGAAGTTTCTGTAACAAATGCCCAATAGATGAGGGACGACAAATGCCGGCTGGGGGGAATGGGTGACCAACCCAGCCCTGGCCATCTGTTTACATATTGTCCAGGGCTGCTTTCACTCTACAAAGGCAGAGTTTGTACAGTCTCACAAAGCTGAAAATATTTCCTATCCGGCCCTTTACAGGAAAAGTCTGCCAAGCACTGTTGTGGTGTTCAAAACTGTTTCCCTTCTACTTTTTGTCTGCTTAGTATCAATTAATGACAGGAGTTGTTTAAAAATCTTCCGTGACAACGATGCTTTTGGCAATTTCTGTTAATCTTTGCTTTATTTTACATTGAGGCTATTTTACTAGGTGCAAAAAAAATTAAATTGGTCCCTTTTCCTGCTGCACTATTTCTTCTCTCATTAATGCAGTGATCCCTTTTGTCCCTGGTAATTATTTTTGCTTTGAAATGTTTGGATAACACTGTTAACTGTAACAGCTTTTCATTGGCCTTTTTTCCATTCTTTATGTCTTACGTTTTGGGTGTGTCTCTCGTAAATAAAATAGCGTACAGCTGGACTTAGTTTTTCCATGAACTCTTGACAATCTCCACATTTTACTCAGGAAGTTTAGTCTATTTATTATGTATATAGTGACAGATATATTTCGCTTCATTTCCACCACCTGAGATTGTATTCTCTTTCTACACCATTTTCTCTGTGCTGCCCACCTCCCCCACCCCACCTCTTTCCTGCCTTCTTTTGGATTAAGATTTTTTAACTCCATTTTTTTGTACCATCATTGATATGAAGTTTTAACCTTTTCATGTTTTTTCCCTATTATAACATGAATTCTAGACTTCAAGTAAGTCGAAACGTTCATCGGTGACTTTACCCACCAGAACAACAGTAAGAACATCTGAGCTGTTATCGTCAGATTTAAACCCCTCTGCTTGCTTCTTTCTTGCTTATTTTTATTGTGTTTTTTAATGGAGAAATACATCATCTGTTTTCAAAATAGTGCTTGAAAAATACAAGGAGTACAGAGACTATAAAACGAAGCAAACTCCAGTCATGAGATACTATGCACACCATATGAAAAAAATAGTCTGATATTCAGGTAACGAAAACTAGAATTAAAAAGCTCCAACCTTCCAGCTTGGTAAAAGAAGTACAGTTACACGAAACATTTACTAAACTAATTTTTCCCCAATGTGTGAACAAAATGACAAGACTAAATTTGTGCGTGGCAATTTCAATGACACAATAGCTATTCAAAATACACAGGTACAGTACACACTTCACCTGATTTTATTGTGGTGGAAGGGGGCTGCACAGGTAGCGGGAACACTGTGTACTCGGCGTCAGAAAGTCATGGTGAACAGAGAGTCTCAATTACTGCACAGCCCACAACGGAAATGACTATATTCCAACTTTGGGGGAAATTATTTTAAAGGATAGGGAAAGGGTTTAAGAAGCTGCAGTTTAACATGAAAAACGCACATGTGGTAGAAAGGAACACTGTTGGGGGATAGGAAGAATCAGAATCAGGCTATTTGGAAAACCTGTTAGGTTTGCTGTGTCCAGATTAAGAGAGACTAAGTTTTCATTCACCTACAACTGTTGAGAAACATGAATGTTCTGCTGCTTAATGATGAGCTGTCTTTTTTTTTTTTTTAAAGAAAGGTTATTGTTCCGAATTTTTTGCAGGATAAAACAAAAGAGTAGAAAGCTGACTAGATGTCAAGTGCTTGCTAGAAATTTCTGATGTTTCTACATGTAAATTTTACTGATGAATTTTAGGAAGTCATTTACAAATAAAAATTGGTTTAAACTTCTGGAGAAAATGTTTTGCTTACACGTTTAAATTAGAAATTAACTTTACTATAAGCAGGTATTCTGTGGAGTATACAAATCTTCTCTTACGTGGAGACCAAATGGCCATCCAAGATGGATAACATGCTTCACAGGAATTACTTTTAGTAAAGCTTTACTAAAATATTAGCCATGTGGCCACAGGACCGTTGGTTTCACATCATGGTTAAGAAAATACTAGCATACTGAGTTTTCTGTGAAACGATATATAAGCATACCTTGCGCACACAAGCAAAGAGAAGGCGGCGGGGGCAGGGGACACAAAAAGCTTTTTTTCTTTTAGGGCAAATGATTAAGGACAAGAGAATATGGAGCTTTGTTAGCTCAAGACAGTATCTGCTGTTTGACGGCTGATTGTATGCACTCTGAAACAGTTCTTCAGATAAAACCAATCATTTCTTGATCCTGTCCCATCAAAACCAGACACTTACTAATTACTGTTTCAATGCCAAATATATACCCTAAGAGTTGACATTTCATTTTAAAGGGTTATAGCTATCTCACAGGAACTGAGCTAGATGTACTTTATGCTTTTTCTGAAGTACAGTACACCACTGCACAATGGTAACCAATCTGAAGATCAGTAATGAAGAACACCCTTCAGGAAAAAACTGAAATTCATCAAGCTGAAAAATCTAAAATTTGTTCTACTGTCTAATAAAAATATAAAGTGCATCATCAGCGTAAGGAATTCTGATACCAGTTTGTGCTGCAAACTTTCCCCAACAATGCATCAAACATCAATCCAGTCCCGATGTCAGTCATGGGTACAAACATAGCTGGAGGGGTGTTTTTCTCTCTTTTTCCTCTTTAAGGGCAGGAGTCCTTTGAAACAGTTAGCGTTTAACTGCGGCTGACACATAAATAATCTGACACATTAATTAACAGTACTTCTGGCTTCACATACTAACCTGGACTTCTGATCAAGATTAGCCCAATAAAGGAACTCATCAAATAAGCCTAACAAAGCTATTCTGAACCATATCTAGTTTGGTACCCTTCATTCTTCTCCTTTAGCATTTGAAGACAGCAGGCTGAGCTGGCAGATACTGTTTATGGACCCTTGAGGTTGTTTTCCTCAGTTCAATCTGTTTTACTGATTTCTTGATAATAGGCGTAAGATTTGCAGGGATACTGGGAAGGTCTGCACTGGATGTTCCCCATGAGGCCAACAGAGAGGCTGCTGTCTGAATAGTTTCCAATTGAGCCGCACCTGTCTCTTTATAAGACCGTTCCGTTCCTCTTCTGTTTTGGTTTCCTTGGTCCTTTCTTCTTTGTGATGTGACAATGTCCTCTAGACTCCTATGATAGGATTAGCTATGTTTGCTGCTGCGCTCCCTGAAGGCCTGGGTGGATGGCTGACCAGACGTGTTGAGGAAACAACTCTGGTGACCATGGGCTTCGGTGGTGGAGAAATAGTTGGTTGTGGGGCAGTCTGAGGGATGCTTTCGCTGGACGTGCCCCCTGGGCTGTCGCTGGGATTTGCTTGTTGCAAGGAAACTTCAGGAACCTGTACGCTGGTCACAGACGCTGCCACCACAGCCGGGGAAGGAATGTTTCTGCCCTGAGCACTGCCAGTCACTGGGCCAGTCTTCATACAGCCAGGAAGTGAAGACACAGACGTGCTGTCTTCACTGTTTACAGACAAGTCGAGGCTGCCGCCATCCAAAGCTGTCAGTCTGACACCTTCCATCGAGTGTGTTTTCTTTCTCTGAAGCACGTGATTAGGTAGTAGTTGATGAAGTTCCTTCCTTCTCAAATGCATTGCAGCAATTTTCATATCCATCTCAAACATCTTACTATTTATCGCTTGCCTATAAACTGTATCTGTGAAAGACTGGATATCATAGGTGAGATCAATACTGAGAACGTCAGCGTCTTCTGGCTTTTTTAACACTAACCCAATCACCCACATTGTACGAAATTCTTCCCTGTCAGGATTTTCCTTGGGTGCTGGAAACGACTGAGGATTCACATGTGCCAGTGTAATAAATTCATTCTTCTCCAAGCTTCCAACCAGGATTCGGATTTTTGATTCCACCAAGCCCACCCATTCTAGATGTTGTTTTTCGGTTGGCGCGCTTGCTAGAAGTACAATATAATGCTTGTACTTTTGAAAGAAGCTCGGAGCTTCAAAAAGTTTGGACCACTCTGCCTTACTCAGCAAAATCTCATGCGTGATAGCAAGCCCTTGCTTAAACTCCTCAATCATGACCATCCTTGTTGAAACAGACACGTTGTACGTGGAGTTCTGCTGTGGGTACGCTGGTGTAATTATAGGCATGAGATGGTACCTATCGCTGGGATTTACTCTTGGGTCCCAGACAGGCAAATTAAGATTCCGTTCTTCGGGCTCTTTCAGTAGCACTGGATTTGGCCATTCCCATTCAGAAAACACCAAGAAAAATTTACGTACAAGAGTTGATGCTATTGCATTTGGATAAAGCTGGCAAGTTCTTGCTACTAGCATCGCCCAGGAAACACCTCCTAGGAAACCTAATATATTGGAATAGATATTGTGGCATTTGGCCCACAACTTGATGGCTCTCAGAGTTAATCTGAAGTTGTCAATGTTCGGTACTAGATGTAAAATCTCATCGGTTACCCGGCAACCATTAAGACTTCTTATGCATCTAATATCTAAATTTTTAAGCAGACTGTCATCTCTTAGGTCCAAATCTTCCGGAATAGTCTGCAGTGCTAATCTTGCAAACAAAATATCAATCTCTATCCCATCAAAACACAGTTTGATAACTGGTACAAATGCCTCTTCAACAGCCCTTAAATCCTTTACTTCTTCATGTAGTTTCAATTTACCATAGAAGGAGGTGAAAAAATCACTTCGATCAACATGTCTGGGTGCCACGCACAACGCGTCGATATCTGCACCTTTCGTATGCACCCCTAATCTATAAGAACCGAATGTAAAGATTTTCCCTCCAACGTTTTCTATTACAGCTTGTGGAAGACTCTTGCTTTCACTGATTTCTCGTATCCATTCCTTTACCAGGTTATTTAATTTCTCCAAAATTAAAATCCTGCGCTGTAGTTCCTCTTCCTCTTCAAAAACCCCAAAGGGCTTCAGGGTTTCAATTAATTTCTGGGTAAGTATGCAGTCAGTCTCCCTGGGGGCTGCTAAACTGATGGGGTTGGAGATGCCATAGTGCTTGGGCGGCGGCGGGGTCTGTTGTGATCCCGGGGTGGTCACCGGAAACGGCATCATCTCTAGCGCTGGCCCCGCCACGCCGCGTCCCCCGCCACCGCGACCTCCGCGGCCGCCCGGGTCATGATCCGCTGAGGCGGGAGGGGCGGGGCTCCTACCAGCCCAGGTCCGACCCGCTCCCGCTCCGCTCCCGCCGCTTCAAGCACCTGTCCGCTGTCCCCTCGGCCCCAACATGGCGCCGGGGCCCTAGCTGCTGCGTTCTAGAATGCCCACGCACGCCACGCCGCGCGCCACGCACGCCACGCGCCGCGCGTGCCACGTATGCCACGGCGCATGCGCGCGCGCAGAGCCTCATGGGGGCTGTAGTTTCCAGGTCTCCGCCGCGGCTTCTGGCCGGTGGGGGCCGGCACGGCTGCGCCCCGGGGTTCGGCCCTGTTATAACTGTTTTAGACGTTTGCCCAGACCTACCGTCCAACTCCTTGCTCGCCATTCTCTACACCTCGGGTCTCCTTCCTCTCCAGTGGCACCTTCAGGTGGCCTTTGCCCTCTGGCCCATCCTTTAGAATCCCTCTCTGGCAGGGTCCGTCGGTGGGAAGCAGCTCCGTGGCATCCTCCGTGGCCCGGCGCCTGGGTGGTGGGGCAGCCAGGACCGCAACTCTGGGTTCCCGGTCCTGTTCTCTCCAGCTTTGAAGGTCCCATCGGCTGACCTCTGGTTTCTGCGGTTCCGGGTGGGGAGCCTGCTGCTCGCCTGCCTTTTCTTCTCAGCGACTGTAAAAATCTCTGAAGTGTCCTGCAGCATCACCACTAGGCAGCAAGGGGTAAACTTTTCGTTTATCCTACAGAGGAAGCACTGTGATTCCTGAATCGGAAGACTGGTGCTTTTCATCCCATGCTCCCGGATGACGCTCAGGCATGTCCGTGGAGTATGTCCTCACCCCATTCTCTTGAGCCTCTTCACGTGCACATGTGACAGACCTTCCCATCCTGTTCCCCGTGTCTCTCAACCCATGTTTCTGGCGTGATGCCAGGTCTACCTCGTTCTCTAATTCTCTTCAGTTATATTTAGTCTGCTGTTTAAGCCATCGTTGAAGTAACCATTTACAAACTTGCATTTTTATTACTAAAAGCATTATCTTGTTCTTTTCCAAATCTTCCTTGCCTTTGGGGATGACATTGTTCTTTCCTGTTTTCTTTCTACCTTTTATTTCATTAAACATTTTTTAAAATACTTACTCAATATTTTATATCTAATGGTTCCAATTCCTAAGTTCTTGAGAATCTGATTCTACAGTTTGTTTTCTACTGACTCTTTTCAAGAAGCATCACTTCAAGTGTCTCGTACTTTTGGATTGTTAGCGCGTCTCTGGCCAGGCTTGGGATGCCTGTGTAGATGTCCTTCCAAAGAGGATCTACTTTGTTTCTATCCGATGTCCTTGTACACTATCAAATTATGTACACAGTAATTTAATTTCTTATCCAGTGATTATCCAGATCACTTAAGTAGTGCAATTTTGAACCCCAAACACCTGAGAGGAAAAGGTGATTTTTTCAATTCTAGGAAAGAGTAGGTTTTCCCACCCAGGGCCCAGGTCAAGAGAGATAATAACGCTTTGCCATCTCCTTTTACCAGGTAGCAGATTCTTCCTATTCTGTCTTTTCATTCAATGTGTCACCCTTTACAGTTTCCCAACATATGTGAGGGTCTCAGTCCCAACTTTCTACTTCCTAAGGTCCCAAGGCTCTGTGTCTCTTTCTTGGACAGCTATTAAACTTAAATTTCTTAGTTGTAAAGACTGGCAAGAGCCTGTGGGGCAATTGTAGCTTCATAATCAGCTAAGATTCTAACGTTTCAAGGTCCTCATTTTGTTTTGTTTTGTTTTTTCACCCTTAGGGATTACTTTACTTCGGGGGGATACTCAGCTGTGCATCTAAAAGGAGAATTGTTATAGTTCAGCCAGCACTTCCAGGTACTCTGTATAGAAAGATCTTCTAGGGTAATTAATCCCACGTATTGCCAGTACCAATTTCTCAACCTATTTCACCATGGTTTGCATGCTTAACATTCCAGCAGCACAGCTCTCAGTAAGGTATTCGGTGACCTCCATGTTGCTCAACCCAATGGTCTGCACCTTTTTTGACCTACAGTAGCCTCCCATGGGCCTCCACGGCACCACACTCTTTTGTTGTCTTGTACATCTCTGGCCTCCCCTTGGTCTCATTTGCTCCTCCATTACTTTGCCTCTACAGTTGGAGTTCTTCCAGTTTCCATATTAAGCCCTCAACTCTTCTCATTGTATATATATTTACTACCGGGTCATCTATCAATTTTCACAGCTTAAATATCACCTATTAACAGCTTAATGTAAGTTTACTCTTCTGAGCTCCAGATCCATATCATCTGACATCCCATCTGCCACCTCCGTCTGGATGTCTCAAACTTAACAGTCTAAAGAGAACTCTTACTCTTCCCTCCATAACTTGTTTCTCTCTTGGTAGGCATCACTTTGGTAAATGGCATCTCCATCTACCCAACTGCTCGTATCAGAAACCTGGGAGTCATTCCTGACAGCCCCCCCTCTTTCGCATCTTCAGCATCTAGTTCATTTACAAATATTGATGACTCTACCTCCAGAATACATTTGGGATTCATCAACTTCTCTCTGCCTGCTTCCTCATAACTCTAGTCCAAGCTACCATCAATTTCCACCTAGACTCCTACAATAAATTAATCTATTACTGACTTTTCAAAGTATTTTTTACCCAGTAGCCACAGTGGTCTTTTGACCCCCTCAGTGGCCTCTCATTTAACCCCTTCAGTGGCCTCTCATTAGTCTAAAGTCCAAAATAGCTAACAACCCCTGACCATCTCTCCAGCTTCACCTCCCACAATGTCCCCCACCCTCCAGCCACCTCGCCTTTCGGTGCCTTGCATTTATTTCATTCTCTCTCATCTCTGCGACAACGCCGTTCCCTCTGCACAGAAAGCTCTTCCCGCCCCACTTACCGTCTACTACTCTTCACCTGCTTAGTTTTGTCAACTTTGAGACTGGCTAAAATTTCATCTCCTCACAGAGAATTTCCCTAACCTCCCTGCTTAATTAGCACCTGTACTTTTCTTTCATAGAACATATCACAATTTGTAAGTCTCCGTTTTTCGAGTGATTGTTTCTTTGCCTTTATTTGCCACCCTTAGCTCCATGAGAAGAAGATCTGTTTGTTTTGTCAACTGCTATATGCTTGATCAGTACCTGATCAAGTAGCTACCGCAGTAGCACTCAACAAATATTTGCTGGCAAATAAATAAATGAAGAAGCACAACAAAGAAAATTCTTTCACCTTCAAATCCCTGGCTAATCAATATCCAAAAGACCCATCTCTTGAGTTTTAGTTTAGGTAGAGGGACAGTTTCAAGGCCACACACTGTGACTCTGGGGAAGTCATTTCACGACTCGGTTCACGCTGCTCGCGTCAGTCGGCTGCAGGGAGTTTCTCTGGCTGCGTGACTCCAGCACCTCACTATCCTGCAGCTCCTTCTGATTTTTAACATATTCCCAGGGGAGATTTTCGAGGGTCGGGGGCTCATACCCAATGCTTAAGGATGTGGAAGGGCCCCACAAGAAAGCACGCTAGCGTCGTGGCAGCCTTTCTGGAGAAGCTGCTGTCCCGCAGTCCTTACTAAGAAATGAAACAGACATGTCTGTAATCCAGAAACTCCATTCCCTGGAGATGACCCCCAGAGAACTCTGCACAGGCCCTCGAGAGGGTCATCGTGCCACTGTCTGTAGTACGAAGGAGCTGGACGCAACCTGAGAGCCCGTGATTAGGAGAATGGATAATGGGGTATACGCAAGTGATGGGAAACTATGTCTCAAGAAAAAGCAAGAAGCTGGATTTACATGCAGCACCATGGGTAGAGCTAAATCTTAGCTATAGAATGTTCTTAGTTAAAAACAAAGCTTAAACTTTGATACAGTCGAATTCCTCTACCTTTCCCCCTACGGTTTGCATCTTTGAAGGCTTGTTTGTGAAATCTTTCTTTTGGCGGTATAACTTTACCTCTGACTTGTACGTTTTTAATGCACTTGGAGTAAGGACCCAGCTTGACTTTTCCTTCCCTGCCATGTCCACCCTGGCCATACTTTGGCCAATTCCTATTATGTTTTGTGCCTTTCAAACATTTTACGCCAGTTCTCATCTCCCCGTGTTTAGCACTGAGCCTCCGGAGGCTCCTTGGCCAGAAGTCTCCCGAGGGAGGACGGGCTGCTGCCAGCCAGGCCCCAGGTGGGCAACACCAGGCTTGGGAGAACAGGGCTGCCAGGCCTCCTTCCGACACCGCGCTTCTACGTGAAACTGAAACTATGAATTTTTTTCCTTTTTTTTATGAAACTGGCCATTAGCAGCTAACCATCCAACTTTATGTCCTCTTTGAATTGAAAGTCCTCAAAAGTGTCTCTTAAGTTCAATTAGTTTTCTAGTTTCAGACTGATGGAAAAAGTTGGGCATTGTTTTGTTTCCCCCAGACTACATAAAATAAACATTTCCCTCAATGACTGCATCGCTGAAAATATGCTCAGAGGAAGCCTCACTCAACAGGCAGCTACTCTTCAATGAAAGGAGAAAAGAATCCAGATCGCCTCGTTCATCCTGAGATAAGTGCTATTAAAAATCAGATTCGTGGCTGGAGGAGAAAAACGTCCAAAGAAAACAGCACAGAGAGGTTGGGGGCCTCAAGGAGACAGAATTCGCGGCACACAACCAGCAGATAGAGACAGCAGAGGCTTCGCGAGGCGCCTGAACATCCCGGTTCAGTCGGGGCTCAGGCCCACCTGCCCGTCTGTGGATGACGGCAAACACACCCAAAGCCAGGCACTCAGACGACACCCCTGCCACCACTCCAGCCGGCCTTGGAAGAGAAGCGAGGCGGGCAGGTCACGCTGTCGGCGCCAGAGCAGCGCACTCCTCCTCACTCAAGCCCCCACCTGCACGAGCGGGCAGCCATGCCGTCTGCACGCCACTCCCACCTGCCCTGCCCCCATCCCCCCCCCACCCCCCGCAAAGAAAACCAATTCCAACCCTGGAGTCTTGGATGCACCCGGAAGCCGAGACTCACAGAGGAGCTTGCTCTTCTAATTTGCATCCACCCTTAAACAGGCATTTGACGAGCACCTACTGTATGCCAGACCACACAGACGTTGAAGGGCAATTTGCGACAAGCCCAGTGCTGATGCAGAGATGTCCCTGCAGAGAGAACCTCAAGCCTCGGCGGCTTTTAGAAACCCTCTAACCTTGTCTCCTCGGAAGAGGGCACCCAGAGCCAAGGAGGCCCTGCCTTCCAGCATCGGAAAAAGGCTGGCCTCTGAGGGCCGGGATGGGCCACCCAGGAAGGCGTCCACTGGCACAGAAAGAAGCTTGCACTTCCCCTCCTCAAGGCACCCAAGTCCCTCACACGGTGCCCCCATGAGAGCCAGCCTGGGCTGACGGTCCGGTCCGGGTGCCGGGGCACAAGGCCACCGGCCCCTATGGGAGGCGCGGGGCGTGGCCAACAGACTGAGTTCCTCCAAAGGGTCCAGGCCAGCGGGTCCAAATCGCTGGTTCCCACCCGAGGGCGAGCTTGCCCCCAGGACACTCAGCAAGGCCCAGAGGCGGCCGTGGTTGTCACGACTGGTAGGGGTGCCGCATGCACCTAGCGGGCCGGGCCTGGGACACGGCTAAACGTCCTCCAAGGCACAGGCGGTCCCCTACGGCGAGGAACTGCTGGCCCAAAGTGTCGACGGGGCTGAGGCTGAGAATCCAGTTTACAAGCTCTCTTCCATCCTGGGAACACAAACAAACCCTACCCTCTCGCCCTTCCCCAGCCGCTGACAAAAACCACACGGCCCGCCCTCCCTCCCCAGCGGGAGCAGAAGCGATTACTGTCTTTATCTCGGCACCGGCCCAGAGCCCGCTCTGAGGGGCACGGGCCCCACAAGCCAGCGCTCTGGGAACACGCGCCAGCGGCTCTGCAGCCCCGGCCACGCCCGCGCCGGCCCGGGGCCCCGCTCGCGATATTCTGATGCTCTGGAGACCACCGAGAAGCTGGCAGCTGGGAAAGGCAATATTTACGGAAAACAAACGCCAGAAGTGCCTGAGCGCATTACCACGGGCGCAAGACCATGGCCCAAACGGTTCAGGGGAGCCGGGTGGATTTTTCCTTCAGTGCCTTCGGGAAGTGCCTGGTACGGCCGCTTCTGCCCCCTGCCCTGCTGGGGCCTCTCCCAGTTCACCCAAGGGGGCCTGCGGTGGGCTCCCGGCCCCAAGGGCCTAGAGGACGCTCGCAGGGGGCTTTTAACGTGAAATCAGCGAGCCCCAGCTCGCTGACACGGGGTGGGTCTTCTGCCGTGGGAGCGGTCCGGGAAGGCGGCAGATCGCTGGGACCGTGGAGTAGCCTGAAGCCCGGGGAGGCCGGCATTCGTTCACGGGCGCACGCGTGCCCGCACAGGCGGGCCCTTCCTTTTGCACACTTTGCCAGGGGAACGGGGACAACAGCACCTGTTCTCCGGGAAAGAAGAAGGGACTCAGGGTGCCTGGAGCCTGCTCCGCGCTGGGCCCCCACCCTCCTCCACAGTAAGCCCCCCAGCCCGTGGACACCGAGCTCACCGCAGCCGACGCCGCCTCCACGGCGACACTCAGGCCGCCCGGGGCGCCGGCAGCACGGGGGGCTCATCGCAGACAGGCCGCCCAGGAGGCGAGGAACCCCCTTCCCTGGAAACAAGACCACAGGCGTCAGGAACGTGGGCAGAAGCCGCCGGGGGAAAAGCGGCCAGAGGGGCTGCGGATTCCTTCTCATCATCACCGTAAGGCAGCCGGCACCCACCCGACACCATCACCCTTCACTCCTCCTCCTCCAAGTCTCTCTGTGGCTCCCACCGTCGTGAGGAGGCAGGGGGTCTGGGACCTCGGGGGTGCGCTAGGAGATGAGGGGGCATCTGCAGATCGGGAGGGGCCGCATCGGATTCTTTACACAGGGGAACAATGCAGAGCGTGAGTGTGTGTTCACGTGCGTGAGTGGGAGAGCACGTGTGTGCGCCCTTGTGTCATCAGGATCCTCAGACAGACCCTAATGCAAAGGCCGCGGGCTCTGGTGAAGCTCCGCCCGCAACCTGCGGAGCAGGGCTGGACGCGGCGGGCCGACTGCAGGGTCCTCAGTGCCGGGCTCCGCGCCTCGGTAGCTGGCGAAGGAGGCACAGAGCACCCAGGCCACGCCCAAGTCAGAGGCCGGCCAGGAAGGCCGACTCCCTGGGGCCCAGGGAAGCCTGCTCCAGGCAGGTAACACAACCCACTTCCAGCCCAGAGAAATGTGTCAGTGAGACCCGTCCGGTTCAATAGACTCTTTCTTTGAAAGGTTCGCAAAGCCACCGCCAAGTTGAACACGGTGTGGGCCTTCTCCCGCCTGGACGAACGTAAAAGGAACAGGTCTAAAAGGGGTCTGTGAACAGGAGAACAAAGCCGTGCTCCCCGCAGAGGGCGTCCAGCCTCGTGGTCACCCTGCTCCCCCCCCACCCCCCGGCCAGAGCGATCGCCCACGTGACACAGAGCAGGCCTTCCAGGGCCCAGCCGGGACCCAAGGCACAGCGACCCGCGGGACAGGCAGGGCTGGCCCGGCCCACGTGCTCTTTGCTCTCCATTCAGCAGAGAAAACACATGAGCTGAACACCCGCCCTCTCCACCCTCGTGACGCAGCCCCTTACGGGTCTCCCAGAGTGCGGCGAGGCAGGGTCAGGACAAAATCCAAACCCCTGCAGCCGGGTCTGTGGGCGGGGCGTTCAGGCACTTGTCCAAGGAGAGTTAAAAACAATAACACAACATTGTAAATCAACTATCTTCAATAAGATTTTTTTTTTTCAAATAGTTAAAAAAAAAACCCAAACAAACAAAAAACAACCCAGTAACATCAGCTACTCATTGGTCAATTTTCCTTATCCCCCATGCCTGCAACTCTGCACAACGTCGGTGATAAAACACCCCACCCCCTCATCAGAGGGACCCCAACCCCGTCCTTGGTCCGCCCCTGCCTGTGAGCGCACAGAACCACCACGTGCAGGAGGCGGTCAGGACGCGTGGCCGAGCAGAGAGCTCTGCACACACCACCGCGCCGGCCCTGGGATCACTGGATCCTCCAGATCACGAGACTGAGGCCAGAAGGGCCGCCGAGAGCCCACCGCCAACCGCGGCGGCCCCGCCAGGCCCCGGCCTGCCACACCCTCGTCTTCACACCCTAAAGGCACGAGGTGGCTTTCGCACCAGAGGAGAACCAGAGAACGTAACGTGAGCATTCGCGACACCTGGGGACACACACAAAACGTCAGCGAGGCCTCAAGCCCCTCGACCCCGCAGCACCACGAAACCGAGTGACAAGTCTCCTGAGGCCACTGAACGTCCTCTGCTCTGAGCCACACGTAAGACCAGTGCACTTGCTCACGTAAAGCCGCCATTTTCTCTAGGAGACTAAGAAAAAGTCAAATATGACCTGAGATACACTTAAGAGTCTGTGGGCATTTGAAAAAAACCCATTTTTCATGGCGCTTCCCTGTTAAGATAATGAGCTTCTTTCCACCAAGTGAATAAAAGCCAGCTGCAGAGCAGCGTCCCGCAGGGCCTGGAGCGCCCCGGCCCAGGGCAGGGACTCAGCGCCGCTCCCAGCACGACCTCCACCGCCCCGGCGCGCCCCCCCCCGACGCACCGCGCCCCCGGGGACCCGCTTCCTCCGCCGGCTTCGCGCCCGCTGGCCCCCGACACTGCCCCGGCGCCTCGCGCCCTGAGGGGCTTTCTGCACCGCGTGTGCCGCCTGCACGGGACAAGGTCCTCTCCGCGGCCAGGGACACGCCCGCCAGAGCCCTGCACGGTCACCGTCAAGCGAAAGGAGAAGTCGCCCCACGGCCCGCAGGACGCCATGAGGAACGCGGAGCGGGCACCAGCAGGCGCCCTGCAGCGTAAACAGAGCGCCCCGCCGGGACAGCCCCGCCGAGGGGGTGCGGAGCGGTCAGCCCTCCGCCGCCGCCGCCGCGGCCCGCTGTCCTCCGCCGACAGACGCGCCTTCTCGTCGCCCCTCCTCACCTGCAGTCACGGTGTCCACGTCCCTGGCTGCCAGCTCCTCCACCTCCGACCTCTTTCTCAGCTCAAACCTCCGGGACAGGCCTTCCCGGGGTTTCCATAACTCCTGGATCAGGAGGGGCTTCTCGTTGTCGCCGAACACCCGGAAGCCCTCGGCCTGCCACTGCTGCCCGGAGTCGCCGGCCTGGCCCACCACGTCGCACAGCACGTACTGGCCAGCGCACTCGGGGCTCAGGGCGTAGCGCTCCAGGGCCTCCTTCACCAGCTCCCGGGCGCTGGACGCGCCGGTGGCCAGGACACTCTTGTAGTGGGTGCCCGTGCACACGCTGTCCCCAAACACCTTCAGGACCCCAGGGGCCGAGAGCTGGGTGGAGAGCTCGGCCGGGTCGTCGCCGGCGCCCAGGCTGGAGCAGGTGGCGTCCAGGTCACGGTACTTGTAGCTCAGCGTCCGGGACAGCACGCTGGACAGCAGCTGGCCCTGCCGCTTCAGCTTGCTCTTGGCGGGTGGGGACATGATGAAGTGGGTCCCATAGAACATGGTGGGCCCGTCTTCATGGACCAGCACCGAGGGCTCTGGCCAACGGCAGGGAAAAGGCCACGTCCTGGGAGAAAACGAAAGGCGGGTTACCGTCGACCAGCAGAGCAGCAGGTGCCCACAAGGCTCAGGGGAGCACCGATGGACTGGGCCAGCCGTCTAGGGCCCGCGCCCCAGCAGAAGCCGCGGACACAGCACCTTGGCCGGGTCCAACAGGGAGGATGCAGCCGAGGCCCGTGGGGCCGCAGGGGACAAAGCAGGTTTGCAGGGGCTGAAACGCCCTTCAAGGAAAGCCATTACTAGGAAGCACGGTGAGGTCACCCAAAGGCAAGACCCGAGAAGCCCGGGCACCACGCACTCCGCGCGGCAAGCTGCCAAGAAACAGGGCCGGCCAGGGTGGGGCTGGGTGGCGCTCGCAGGGCAGAGTCCCGGCGGGGCTGCCGGCCTCCTCTGAGTCAGCCCCCGTCTAGCCCATGGCACCCAGAGGAAAGTTATAAACAACTCAGAGCGCACAAGGCCGTGTCTTCCCGAACTCCACCTCCCCCGCACCACAGCCTACGCTACAGAAAATTCATCACAAATAGCGATGGAACTAGGCAATCAGGCCAAGTCGCAACCACACAAGCAGGGCAGTAAGTGACCAGGCATTCAAAACACAAACCCCCCAGGACGCTGCTCCCAGGTGACTGGTCCTGGCTTGGAGGAGCCGCTTCCCTGGGACAGCAGCACTAGAATGGACACATGACCACAACGCGCACAAAAGGGCCCTTCCAGAAGCGGTGGAGGCACGGCTGGAACGCGTGTGTCCACCCACGGCGTCCAGCCCGGCTTTCGGGCGCTGGCCAGGCCGGAGAGGCAGTCTTGCCGGGGAAATTAGAAAACAGCTCTGGGACAACAAGGTGTGTCACAAAGTCAAGACTCTCGGGCGCTTAATGCCCCAAAGGCGTAGGGTTCCAGAGAGAGAGTTCATCAGACCCCCCACCCCACCCAAAGCTCTCGGGGAGCAGGCGGGCAGAGTAAAAGGAAGATGTCCTGCTTCACAGAAACTAAGGCTTCACAACGAGTTGGTGGAGGCTGAACCACCACCCATCTCCTGACTCTGTGCCCCACTTCCAGGCAGGCAGACCAAAGAAGAAAGGGCCATTTTCTAGAAGGCTCTGGAAACAGTGGCCCAGGACCTGGTGAGAGCAGCTCTGGGCGCCTGCCATGGACGAATGTCAGCACTGAACTCCGCTGTGGTCCTCTCTTCAGCTCTGACTCGCTCGTGGTCACAGGCACCGGGAGAGGCTTTCGGGAAGGGGACGGACTGCCCAGGGCGGGGAAATGTCTAGGGAGCCCCCCCCCCCAAAGAAAAGGGTCGACGCGACCCCGAGGGACCCAACAGGGCAAGCGGCCCAGCCTCGACACTGACACTGAACTGGGTTCTTCCCGGCTGGCCCCTGGGCCTCGGTCACATCTGCGACGTCATCACTCCCACCAGGGCTGCTGAACGAAGGCTGAGCAGCGGGCCCGCCCTTCAGTTCCTCCAGAACCAGCCACCCGACATCCTCGGCGAACCCTGCACTCTTCAAGATGCTCTGACGACCTCACGCGCCAAAGACTGGGTTCCGAACACTAAGGTCCGCCCCACGGCTTGGGGGCGGGCGGAGCACTCCTCCTGTGCCTACAGCTCACCGTTTACCACGCAGAGCCTCTTCCTGTGGACCAGCCTTCTGAAGCCTGAGCCTGCTGAGAGCAGCCGAGTGTCCTAAGCACAGGAGCAGTCAGGCCACAAAGAGGTATCTAGCCGGAGGCTGCTTCCCCTCCCCCGAGGAAAGTGCACACGCCTCCCGGTCAGACGCTGCGGAGCCCAGAGCTGGTTGTGGCAACCCCCTTGGCCCCGTCCAAGGCCCCGGCCGAACTTACAACAGAAGCGTTTCCAGAAGTCCTCACATGACAAAGCACACGGCTTTGGTTCGCACACCACGTCAGCAGCTTCAAACCACGGCGCCTTCTGAAAGTCACACAACCCGCCTCAGAAATTTCCAGCACGTGCCTCTGGCCACCACACATTCTCGGCGGACCTGACCCCTCCACAGACACCTGGCTCCCGTCAGGCACAGCCCCGGCGGTCCCGACCCAAACCCACAGGGGCCCCCAGGGCAGCCCCTGCCACCAGGCAGCGTCTGGCTGGGAAACCTCTGCCTTTGGAGATAATGCCGAGGGTAAATTTAAATACAATGTGGAAAACGGTGGAAACTGTAGAAAACCAGGTCTCAGCAGAAGCCCAACTCCCAGAAGAGTCACGAAGTAAACACGGGGATTTAAAAGGCCCTCAGATACAACGGAGAAGTAAAATGCTATTTTGCACCCAGGGGTGAACCTTACAGGTTCTGTAAGGTCTGAAGCTTATACGATTCTGCTTTAATTAAAAAAGAACTAGAAAATTACAAATACACAGCTGCTAGGTCCCCTCCCAGGGCCTTGGAAGAGAGCCCACTCCCTCCTTTTCTAGGGCAAAGCTAGCAGCATCACGAAAAGGGGGTAGAAAATGTAGGACAGACTGTGACTCACTCCCTTCCAGTAACTGCTTCATAAGCCCAAAGAAGTCCCAGCAAACACAGACCCTGATCTACTCTATCAGTTTTATCCGGAGGCTCTCTTCTCCTCACGGCCACTCCCTCTGTGGCCATCTTCAGAGAGTAACCACAGAGCGTGGCCACTTGCTCATGTGTGCCCTTCCTCCACAGTCACAAAATGCAGAGTACGGCCTCTCCGTCAAAATGGGCCAGATGCGTTTGTGCAAAGGGCAAAGAGGAGTGCAGGAGTTTCCTACAGCGCGGAGCACACCCGGGGTCACCAGATCTGTTTTTTAGGAAGCATGACCTGCCTTTTCCTTTTCTGCTCAGTTCTCTCCTCTTTCACACAAATACTCGGAGAAACAGGGGCCCAAGGCTGTAGGTCGCTTGCTGTTGCTTCTCCTGGAGAATGTTTTTCTCTTGTTCTCAAGGAAGAGTCCGATTTCTGATGAAAACAAGCTCAAGTCACAGCAGCGAGTGAGGTCAGTGTGGGGCTGACCAAATGGGTGGAGGGACACGGCCATTCCAACACTGCAATGTGGGATCCATTAGAATTTCCACCAGGGCAGGAAGGGAAGAGGGTAGATTCACAGGCTCTGCTTTATCCCCACCGGCCATAAATCCTATCTTGACAACTCCAGTCAGAGCCAACGCTTTTAAATACAAAAATAATTTAATCAGATTTAAATCTGACATGCTAGCCTCTTGAGAGGGGACGGACTTTTTCTGCCAGGGGGATTAAGGGCTGGCTCCTCTCTGGAATGAAGGAGAGGTGGCCCGTGCTAACGGGAGACACCTGTAACTAACCAGAGACACCTGTAATCACTGGTGGGCGGGGACCCGGAAAAGTCTTTTCAGCAATTCAGATTAATCAAACACTTGACCAGGTGCTGGGAGCCCGAGTGTCCGGGTCTGCAGCCCCTCCCGAGCCCCAGCGACTGGCTCCCTAATGGGAAAGAACCCAGTTTCTTCTGCAGGGGTCCCCAGGAGCCCCAGCTCTGCATGTTTCCTTAGATGCACTACTTGTCCAGCGGCTGGAAGTGGTACAGAAATAGCTGGGAGACAATGCTTTCAGCTGGCACACGAGTGGGGAACGCGCTGCTGTGTGAACAGGAAAACCGGGACAGGCTGTGGGCCGGGGTATGTCCCCACAACCCTGGAGGGAAGGTACGGACTCCGGCGCCTTGTGGCCACCTGCAGAACTCTCTCCAAGGGGACCAGAGAGACTGAGGCCCGGGGGACCCCGACGTTGAGGTGCCAGGCTCCAGGGGTCGCGGGGGGGGGGGGTGGCCGCAGCTGACCCCCTGGAACCCGCAGGCTGGGCCGCCCTCGCCCATGTAGCCAGCCTGTGGGACCCGCCCCCCGAAGCCGCGCCCGGGTGCCCCCCCACCAGGAGAGCCGCCTGTTTCCAGGGCAACCGGACAAGCGGAGCCTGGGTGGCCGGAGAAATGGCCCGTGCGGGCCCAGCTGCCCCAGCGCGCGCCCGCGGCCTCCCCGCCGGGCCAGCCTCTGCGCCCCGGAGCCCCATACGCCACGGAGCGACCCCCGCTTCCCGCGCCGCTCCTCTCGCACCCCGCACTCACCTCCAACACAGCCCGCCGCCACCGCCGCCGCGTTCCCGCGCGGCTCCCACACCCGCCGTCAGCTGGAGCCCGTGCTCCGAACCCGCGCATGGCGCGGCGCCTCCTGCCCGCAGCCCAACAGACCAGGCGGGCCCTCGGGAGGGCGGGGCCTATGTTGGCGGTGCCTCGTGCTGGGCGGAGCCAGCGGCTGGAAGAGGAGACCGCGGGCTCCTCCTGCTGCCACCCAATAGATGGAGCGGGGCCTTGGGGAGGGACGGAGCCTCCGAGGGACGAACTACAGGCCCAATGGACGTGGATGAGACCTCGAGGGGGCGGGGCCTCCGGGGATGGGCGGGGCGATAAGAAAAGGGCTGGGCCCTGGCTCCTCCTGCGGCCACTCAACGGACGTACACAAGGCCTGGAAGGGGCGGGGCCTAGAGGGGGCGGAGCTGATGGGGGTAGGGCCAAGAGCCTGCACCACCGGCCGACCAATTAATGGGTGTGAGCGTTGCCTTGAAGGCAGGGAAGGGCGGGGTTGGCTGCGGAGAGGCGGGGCTGTGCGGCGCACCCCTAAGCTTCAGCTCAAGGGGTGGGGCCTATGCAGGGGGCGGGGCCAGTGCTAAGCTCTGGGGCCACGTTCCAGCCTCAGGCTGGGGGCGGGGACAGGCAAATTGTTTTGTCCCCACCTTCTAGTCCCTAGGCGGACAAGGCCAAGGAAAAGAGGAAGCAGGGTAAGGCAAGCGCTGATGAGAAGGGGGCGGTACAGAGCTGTGACATATATGAACATCCAAAACACAGAAAAAGGACAAGGGGAGCAGGTTCCATCTCCCTTACAATCTGTCCCCCACCCAGCAGCCAGCGTCTTAAATGACAAATCAGATCATGGCACTCTTCTGCTTAAAACGATGCCAAACGGGGCCAAGTCAGCTCCGGGGCTCTGGCCCAACGGCCCTCCTCGGGTAACTTGTTTTAAAAGAAGTTCGTGTCCTTAGAGCTCACCTTGGCACCGGTCGTCGGGCTGGGGTTTCGCCTTGGAGAAAGGATTCTCACAGACAGCTCCCTTTGTCTGCTCAGGTCTAGACCTGGGCGATTCACGTGGCCTCGGATAAAAAGATGAATTCTTGAATTCTGACCCTGAGAGTGAATCTTTTTGTTGACAGCGATTGGGGTATAAAGTTATATGGTAATGACCCCAAATTTGCGAAGGGGAACGTGGGGAGGAGGGAACAGACATTCATTGACCACCTACTGTATGCCAGACTCTATGCCAGGGGCTTTACGTTGGTCATCTCATCTAAAGCTCCCATCAGCTCTCGTGAGGCAGATGTTGGTACACCCAGAGAGGTCGAACAGCTAGAGGTAGAGCCAAGAATTGAGCCTTGGACTGTGTGATTTTAAAAAAATCCTTTCAG
Organism: Physeter macrocephalus; assembly: GCF_002837175.3. NCBI lineage: Eukaryota > Metazoa > Chordata > Mammalia > Artiodactyla > Physeteridae > Physeter > Physeter macrocephalus. Next base: position 77,880,126 of record NC_041227.1, on the reverse strand, counting down.
GGGCTTCCCTAGTGGCGCAGTGGTTGAGAGTCCGCCTGCCGACGCAGGGGACGCGGGTTCGTGCCCCGGTCCGGGAAGATCCCACATGCCGCGGGGCGGCTGGGCCCATGAGCCATGGCCGCTGAGCCTGCGCGTCCGGAGCCTGTGCTCCGCCACGGGAGAGGCCACAACATTGAGAGGCCAGCGTACCGCAAAAAAAAAAAAAAAAAAGAAGAAGAAGAAGAAAAAAAATCCTTTCAGGACTCCCCATAAACATGTACAACCTACCCCACTCTGACCCCAAAGAGGCAAATATCAGAGCTGGAAGGAGAGCCTGGGTTTCAACCCGTGTTTTCCTCCTAAGGCATTCCTCACCTTGATCCTGTCCCAAAGCCCGCCCCTCCCAGCAACCCTCTTTAGCAGGGGTTGGCAAACTCCCACCTGTGGGCCAAATCTGAGCTGCTGTTTCTGTAAATAAAGTTTTATTGGAACACAGCCACACCCCTTGGTTTGCGTATTGTCTAAAACTGCTTCCATGAAACAGAGACTTTACAGCCCCCAAAGCCCGAAATATTTACTATCTGGCCCTTTACAGAAAAATTCACGGGCCCCTGCTCTTCAGGATATAGTGATGCCAACTATTTGCTATTACTACGCTGTCTCACACATCTCTGTCTTTGCTCAGGCCACCCCCTCTGCCTTTTCCAAGGCTGCCGTAACAAAGTAACACAGGCTGGGGGCTTAAACGGTGGAAATTTATTTTCTCACGGTTCTGGAGGCTAGAAGTCCGAGATCAAGATGCCGGCAGGGTTGATTTCTTCTGAGCCCTCTCTCCTTGGCTTAGATGGTCAGCTTCTCTCTGCGTCCTCACACAGCCTTTCCTGTGTGTGTGTCTGTGTCCTAATCTCCTCTTACGAGGACACCAGTCAGACCGGATTAGGGCCCACCCTGATGACCTCATTTTAACTTAATCACTTCTTTAAAGGCCCCATCTCCAAATACAGTCACATTCGGAGGTGCTGGGGGTTAGAGCTTCAACATACGGATTTTAAGGAAACACAATTCAGCCCCTAACACCAATCTTCATCACCTGGCTCATTTCTACGCATCCTTTAAGACTCAGATTAGGTGTTACTTATGTAGCTGCTCCCCTCCAAAGCGGCCCACAGTGATCCACACCTTCTAGTTTTCACACCCGGGTGTAGTCCCCTCCCAGGCTGAACAGGGCTAACCTGTGTAAACAGTAAGACGTTGCCAAAATGACAGTGTCGTCATTATAAATTATAAGACTTGGCTGGGCTTCCCTGGTGGCGCAGTGGTTAAGAATCCGCCTGCCAAGGCAGGAGACACGGGTTCGAGCCCCGGTCCGGGAAGATCCCACATGCCGCGGAGCCACTAAGCCCGTGCGCCACAACTACCGCGCCTGCGCTCTAGAGCCCGCGAGCCACAACTACTGAGCCCGCGTCGTGCCGCAACTACCGAAGCCCGTGCGCCTAGAGCCCGTGCTCCGCAACAAGAGGAGCCACCGTGATGAGAAGCCCGCGCGGCGCAACGAAGAGCAGCCCCCGCTCGCTGTGACTAGAGAAAGCCCGCGCGCAGCAATGAAAACCCAACGCAGCCAAAAATAAAAATTAACTAATTAATTATTTTTTTAAAAAAGACTTGGCTTCTATCCTTGCTCTCTCTTGGACCATTCCCTCTGGAGGGAGCCGGCCGCCATGCCGGGAGGACACTCAAGCAGGCCTAGAGAAGTCCACGTGGTTTGAAAACCAACGCCTCCCGCAAACAGACATCACCAACTTGCCGTCGGCGTGAGCCATCCTGGATGCAGGCCCCCCAGCCCCAGCAAAACCTTCAGAGGGCTGCAACCCTGACCAACATCCTGACTGCATCTAATGAGGGACCCTCAGCCAGGACCACCCAGCAAAGCTGCTTCCACATTCCCAACCCTCAGAAACTATGTGAGATGATAAATGTTTATTACTGATTTGCACCACTAAGTTTGGGGGCAATCTGTCATGCAGCAGTAGATAAGCGAACACCCTTTACCCAGAAAGGCCTCCCAGACTTGGCTACGTGCCCCTCCTCTGTGCTCCCACAGACTTTTATTTTTTACCTTTTTATTAACCAAGTCCACACTATATCAAACCATGTTCCTCCAGCTGGCCCCTGCGGACCCCCCCACCTGCTCTCTCCCTCCGCCTCAGAGCCCCCGCACGACAAACTTCTGTTTTCGAACACACTAAGCTCGTTCCCTCCTCTGAAACCTTTCCCCTTGCTGTGTCCTCTTCCCCAAACGCTTGTCCCGTTGTGTTGGCATGGTGCCATTTTCCTCTCATTAAAACCCATCTCCGCTATCATCGCCTGACCATTCTCACGGTGGCCACCCCTGTGGTCGTTCTGTCTCATAACCTGTCTCATTTAACTCACAGGCCTTTATCACTATTTGTCTGTGTATTTAACGCACACTAGGATTTGAGTTCTGTAAAGGCAGGCGCCTCATCTGTCTACTGCTACACTTGGCACCAAACAGGGGCTCCATAAATATTTGTTATAAGAATAAACAAAGGAATGAATAGATTTCCACCCATCTCAACCTCTCATCCCCTCCCTCAACTGGAAGCTTCTCAAGGGCAAGTACTGAATTTTATTCATCTTTGTATTCCTGCACCTGCCCCACTGGCAGGTGAGCAAAACAAGTTTTTGAACTGTGAGGTTACGTATCTTTGGAAATCCATGGGACAAAAATGGAGTGTTGAGCTGCCCTCTGTGGCCACCAGAGGGCGGCAGAGTCCTGGGACTCAATCTAGGAAAAAACCAAATGAGCCCCAAGGAAAAGCATCTGGTTAAGGTCAAAGGGCAGGTTCCCACGGGATGGCCGGTCCAGGGGCGGAGAGACTGGGCTCTCGGAGGCCAGGAGGGAGGAAGGGAAGGAGGCAGCAGGCACAGCGAGGCCGTTAGATCCCAGCCTTTCCTTCAGAGACTGTTACATCCCCATCCCTAGAAGGGGCTGGAAACAAGTGGTTTTAACGCTCAGGTTTCATTCTCAGTGATGTCGGCACCACTACCCATAATAGCAGTGCTTCGGGCCTGGTCATTCCCCGTAGGCTCATCAGCCAAAAGCTCTGCAAGTGTTATTTTTCGTCCCACAACCTCTGCTGAACAACTTCCAGTTGACACTGAGTCCCCCCGGCACTGGTAGCGCGTATGGGAGGCCAGGACTTCAGAGTTGTATCGTTACCCACCCGGGTCCTTGGGCTCTTTAAGCAACAGAAATTGATAAGAAGCCAGACGAGGAGTTCAGGCCAGGCTGCAGCACAAGGGAGTGAAAGCAGGTAACGGCTGGGGGAGGGGCAGAGGGGCGGCTTAGGGGGGGGGTCTGCCCACCCCCTTGGTGGTGCCGTGTGCAGGGATCATGCCCTGCTTTTGCTCCAGGCACCTCACAAGGGGCAGTTGGTTTGTGGCCCTTTTGTACCTCATTGTTCCTAATTTGCCCCATTTGCGCATGCCCGCAGTTATTTTCAGTCCCTTTTAGTTGCTTTGTATTCTGTTGCTTGAGGAGACCTTTGTCCAGGCGCCAGCCCTGCAGCAGACGGTCGCAGCCTAGCTCAGTATGGGGTGCCAGGGCTACAGAGTAATGTATAGGGTGCCAGGACCACGCCATTAAAATAGATCACGTCAAGTTACTTTACCTTTTAATGCCAGGTCTGTTGTAAAGAACCTCGAATCACATTTAATTAACTGTTAAAAATTTTAGGCTGAGTGGAATTTAAGAAATCATCTACCCCGGTGATTATGAAACGACTCAGTTCTAGTTTCTAGTGCTCTTGGGACTGGGAGTATGTTGAAAAGTTATATTTCAAGCCATGTAGGAATCAGAATTCGTTTCATTAGCCAAAAACATGACCATATGATAAACACACAATCACAAATAGGAGCAAATATGGCCTCAAGAAAACATGGCTGAAGAACCAAATGTCAGACCCTTGGTTGGGTCTGACGTTTCCATGAAAATTAATTTTTTTATTGTTTACTTGATTTGTTACCTGGAAGCATTTTTTAGAAGGTACCATTTGGCCTATGACGTGTGTTTGCAAAAATTAATTAAGATGGAGAAACTACTACATTTTCACTTCTATTTTTAACTGAGAATTGAGAACAAGTGGCCATTTTTCAAATTTGGGGTGAAAGAGCTTGGTCCGGCTGGACGTCTTTTTCTAGTACCCAAGCAGAGAAACGTGCGAGAGCCCCTACTTTAATCCACCGTCTGCACGTACGCGGAACAGAAGCCAGAGAGGCTAAGGGACTTGTCCAAGATCACAAAATTTCACTAACAACAGATTATTCCTCCCTTGTAATATCACATTCAAAAACGTGGGCAAGCAGGGTAGTAGGGAATATTCACAGTGATTATTTCTGGGCGATGGAGCTCGTGGCAGATTGCAATTTCCGAAGATAGCCACGTCAACACACCCGCAGCAGTACACGCCCCGTCCCACACGGTCTTCTTACTCAGGACTCTCCTGAACCAGGCGGTGGGCAGGAGGTCTGCCTTCCCTCCCCTCAGTCTTGTCAGGATCTTTTGGGCCGTGTCCGGCCACAGAACATGGCAGCACGGACGACGCAAACTTCCAAAGTTAGGTCATAAAAGACAGTATGTCTCCTGCCTGCCTCGTCCTTGGGACCCAGCCACAATGTTGTCAGGAAGCCCAGGCCACGTGAGAGAGACACTTGTGGGTGTGTATTATGTATGTCTTTTCTTCTGATGTTTTGACATATATATGGGCCTTTTGGACCCTGGGGAGACTGCCCCTTGCAGGGTGGAGGTAGTAAACCATCCCTAGAGCTAGTAAACAATTCACCTGTGAGCACACCTTTCATATGCAAATCGACCCACCCGGAGACCACACCTCCCCACCTTCTCTATTGGACTTTTATACTCTAGGCTAGTATTTCCCGTCCTCATGACCCCAGTAAAAGTACCACACGACTAGGGACAGCCCCTGCGCCCCAGAGCCCACGGAAATGATTCAAACTAGCCAACACCAAGACCGCTTCTACTGCCTCTCCCATTCCTTCCCAGGAAAACCACAATAAAGGCTCTGGCCCACATCTTCCCCCCTCCGCCTCCGGAGCCACCCTGGTGCTTCCCTGTGTGGCCCTGCCTGCTATCACAGGCCCCCTTCTCTTGGGCATCTGTGAGTAACAAACCATCTTTTCAGTGGCGGTCATCTCCTGATCCTTTGGCCTCACCACACCTGAATAATAATAAAATCTACGTTTTAAAGCAGGGTGTTGGGCCCACCTCCCCAGTGAGGGCGAGAGTTGGCTCCTGGCATCAATCCCCATGTGAGCAGATACACCCTCACATGACTCTCCTCTCCAGCCGAAGCCCAGATTCTGAATTCCTGGCTGACAGAAGCCATGAGAGACACTGATGATTTGCTGTTTTAAGACTGTATTTTAGGATAATTTTTAATACACAATAGACAGCTAATACAGGGTTTTTACTTTACACTTTTCTAAATATTCCGAGTTTTCTACAATGAACGGTGGCTGCTTTTATAAAAAGACTCGACCGATGTTCTTTTTAAGAAGACAACTGGGCAAGCGTGAGGCATCTTGAATTTTTATTTATTTCAGTTCTTTCTACTCCACTGGAGACAACCACATTCACCAGCAGGATTATTCTTCTTCATACAAATGTTTGTCAAATATCTTGTTCATACAAAAATGGCAATCTCACAACCACAGAAAGGGTCCAGTACCAGCAGGACAGGTTTTAAAAGTCATGCCACAAATGCCCATCTCAACACCGTAGACACGATAGGTATAGAAAAGTCAGTAGGAAAGACAATCAGAGCTCCCGTTTCCCCCTCAAGAAAGGCCTTAACGAGCAGCAGGACCTACACCTGCACAGAAGTAGGCAGATTCCTCTTGAAACCTGGTGGCAACGAGGACCCACAAGGACATTAAGAAGATGCCTTCACCTGCTGCCCCAGAGCTCAGCCCTCGGGAGCAAGACAGCCCAGCACCATGGGAGGAGGAAGATGCAGCAGCCAAGGACCACGACCTGGATCCCAGGCCCTGCCCCGCTGGACCACCCTGGGCACATCACTTAGCCTCTCTGAGCAGTCTCAGTCTCCCCGTGTCATATGCGAACAGTAATTTCATCTTGCCAGGTTTTACAGGGAGAAATATATGAGAACACGGATGAGAATGAGAACATGTTTGTAACCGTGTGTATCTGACCTGTTAATTACGAAGAGGGGATGGAACACAGAGGAGCGTACATGGGGTGAAGGCTGCAGCCCGCTGGGAAACCAGCTTCCAAAAACGTTAAGCTCTGATGTGCAGCCTTTGCCGATTTCCACGGTGTAAACATTCCCACCCTGACCAGCCTCACACCAGCCATGGTTTAAGGACTTTCCAAGTTCCTGAATACCTAACATTCGGTCTCCAGGGCACCGCACGCATGCAAAGCACACCGGTGCCCTCAATGACCTCTCACCTCCCACCAGCGGTCTGACAGTGTCAAACAGGGTGGCGTCTGCATCCCTGCAGCACCCCCTCCACGGCCCGCACGCATCTCCCTCGTGTGCCACCAACCAGGCCACCTGTCGGACAGACACACGCCCCCTCCCTCCTCCACAGCTCACACCTCACGCCAGGGGTGACGTTTCCTAACCTCCCAGATAATCCAGCTCTCTGGCAGCACCCAGGCAGGAGGTTCCTGGATGCCCAGACTCCCTCGGGGACAGGGACAGTGGCCAACTGTAGGACGTCATCAGCCCCATGACAGCAGGAAGGTGGCGGCCAGGGCTGGGCGGCCCGAAAGCAGGAAGCAAATTTCCCCTATCGTCTTCGTGTGGCCTAAAGAAAACACACTCAATACGAGGGAAAACTTTATGTCGAAAGATCCTCATCACAGAGCTACGTTTATCACCTGAATTAAAAGCATGACTAAAGAAATTGTGGTACACCCGCTCAATGTAGACTTTAAAAATAATGTTTATAAAGGGCTTGAAATCATAAGAAAAAATACTCAGAAAGTTAAAAAAAAAAAGGTAGGGTGTAAAGGTGTCTATAGCAAGAGAAGAAAACACCAAAGTTTAAAAGTACCCATTGAGCGGAGAGAACAGAAAGAAAAAGGTGAGGAGTGGTTGGTTACCTGAGGCGGACACTGCCAAATGTTTTCTACCTGTCTAGCATTTTCTGAAATTTTTATAGTAAGCATATATGTTTTCCAAAGCTTTTACTGATACTTTCTTTTAAATGTATTTGTTTATTTTTGGCTGCGTTGGGTCTTTGTTGCCGTGTGCAGGCTTTCTCTAGTTGCGGCGAGCGGGGGCTTCTCATTTCAGTGGCTTCTCTTCGTTGCGGAGCACGGGCTCGAGGCGCATGGGCTTCAGTAGTTGTGGCGCATGGGCTCAGTAGTTGTGGCTCACGGGCTCTAGAGCGCAGGCTCAGTAGTTGTGGCGCATGGGCTCAGTAGTTGTGGCTCACGGGCTCTAGAGCGCAGGCTCAGTAGTTGTGGCGCATGGGCTCAGTAGTTGTGGCTCACGGGCTCTAGAGCGCAGGCTCAGTAGTTGTGGCGCATGGGCTTAGTTGCTCCGCAGCATGTGGGATCTTCCCGGACCAGGGATTAAACCCGTGTCCCCTGCGTTGGCAGGCGGACTCTTAACCACTGCGCCACCAGGGAAGTCCGGTAAGCATATATTTTTATAATGAAAACATCCTTAAGGAAACAACCCCCTTGCAAGTCACTTGGATACGCACTCCCGCAAACGAGTCGCAGGGTCCCTCCTCAAGGCCACCCTGACATGTGAAGACCTTGTCTGTTTCACCGGGGTCCTGTCTCCTTCACCCTGGGGGCTGCAGACCCACTCAGGGCAGAGGCAAAGCTCGCTGCAGACTTGCGTTGGAAAAACGAGCCCGAGAGCCTCCCGGGAGCGCTCCGAGGCATCTTCCCATGTGCAGAGACACCAAGAGTCAAGGCCAGGGCGCTTAGTGTCCCCGCAGACCCTGGTAGCGAACTTGCCTCTTCCGGCCCCAGATGTGAAGGGACCAAGGCTACAGGAGGCTCCCTCGCCAAGCCTCCCCAGCCTCAGAGAGGAGGAGGAGGTGGGCACCAAGCCCGACCAAGCTCAAAGTCGCCCGTTCCTTCCAAACACATGTCTGAGCACCTACTAAGCGCCGGGCGCCCTGCTGGGCGCCGGGCATTGCCAGCAATCGACGGCCGCGGGGCCTGCCCTCAGCATCGAGAGGGCACCCCAGACCACTGCTCACACCCCTCCTGCCTCTCTGTCCTGCCCACGTCTCCAGCTTCGGCTAAAGTGGGCTAAAATTAGATAGCAACGGTCTAGGATAACTTCCCCTGACAGAGCGTCTCCAGATGTAAAACCAAGGGGACAACTCTGGGGATCCAGCCCTGGTTCTTAACAACGTTTAGTCTGGGCCCACGGGCCCCCCAAGACCCTTCCAGGGGGTTCCCAAAGTCAACCTGTTTTCATCATGATCCTACGACATTATTTGCCTCTTTCCCGCTCATGCTTTCATGCAAAGCTCTCCAGAGGCTACAGGACGGGTGACGTCAGAAGCCAAATGCAAAAGCAGACGGGAGACAACGGTGCCCTCCGTTAAGCCAGACATTCAAGAGATTTGCAAAAACATAAATGGTGCCACTCCTCCCCCTAAATCTTCCTGTGTTTGGAAACAATACCGTTATCTTTAATAGAAAAATGTTACTTATGTTAATGTGTGATGGGTTTATCAATCAATAGGCATCTTAGAATACTGTCAGGTTTAATTTCTCATCCTGTATGATGAATGTTCATAGACAGAGCCCATAAACAAAAGTTCTCTGGTGTCCTCAGTGGTTTTTAAGAGTTCCAAGGGGTTCCAAGACCAAACAGTTTGAGAACCACTGATCTACCAGCATCATCCAATAGAACTTTCTGCCATGATGGAAACGATCTACGGCTAGGCTGTCCAAAAAGGTAGCCACCGGCCCCGCGGGGCTATTGAGTATTTATGATGCGGGTAGCGTGACTGAGGCGCTGAATTCTTTGTTTTATTTCATTTTAATTGACTTAAATTTAAAGAGCCACCTGCGTTTAACAGCTACCATACCGGACAGCATTGCTGTTGACAATGTCTCGTACGTCTCTGTCCATTCAGGATTCTTTATTTTTACTTTCCCTTCACAAGTTACTTAACCTCTCTGAGCCACAGTCTCCAGATCAGTAAAATGGGCTCATACCTACCTCTCAGAGTGACGGTAAAGACCACGGAAATCACACAGGACTTGGGACCGAGCTTAGGAAAAATCAGTGACAGGGCCCAATTTAAGATACGGCCTTGTGTATAAACGCAGGCTGCTGGGGGGTTAACGTGAAACCACATGTAAAGGAGACAGCGAAAAGCAAGAGCAGTGGTTCCCCAGCCCCTGGATATGAGTTCTGTCCCCTGGAGAACCTCACCACTAACAAGCAGGGCCCGGCCTCGGAGAAGATGAGCTCCAGAGCAGGGCTTCTGGAACCAGGGTCCAAACCACCAGGGAGTTTGCTGGAAGTTCAGACTCCAGAGTTCCAGCTACCCTTCCACCATGACCTGCTGGCTCAGCGTTCCAGGGAGGGGGTGGGGACCTGGGATCTGCAGTTTATCATCGCCCTGGGTGGTTTTCTGGCCAAACCCTAGGGCTGAGAACAGCTGCTCTGACTTCTTCCAGCAAAGACGTGGCCTTGGCCCTGCAGTTAACAGGACAGAGGGGTTCCGTACACCCATCGCAAGCTCCATTTTACAGATGAGGAAACTGAGGCACAGAGAGAGTGAGGACTGGCCGGGGGCCTTGCACGCAGGCCAGTGTAGGGCTGGACTGGCTCCAGATTCCCGAGACAAAATTTCTGTGTGTCTCGGTGACAGGCCTGACCCCAGGATCCTTCAGAGCTGCATCCCTGGCCGGCCTCCGAGAGGAGCACCATAGAGAAGCAGGGGGCAGTGGTGTGCCCGGCCTGGCTTGTACGCATTTCTTCCGGATGCATCTTCAGGAATGTCACTCTGCTAGGGTGAAACTGGCCAGTGGGGGGGAAGGGGGGTTGGTATTTACACCATGGAAATTGGCTGCAGCCCAGGGTGTGAGGTTTTTTGTTTGTTTTTAATTATTGTTAAAAATTTTGAGCGTGGCTTTCCTCCCTGGAGGGAAGACTTGGGGGGGGTGGGTTTTCTTGGAAGCAGGAGATCTGGTCAAGGGACATGACGGTTGGGGGTCAGAGAGTCCTGGCTTCAAAGCTTCACTCTGCTGGTTCGAAGCTGTGTGCCCTTGGGAAAGTCGCCCAACCTCCCTGTGCTTTGGTTTCCTGCTTTGTAAGACCAGCCAGTAATCCTCGCCTCACGGGGTGGGAGTGAGGGTGCATGTCCGTCAGTGGAGAGAGCATCTCTAAAGCCACTGGCACAGAGACCTGTCCCCGGGAAGAGCGCCCTGCAGGTAAGCCCCCGCCTCCCTCAGCCTCCTGCTCCTCCCCCCCGCACCTGTGAGTACACCTAAGCAGGTGTGCACATGTGCAAGTGGCTGCTGGGGTTTCCACGGGCACCTTCCGGACCCCACAGACCCCGCGATGCTATTCCCAGAGCCTACATCTCAGCATCTGATTACACAGTACGTGGCAGCAAATTTGACAGGTGCCTTTCTGACCAGGTCACTAGACCCATCTCCCAGCCTCTGAGCTCCACCTGCCCGAGCACCGGGGTGCCTGAAGCCAGCGCGGGTCTGTGGGCTGCCCGAGCAGCCCCTCCCCGTGTTCCCCACGGAGGCCTGGGCCCCCGTGCCGGGGCTCAGGCAGAGCTGCAGGAAAACATTCAGAGCGCTGCAGCTTTGGCAGACGGGTATGGAAAAGAGCTGGGTAAGCTGAAGCCCAGGACTGCCACCTTCTAAGTCACCCCACTGTGCGGGGTACCGCAGAGCTTCAGACCCAGGCCCACGTGCAAGTCCCATCTCCGGGCCCCTCCCCACCAGTGCTTTCCTAGGATCCTTCCCCAGCCTGAGCCTGAGGCTGACGGAAAGAAGGATGCTCAGCCCTGTTCCCAACATACGTTCAATTTCCAGTCAAGACAGAAAGGCAGCTCTGGTCTCTGATATTGATTGAAATCCCTCCCTGGCGTGAGGGGCTGGTGGCCCTCGGGACGGCCCTGAGCAAGCTCTGCTCTGGGCCTTTCAGGGAAACCCTGCCAGCTGGGGACCAGGCCTCCACCAGCAAGCGTGCCTGCTCTGGTTTGTCCCGACGATGGCCAACGAACTAAGCAGGTGGTCATCTGCAGGCCTGTCCGCCAGCACGCGGTGCCACGGGAGGTGCGCTGCTGACATGTGAGCCTCTGCCCCACCCGCTTCAGCTCCAGCCTCCGCGTCGGCTCCCACCCCTCACCGCGCCCTGGCAGCGCCCAGCTCAGGAGCACTCGCTCGAGTGCCCGGAATGTCAAACAGGCCGGTCTGCTGCCAACTGCTCCCCTGGCTCCTTGGGGCAAAACAGCCGCCATGCTGGGTCATCCTGGCACATGACAGCTTCAAGAAGAGGGAGCTGGAGGGCATCTGGATTTCCAGTGTCGTGCCCTCTCCACTCCACATGCCCAGGGCACAGCCTAGAATGCTCCTGGGACAGGGCCTTACCTAAGAAGAGACTGGCCTAAGGAACATCTTTTCCTTCCCTGCAATGTTCGTGATATATTTGGAGGAGGTCCAGGGTCTAGGCTTGGATTAAATGGAATCCTGGGAAATTCACTCTCAGAATGATGCTGGGGAAGAGAGACAGTGCATGGGAAGCAGGTCCTGAATTGGAATGGGGGTGGGGGAGTGTGGTCAAGGCTGCACAGAATACCCAGAATACCCTCCAGTGTCCTCACCAGCCTGTCCACAGTCAGAAATTCCACCATTAGTGATTCATTCCCTTGGGCAGCACAGGCTCTGTCCCCTCATTATCATGATCAGGGGTTGCTTTCCAACCAAGGGAGCTAATTAGGATACCAGGCCTGATGTTTTACAGTCATTAACTTGCTGAATCTTCAAGCAACCCTGCAAGGTGTAGCCTTATCACACCCATCTTACAGCAGAGGACACTGAGGCCCAGAGAGGTTAAGGAATTGGCCCAAGCCCTCAGAAAGCGGGGGATGCCGCAATTGGTCCCAAGTCTAGCAAGACGCAGTCCCTCCCTCCAGGAGCCCCTGGGTTGGGTGGCAGGTGCAAGTACCAGTGTGACAAAGGACAGGGCTCCGAGTGTGGGCAGGTGAGCACAGGGGGTTTTGGGAAGCAGAGGGGGGAGCCCCTAAGTCAGAGGAAGGTTGGAAGTTCTTCAGTGCTGATGCCCGAGTAGGGCTTTGAAGGATGTGTAGGAGTGAGCTGGGTGAGTGATGGGTGAACAGAGTCCCCATCAGAGGAACCGGCACCTCAAAAGGTGTGGGAGATAACAGGGCAGGCTGTCTGGGGCAAAATGTAAGACCCAACAGCCAGGAGGAGAAGCACGAGGAGACGCAGCTATCAGAGAAGTTCAGCAGGGGCTGGGGGACCAGTAAAGAAAGCCCCGGGTCAGTGTCCCAAGCACCCAGCATTGGCTCTGTCACAGGGCTTTGGTCCCCATCACCCCCTTGATGACGGCACCGTCATCTCGGCCTGCCATGGTGCCATGCTTTGGGAGCTTTCCTAAACAGCATCCCAGAACCCACGTGACCCCTCCCCACCTCAGGCTCAGGCAGAGGTCAGGTCACAGCGTCCCTGCCCCCAACCAGGGGCAAGCCTTGCCCTCCAGCCTGCCCTTCCCCCGCAAAGCTTCCCCTCCCCCCCAACTCCAACCCTGACCCCAACTGATGGGAAATACTTGGTGGGCTCCACAGGGCAGGTGTGCAGAACAGAGGCAGCTTCCAGGGTCTGGGAGTGTCAGTGTAGACACAGACACACACAAAGACACAGACACACACACACACAGACACACACACAGACACACACACACACAGACACACACACACACAGACACACACACACACACACACACACACAGACACACACACAGACACACACACACACAGACACACACACACGCCACACACGCACACACACGCACACAGACACGCACACACACGCACGCACACACACACACACAGACACACACACACAGACACACACAGAGACACACACACACACAGACACACATACACAGACACATACACAGACACACACACACAGACACGCACGCACGCACACACACACACAGAGACACACGCACACACGCACACACACACACACACGCACACACACTCTGGGCAAGAGGGCCCGCCTGCCTGAGGAATGTGTCGGATGATTTACTACCCGCTTGGATACGGGGTTCCAGATGCCGGCGTCCTGAAATACCCTGGAATGTACGAGAACTAAGCATAAGGCATCTTGTCTTTGCCCACTTGACTCTGGTTGGGAGTCACAGAATGAAGCCTGTAGAATGAGACAGATCTTGACCCAGAGAGTCTGAGATTCCAGGTCAGACCCTGGATCGAGGCCTGGATCCCTCCCAGTAAATGTCCCTGTGCCGGGTACAGATCGCTGGCCCAGCCCTGGAGGGGCCGAGGACAGGCCCCTGGAAGCCTTTTCTTTGGGCTATGGGGGGATTCAGAGGTTGGGGTACCCCACTCACTCTGCCCAGATCCCTATCAAATTAACCTAGGCCTTCTCTCTAGGGCTCACCGGAGGAGCCTCCAAGGGCCGCTGATAGGCACCCGGTGAGAATCTGAATCACAGACCCTAAATCGGCAGCAAGCAGACAAGGTCTTGGGACCTGCCTGCCCCTCCCCCTCCCCACCCCCCCCACCCCCAGTGAATGGCTCTCACAATCTCTCTGGATTTTTCGGCATGGGAAGAAATGGCCAAGTGACAGCTTTCCCATCCCCAACCACTCCTTCCTCTGCACTGAGAACCAGCTACGGTGAGGCAGAACGACAGGGGCTGCTCTGGGTACGCGCGGCCTCCCCCCGCGGCCCCAAACCGCCCCCTCTAGGGGATAAGCCTGCTCCCTGACATGGAAACACTGAACTGGCCTGGGCATGACCCCAGTGCAGAGCACACAGGGCAAGCAAGGCAAAGAGGTGACATCATGAGTGCCAAGTCGATTGGTAGTGGCTGCCCAGAGCAGTCTTGGGAAGGATCCTGATACCACACCACGCTGCAGTTGATTGGTGATGTCTGCCATGGTCGTGGCTATTCACCATCCCTGATCTACAAGCTGGGTGACTTTCCCTGAGCAGGGGACAATTCCCCAGCCAGGACTTTGGTAGCAGAGAAGGCGGCCCTGGCCACCCAGGTATAAATAACCCACTAGACTCCCTGATAGATTTCTCAGGACCTTAGGAAGCTCATATTGGCCCATCATTCCTCAATTGGCCAGGACCACGTCTGCCCCCTTTTCTGACGATGTTAACGTTGGTTGTATTAGGAAACATTTGTCTAGAATAGAAACACATTACAGGGTTAATTTCTCCTCTGTAAAAATGACTAAACGCTTTCTTTCTCACCTAGGACCCAAGGGGTGGTCTGGCTGTCACCAGAACCAACCCTGGACCCATCAAAAAGCTCTACCCACAGGAGGGAAGACGGGGGGCCTGGGCGCTGGGCTCTGGGCTCAAGTTCGCAGAAACACTCCCTGTGATGCTCTGCTCCAAAAGCCTAAATGTCCTGTGCAGGCTGAGCCATCTCATTTGGACACCTTGGCCTGCAGGGTGCTGGGCAGATACAGGTACCTCCAGATGGCATAGTAGTGGGTACCAGCACCAAATGCCACAAAGAGATGCCAGATGGCGTGGGCAAAGGGGATCCTCCCGTCACTCTTGAAGAACACCATGCCCAAGCAGTAGAAGACCCCTCCGGTCACCAGCTCCCAGATGCCCTCGGTGTTGGGCTGTCGGCAAGGACAAGGGTGAGCACAGGTCAGATGAGCAGCCAGCAAGACCAGAATCACCCAGCCATTCCCCCACCACCCAAGGCGAGAAGACATGTGGATGGTGAGGCAGCCCAGAGTCCCAGGTGGGGCATTCTCAACGCAGTGATGTCATCAATTCTCCCCAGATTCCTTCTCCAGTGTAACACATTTCTATCAAAATCTCAAAGAATATTTTATAGCTTTGTTATCTTTTCTAAAAAGCAATATATCTGGGTGTATCCCAAAAGAAGTGAAAGCAGAGACTCAAACAGGTACTTGTACATCCAAGTTCACAGCAGCATTATTCACAGTAGCCAAAAGGTGGAAGTAACCCAAGTGTCCATCAAGAGAAGAATGGATAAACAAAGTGTTATTCATGTTACTTTATACAATGGAATATTATTCAGCCTTAAAAAGGAAGGAAACTCTGACACATGATACAACATGGATGAACCTCAAGGATGTTATGCAAAGTGCAATAAGCCAGTCACAAAAGGACAGATACTGTAGGATTCCATTTATGTGAGGTCCCTGGAGGAGTCAAAATCATAGTCAAAAAGTAGAAGGGTGGCTCCTGGGGGCTGAGGGTGGGGGAGGGGAGTTAGTGTGTAACGGGGACAGAGTTTCAGTTTGGGAAGATGAGAAAGCTCTGCGGATGGATGGTGGTGATGGATGCACAACTAGGTGAATGTACTTCATGCCCCTGAATTGTACACTTAAAAATGGTTAAAATCATAAATTCTATGCATATTTTATCACAATTTTTTAAAGTAATACATACTCATGGCGAAAAATTTTAGAGAAAAATGAAGAGCAGCAAGAAAAAAGCAGCAGTCCCAGCCCTCCGAGGTGAGCACTAACTGGGTTTTTGGTGGTTATGGGGGCTCAAAGAACAGGAGGGACAGAGGCGACAGGGAGCAAGAAGAACCCACTGCCCCCTCTCCCTGAGCCCACTTCCCACAGGTATCACTGCTTACCACCAATAACGGTGTCTGACAGTATCCTTCCAGAACTGTCTAGACGCACACGATATACGGTCTGCACTTCACATACATGTACGTGTGCAGAGGAACGAATCACTTTAGAAAAGGGGGCTCACACCATCCTTGCCGTCCTGAGACATCAGTTCCACGACATAGTCTTGCAGAGATCAGACTACATCCCCAGAGATCCACGCCAGGCTTTGCAACAGCTGGGTAGTATTTCATTGAACATATGTATAGTCACGCAGCCAGTTCTCAAGAGGTGATACCTGAGTATTAAGGACATATTACAGTAACACTTCCCAGCGCTTACTATGTGCCAGGCCTTGTACACAGCACAAGGGGCCTTACGTGAGGTACCTAATGCCATCTTCACGGCAATCTCACGAGGCAGGGTGACTCTGGGACAGGCATGGACACACGCCCACGACAACATGCCAAGTGAGAAAAGCATGTTGTAGAACAGTGTGATCCCATTTTTGTAAAAGAAGAACAAACAAGTCAATATGTCGGCATACGCACATAGACTTGCCTATAAATAAAAAATGGAGGGAATTCTCTGACGGTCCAGTGGTTAGGACTCGGCGCTTTCACTGCCGGGGTTCAGTCCCTGGTCAGGGAACTAACATCCCACAAGCCAAGTGGTGTGGCCAAAAACAAAAAATGTAAAAGATACACAATGAACCATTAATGGTGGTTGCAGCTGGGGCATCACATTGGGGAGGGGGTGAGAGGGGGATTTCAGCTCTTTTATACATTTTCAGACAGGACTTATTTTTTGCAGTGAGTATGTATTTAAATATACACTTACAATATATGTATATATGTATTTAAATTATGTAATACATAATTTGATGGTTATTATATAATTAACAGATATAACTTAAACATACATATTTAAACAAGTAAACTTGGCGGGGGGAAGGTAATCTGTAAAAATAAACACAAATCACAGGGAAAATGTTGAGTAGGAAATCTAATGGGGAGAGATTTCACTGCCAAGTATTAAGATGCAACAAAAGCTAAAGTAAGTAACACGGTTTGGTACTAGTATAAGAATAGGCCAACTTGTGAAACAGACCCACATATACATATATGAAGCTAACATATGATAAAAGGAACATTTTTAAATGGTAGATAAATAACTGCCTAATCATTTGAGGAGGAATCACCATATACATAAGAAACGGCGGTGGGAATACAGAGTTTAAAATTAAAAGTTAAACCGTAAAAGAAACAGGAGAAAATATAGGTAAATACTTATATAAACTTGGGAAAGGGAGGACCTTCCTAACCATAACACTAAGGTAAAGCCATAAAATTAAAAAAAAAAAAACAAAAAACAAAAAAAACCCTGCTAGATTTGACTACATAAATTTTCTTTAAGAACTATGTATGGATACTAACACGCTCAGAAATTTTTCACTTCAAAATATTTTCAACTTTAAAATAAACCGCTACTCATAGATAAGAGATTAATTTAGACAAAGATCAATGCCTCAAATATATATAATGTAATGTCATTTAAATTTATAGGATAAGTTATTTATTGGTCATTTCAAACAGACAACAGTCAATTTTAATTTTGGGGAAAAAAAAGAAATATCTATTTATACACAAATTCCTACAGCAAGATCTATAGGACATACGTCCTTTCTTCTTTTGAAATAATTTTATTAGCTATAATTGACACACCATAAAATTCACCCTTTTAAAGTTCACAGTCTAGTGGCTTCTCGACTACACAAATTTTTAACATCTGCCAACAATAACCATTGAAAAGTAAGAAACTGTTACCTGGCCTAGGGAGGTACCAGCAGGCTGAGTTGACCGTGCCCATTTGACAGAAGGGACAACTGAGGCTCAGAGAGGAAAGGGGATCCACCCACGGCCACACAAGCTGCTGCTCTTCCATGGCTGGGGCCCTGAGGCCTCTCCCTGCGAGGCTCTCCCGCGCACAGGGCGAGGTGGTGCAGCCCAAAGATCCCAATACTCGGGGTTGGAGGTTACGGGGCCACACCCCAGCTCAGCCCCTCGAGGGCTGCATGTCCTTGGGCCAGTCACCTTCTCTCTCAGAACCTGAGCATCCTTGTTCATAAAACGGAGGTGGTCACATCCATCTCCAAGGACGCCTGGGGCGGGGAAGTAAGGTCCTGTGAGTAAGCGTCCTGCACGTCACAAGGGCTCAGGACGCACAGTAAAGGGGTCAACCTTCAGGTGCCAAGAAGCAGTTTAGGGTGTGGAAGCATCAGAGGGGGTGTCAGAAGTCTGAGACTCGGCTCTGCCTCCATGGCCACCTATGTTATTATTATAGATTTAATTTAGCGATCGGGTACTTACTCTGTTCCAGGCACCATTCTAATCACTGTCCGTGGGTTTTTCTTACTTGATCCCTAAATAGGCGGGAACTGGAGCCCCGAGGGACTAAGGAACTCATTGGAGGTGAAGCAGAGAGAGGAGGTGCCGTAGAACCGGGGAGCCGAGCCCTGGGGTGAGCTGCACGTTCTCCTGCCTCAGCACCCAAGTCACGCTGACCCCAGGCCACAGGTCCCTCGTCTGCCAGAGGAGGAGGTTCAACCTGACAATCTCCAGAGCCACTGTGGGTCCCCTCGAGCCAGACGGGAGGCCCCACGCCGGGTGCGGGCAACTTACCATGGAAAGGATGACCAGGGCAGGTAAGAAGCCCACGACGACGTAGCAGAGCAGCTCCACGAGCTTGTACCTGCCAGGAAGACAAGCCATCTTGGCCTCAGGACAGCCTCCCCACGAGCGATAGCTCCCCGCTCGGGTTAGGAGGGGACACCCTGGCCGCAAGCATGAGAGAAAGGGACGTCGCCCTCTGCCCAGCACTCCTGGGCCCAGATTTCATCCAGCTACACCCAGCAGGTGCTGGCAGAGTTGGGTGGCCATGGGAGGGTCTCTTTCCCTCTCTGAGACTCGGTTTGCACATCCATGAAATGACATTTGAGGACTGCAAATGCTGGGTGTAGCATGCCTATGGGCGCTTGCCATGCTCAACCCAGGGCAGACATTACTATTCGATCCCAGCACCTTTCCGCACAAGGCCCAAGCAGCCACTCTCCATCCATCTGAGTGGCTGCACCAACTGACACCTGTTTGCTGTCCCTGGAGATTCCAGGAGTCTGTTATTCCCTTTGGCTTCTCTAGCTCTGTTTTCTTTCCCACACTTAATCATTCCCAGCCTGTCACTCAGCAGGATGGAAGGGACTGGGCAGCCCTGAGAGCCTCTCCCCCTTATCTGCTAACACAGCTTCGGGAAGGCAGGTAATACCTGACATCATTCAGTGGGTCTAGGAACCTACAATGTCCTTTTTTTTTTTTTTTTTTTTCTAACTCTTCAGATTGACCCCATGGGCTGTGGACCTGGTGGCCATCAATGGACCTGAACACAGGGATGCCAGGCACAGCTGTGCCCTCATGCTTCTGCGGTTATCCTGGGGTCTCGTCTCACTGGGGGCAGGGAGGAGGCCCTGATGGAGGCACACCCCCCCACCTGAGGCCACTCCCCCAAGCCCTGGCTTACCGCTCATGGAAGAAGAAGACATAGACGGTGCCAACAGAGGCCATGATCCAGACCAGCCACCGCATGTGGGAGGCCCAGGGGCCCAGCTCGCGAAGGTTCAGCCTGGGAGGGAGAGCCAAGGGCACAGCCTGAGGGGACACCGGGATCTAGCCCTCCACAGCCAGCCCGTCACAGCAACACCGACCCCAGAGAACCCCTGTCCCCATGGCTCCATGTGTGGGATGTGGCCTCTCACGGGAGGACACGTGGAGAGACAGAAAGAGAAACGGGAACAAGAGGCAATTATTAGAGCAAAATTAGCACAACTGATAATGTCCAAGCATTGAAAGAAAAGGGCATCTCAAGCCAGTGGGCATATAGACAAGTAAAGCCTGTCTGGAGAATGTATCAGACTCTGAAGGGCACGTATCCCGTGGCCCAGGCACTCCAAGTTCAGGGACTGGCCAGAGGAACGCTGTTTTGTGAGCACACAGAGGCACAGAAGAGGACATTCATCTCAGCATCAGTCCCTGTAGGAAACGCCTGAAAACCACTCAAACTGGCCACCAAAAGGGGACGGGAATATAAGGTGAGGATCCCTCCAGCCTGGTTACTAATGTATCGACTCAGCTCTACATTCACCCTTTTTGCCGGCTGCGTTTTTAACTGAGCTGGGCCTCATGAATTTCTTCCTCTGCAGCTGGCACAGCGTCAAGTCTGTCAGTAGAGGGTGATGGAGAGACTTTGCAGAAGGAATTCCTTCCTCCCTTCCGGATTCCTGTGACTCTCTCCCCAGGCTCCCGGAAAGTGGGCTTTTCTCTCCACTGCTTGGCACAGGTGGTGTCTCCAGGGCCAGGCGTCTGCGGGTCCCAGCCTTCTCCAGCCTTTGGCCTCTGTGTGTTTTCTCCAGCTGTTGGTGTAGGTACACAGTCGGGGGCCCCGGACAGTGCAGGCCTGGGAGCTGCTCCAGCACCCTTTCTGCAGCCCCACACACATGCATTCCTGTCCAGCACGCGGACTGTCTTCAGCCTGTGCAGCCGTCTGCACAACTAAACTGCACGGAAACGCTCCAGATTCCTGCAGAGGGGGACTCTGGTTCCAGAAGATGGTGATTTTTCTTTTGCCCACCTCAATATTTATAACTCTATCGTGTTTGTTTTCTGAAGCACTGGGGAAGGAAGATTCTGTGTCACACTTGACCCTGCCAGTTTTTTCCATCCTTCGTGACATGGTCCTGCCGGCCTCGTGAATCACGTGAATGACGTCTGTGTCCTCTGATTCTCTCTCTCTCAACCCCACATCCAAGCAACCGCCAAATTCTGCCGACTCTTCCTCCTACAAAGCCCGCAAGCCAGGGCACATCTCCCCACCTCGGCACCTGTACCCCTCCTTCACGGCACAGTCGTGGTTCATTCCTTGTGTCAGTATCCTTGGGACAGTCAACGACTGCATCCTCCGTGAGACCGTAAGTCCCATAAGGAGAGAGAGTCTGTGTCTTTGCTCACAGCCGTATGCTCAGACACCAGCACGGGATGGGCACAGAGCCGGTGCCCAAGTGGTCACAGCCAGGAATAAAGAGTAGAAATCCAGGCATTGAATCAGCCAAGCGGGGGACAGTCAGAGGGCTATGCTAGAAATCTACATCAAGGATCGTTACGGCAGCTGAGCACAAAACCTAGCTTTACTCTAATTGGCGACATCCAAAAAGAAACCTGAGATCACCTGGCTCCCAACAACTACAGGTGGTGCCTGGGGGTGACGTGGGGCCATCAGGAGGCGGCCTTGTGGACTGAGGGCCCAGCCACGGCTTCTGGCTTCTCCCCGCTGCTCTCAGCTTCTTCCGTGGCTCCCACCTACCCACTCGGGCAGCAGCCCCTCACCCAGGACCAACACTTCTTCTCGGAGCCTCCATATGCCTGTCCACCTGGCATCCGACAACCAGAAGCATCCTGGTTGGCAGGACAGAAGCACGTCCCTTCCTCCCGCAAAGCCCAGCTGGGCATGGGGCTGCCTCTGACGATGTCTCCAGGCTGACGGCAGCAGGGCTGATTTCCTAACACTCCCGAGAGTCGCTGATTTCCTGGGGAAACCTGATGCCGGAAACCCTGGCATCTCCCGCTCTACGTCCCCTCTCCCCGACCTTCAGTCACTCAGTCCACTCAGTTTCCTGTAAGTATCTTTTCCATCATCTATCCGTCCTCTCGACTCCAAGGCCGCTACCAGGGCGCCAGCCATCACAATCTCTCTCCCAGGTCCTTGCACCAGCCTCCTCACACCTCCCTGCTCCCAAGGCATCACCTCTCAGTCCAAAAAATAAAACTACATCAATATCCTGTTTCAAACCCCCAACCACTCCTCAGTGTAGACCAGCAGCCTAGGTCTGTACCCTGTTCACTACCACACCAGCACTACAATGACCAGAGGACCGTGGAGCAATAATCACCCTCAAACGTCGGTCACAGGAGGTGGAGACCTGTGGTTTATTCACCCAGAACGCTGTCCAGAAAGAAGACTGGACGGTGACTCCTGCAATCATGACGCCATGACTCTCACCACATAATGTTGCCCGAAAGAAGCAAGATCCGAAAGAACGATGATCCCATTAACATAAAGTAAGAAATCAGGCAAAACTACCCTATGATGGCAGATGTCAGGACTGTGGTTACCCCTGGGGGGAAGCGGACTGGGGAGGGGCTGGAGATGTTTTGTTTCTCCACCTGGGTGCTGGCTGCAGTGCGTGGGAACTCACTGTGCATATCCCCCGGGCATGTCTCAATAAAATGTGTTTCAAAAGCAGTCGTCTTTGTGCGCACCGACAAAACCCATGGATTAGTTGAGATGATGAAAAAGAACGCTCCGTTTATGACAGCCAAAAATGGGAATTCCCCAGACAAAATGGAACAAACCACCGTGGCTCCCACTCCTCAGAGGCCAACGTGCAGATTCTCAGAGCGGCACACCTCCTCCAGGAAGCCCTCCTGAGGCCGCCTCTGCAGGGTGGTGCGGTGGTGCCTCCTCTGAGCTCCACGGCTGCGTGCGCACAGGCCCGTGTCACCGTGCTGTCACTGTCCTGTCACAGAGCCCCTCTGCCAGCCAGAACCTCAGCGTCCTGACCCCCAGCACCGCCCAGCCACCCAGACACATTCAACAACTGTGACTGGAACGGCCCTTCTCCCCTCACAGGGGCTCTGAAGGCTTCCCGGCTTTTCGCGTGTGACCTGAGTGTTTCTTTTTTTTTTTTTTTTGTGGTATGCGGGCCTCCCTCTGTTGTGGCCTCTCCCGCTGCGGAGCGCAGGCTCCGGACGCGCAGGCTCATCGGCCATGGCTCACGGGCCCCGCCGCTCCGCGGCACGTGGGATCTTCCCGGATCGGGGCACGAACCCGCGTCCCCCGCATCGGCAGGCGGACGAACCCGGTTCCCCTGCATCGGCAGGCAGACGCGCAACCACTGCGCCACCAGGGAAGCCCCCTGAGTGTTTCTTTATTCCAGAACTTTCGAAAACCCTGAGGCACTTGCTGGGGGAGTTTATTTTTTTTGTTTTTTAATTAATTAATTTATTTATTTATTTTTGGCTGCATTGGGTCTTTGCTGTTGTGCGCAGGCTTTCGCTAGTTGCAGCGAGCGGGGGCTGCTCCTCGTTGCAGTGCACGGGCTTCTCATTGTGGTGGCTTCTCTTGTTGCGGAGCACAGGCTCTAGGTGAGGGGGCTTCAGCAGTCGTGGCACATGGGCTCAGGAGTTGTGGCTCGCAGGCTCTAGAGCGCAGGCTCAGTAGTTGTGGATCACGGGCTTAGTGGCTCCGCAGCATGTGGGATCTTCCCAGACCAGGGCTAGAACCCATGTCCCCTGCATTGGCAGGCAGATTCTTAACCACTGCACCACCAGGGAAGTCCCTTGCTGGGGGAGTTTAAACTGGTACAATCTGTGGAGGGTGACTTGGCAACAGTTAGCCAAATGAGTAAGGCCCGCTCCTGCCCCCCAGCCGTCCAAGCCTCGAATTTACCCCCCCAAAGATCAGGCTTGGCCATATGAACCTGCTGTTTCTGTAGGTCAACAATTTCACCTGATTCAAGCCAACAGAACCAAGCACTGACTGGTACAACAGCAAAAGGACTTTCACTGCAGCCCTGTTTGTTATAGCAAAGGAAGGGGGAGCGCCAACGTCGTAAATATTCATAAATAGGGGTGGCCGGGGAACATTATACTGCTGTGAAAAAAAAAAAGAAAGAAAGAAAACAGAGTGGGGAAATCTTCAAGGTACTAATATGGAAAGATGTCCCCAAGTCCATGACTAAGAGAATGAAAGCAAACTGCAGAGTTTGTACAGTATCCCTCCTTTTGTATTAAAGTAGGAAAGTATAAGTATAAATATAAACATATAAAATATAGGTATGTGTGTGTGCACGTATTTGCATATATACATATGCATATACGCAAATGTGTGTCTGTACATATACTCATACATACACGTTTGCTCTTTCCTACACAAAAGCACTCTGGAAGGATACACAGGAAACTGGTACTAAGTAGTTGCCTCTAGGAAGGAGAATGGGTGGTGGGCGTCTTTTTACCTACGCGCTTTTGTGCCAACGTATCACCCAGCCAAACACAAAGAAATTCAAACAAAGGAAAGAGAGGACGCCAGCCCTCCCGGGGACCCGCAGAGACACTCACCAGGGCGCGTAGGAGGCTGCGATGAAGAAATAGATGACCATGCGGTCGGACATGTGCAGACAATGCTCCACCGTCCTGTGGCAGAGAAGGCGGGTTACGGGTCCTGCCCTGGACCAACGGGCTTTGGGGGAGCCTGGGCTCGGGGCTGACGCACCTCCATCCACCATGACCCCTCGGGCCTCGGTGTCCCCATCTGTGAGTGACCAGAGCAGTGGTTTTCCAACCAGGCTCCCTCTCACCCTAGGAGTTGAATGGAGACACCTCGGGGGTACCACCGAGGACCCTCCTCCCCCTGGCAGCCTCCTCCCATACTTTAATCAGAGAAAGTCTGCATTCTGTTTTATATACTGGGCTTTTTGAAAGATTTCAAATGATAAAGAATTCAGTAGCTTAAAAAAAAAGTGTGAGACACAGACTCACAGAGGACAAACTAGTAGTTACCAGTGGGGAGAGGGAAAGGGGAAGGGACAACATGGGGGAGGGTATGAAGAGGCACAAACCATTATGTATAAAATAGGCTACAAGGGGGATTCCCTGGCGGTCCAGTGGTTAGGACTCGGCGCTTTCATTGCAGTGGCCTGGGTTCGATCCCTGGTCAGGGAACTAAGATCCCACAAGCCGTGCAGCATGGCCAAAAAAATAAATGAATAAATAATAGAATAAGCTACAAGGATGTATCGTACAATCCAGGGAATATAGCCACTATTTTGTAGTAACTATAAATGGAATATAACCTTTAAAAAAATTGTGAATCACCACGTTGTATACCTGTAACTTATATAATACTGTACATCAACTATACTTCAATTAAACAATGAAAGAAATTCAAGGACCTACTGTATAGCACAGGGAACTATACTCAACGTTTTGTAATCACCTATATTGGAAAAGAATCTGAAAAAGAATATATATATATACAAACACACATACATATACGTGTATATGTATGTATGTATAACTGAATCACTTTGCTGTGTACCTGTTAACTAACACAACATTGTAAATCAGCTATACTTCAATTAAAAAAATAAAATAAAAATAAAAATGGGGCTTCCCTGGTGGCGCAGTGGTTGAGGGTCCGCCTGCCGATGCGGGGGACGCGGGTTCGTGCCCCGGTCCGGGAGGATCCCACATGTCGCGGAGCGGCTGGGCCCGTGAGCCGTGGCCGCTGAGCCTGCGCGTCCGGAGCCTGTGCTCCGCAACGGGAGGGGCCACAGCAGTGAGAGGCCCATGTACCGCAAAAAAAAATAAATAAATAAATCTACAAACAATAAATGCTTGAGAGGGTGTGGAGAAAAGGGAACCCTCTTGCACTGTTGGTAGGAATGTAAATTGATACAGCCACTATGGAGGTTCAATTTTTTTTTAATTTTATCTTGGAAATTAGTTTATTCATTATGTTTAATTTTAGGAAATGGTGCTCTTGCAGAACATTCTGAAAATGTGCATATTTCAGGAGTGTCAACTGGTAAGTCATTTTTTGTAATGTTTAAATTTCATGCATGACTTCTGTGGTAAATATTGACAGCCACCTGGTATCATGAAGTGATATTTGGCTATAAAAATTATTACTGCTTTTTGCAGCATGTAATAAGGAATGAAGTAACTGGAACATGGAGAAATTCTCATAAGATAAAATTGATACTTGCATGCCCATGGATTGATTATATTTTTCCAAACGGACTGCATAATTATTTTTCCATACAAACACCGAGCCAAGAGAAAAGTTAGCTCAAGTTGAATTAGTGTTTTCTTTACATACAAAGTTATATGAAATGAAATTTATTAAAATGTAATTTTGTACGCTATTCCTAGCATTAGAGCCTGAGAAATTAAGCATTTTGCTTAATTTTTTAGATTAAAAATACTACTATGCATAAAACTGTAGTACTTGAGTGCGCAATTTATATGTTATTAAAAAGCAACCCAACAACATATTTGTGTGCATGAAATTCAGAAACTTGTTGAGGTAAATGCATTTTTTTCCACTCATCTAAGCTTTTATAACTTAATTACTTAAGGGCCCATAACTATTAAAATGTTCATTCTTAAATATGTAAAATAAAAAACAAGGAACTACTATATAGCATGGGGAAATATATTCAATATCTTGTAATAAACTGTAATGGAAAAAAATCTGAAAAAGAATATATATACACGTACACACACACACACGCACACACACACACAATTGAATCACTTTGCTGTGTACCTGTTAACTAACACAACATTGTAAATCAGCTATACTTCAATTAAAAAAATAAAATAAAAATAAAAATGGGGCTTCCCTGGTGGCGCAGTGGTTGAGGGTCCGCCTGCCGATGCGGGGGACGCGGGTTCGTGCCCCGGTCCGGGAGGATCCCACATGTCGCGGAGCGGCTGGGCCCGTGAGCCGTGGCCGCTGAGCCTGCGCGTCCGGAGCCTGTGCTCCGCAACGGGAGGGGCCACAGCAGTGAGAGGCCCATGTACCGCAAAAAAAAATAAATAAATAAAAAATAAAAATAAAAATGGAAAAAATGAACTTAAAAATGCATACTCAATAGAAGTCTAGCAAACAGAAGAAAATATGGACAATTAAATGTTTATTAATTCTATTCTATTCTCCTTTCATTAAAAAAAATAAGTGCAGGGCTTCCCTGGTGGCGCAGTGGTTGAGAGTCCGCCTGCCAATGCAGGCTACACGGGTTCGGGCCCTTGTCTGGGAAGATCCCACATGCCGCGGAGCAACTAGGCCCGTGAGCCACAACTACCGAGCCTGCGCGTCTGGAGCCTGTGCTCCGCAGCAAGAGAGGCCACGATAGTGAGAGGCCCGCGCACCGCCATGAAGAGCGGCCCCCGCTCGCCGCAACTAGAGAAAGCCCTCGCGCAGAAACGAAGACCCAGCACAGCCAAAATAAATAAATTAATAAACTCCAACCCCAAATATCTTTAAAAAATAAAAATAAATAAGTGCAAAACCAACAAACCTAGGTGCCCCCTGAAGACCCTCTGGGTTCTGGCATTCTGGTTCAGGTCCAGGCTCTGAAGCCAGAAGACCTGGGTTCGAATCCCAACCCCACCACAGAGGGACTAGGACCTCTAGCAAGTTACTTACCCTCCCTGGTCTCAGCTCCCTCAGCTGTAAAACAGGGAGGATACTGGCCACCTATCGGGGTCGCTGTAAGGACTAAGAGGGTCAGGACTCAGCACAGCGCATAACAGGAAGTGCTCATAAACCTTACTGTTTCCGTCATGACCTCCCCTTGAAGAGCAAATTACAGTCATCAATACATCTGACCAGCGTGGTAGCCAGCCTCCAAAATGGTACCCAAGGAGCCCCACTTTCTGGTCCTCACATCTGTGTGCGGCCCCTCCCACAACAAATACGGCAAACACGGAACCAATAGGAGGTTGCAGAACTGATGGTGTGTGGTTTCTAAGGCTAGATCATAAAAGATATCACAGCCTCTGCCTTGTTCTCTTGAACCACTAACTTTGGTGGGGGGGACGAGCCATGTGGCCGAGGGGAGGTCCACGTGGGAAGGACTGAGCACCCCCAAGCATCCAGCACCGACATGCCAGGCCTGGGATGGAGACACCTTGGAAGTGGCTCCTCCAGCCCAGGTCCGGCCTTCAGGTGACGGCAGCCCCGGGCAGCATCATGACTACATCAGCAACCTTGAACCAGAAACACACATCTAAGCTCCCAAATTCCTGCCTCTCTGAAGCTTTGAGAAAGAATCAGGGTTTACTGTTATTTGAAGCCTCTATGATTCAGGGTAATTTGTTACGCAGCAGTGGGTAACTAGTACAAACTGCAATTCTATCTAGCGACTGCAGCCTTCATTAAATTTGGCCGTGTTTCTATCTGATGCTGGGCTATCTGCAAGTCTTCCTAGAAATAAAAGGAATAACAACAGCTGAAACATACAGAGCACATTCTAGAATCAGAGCACCGTTCTAAGCTCTTTACGAGCATTAACTCTTGAATCCCACCTAGGAGGTAGGGACCATGCTTCTCATCCACCACGTCACAGATTAGGACACTAAAGGGCTGCACCGTCACACCACTGGTAAGTGGGCCCCAAACCCAATGACTGCTGTCTTTAGAAGAAAAAGGAGAGGGAGATTTGGACACAGAGACACGCGGGGAGGACGGCCTGTGAAGACAGAGGCAGAGATTGGAGTGATGCTGCCACAAGCCAAGGAACCATGGGAACCACCAGAAGCTGGAAGAGGCAGGGAAGGGTCCTCTCATAGAGACATGGCCCTCCTCATACCCTGATCTCGGGCTTCTGGCCTCCTAAACTATGAGAGGCTAAGTTCCTGTTGTTTCAAGCCCCCCAGTGTGTTGTAATTCTTTACAGCAACCAGGAGCCACAGAGAGGAAAGAACGGGGACAGGAGGGGGTGGGATACGGCAGAGTCACAGGGCTTCTGGGGGCAAGAGGGGCATTGGACATGGGGACCAGTGGTCCCTGCAGCTGCTACAGTGGACCAGAGCGTCCCCTCACTTTATGGGGGCCCTGGAAACCTAAAATCAACACTGGCTTGGACACAACTATGTGACCTTGAGCAAGTCACGTTCCAGATTGAGTGTCATCATCCACAAAACAGGGACTCTGCAAAGCTGCAACGTGGATGAGCCCCAGGACATCACGATCAGTGAAAGAAGCCAGTCACAAAAGGCAGAAGCATCTCAAGGGCCCATCAACAGATGAAGCGATAAACAACGTGTGGTCCACCCATACAATGGAATATGATTCAGCCTTGAAAAGGAAGGCGGTTCTGACACCTGCTACAACATGGATGAACCCTGAGGACACTGTGCTCATGAAAGGATAAATATTATACGATTCCACTTACATGGGGTACACAGAGCAGTCAAATTCATAGAGACAGAAAGTTAGAAGGGTGGGTGCCAGGGGCTGGGGAAGGCAGAATGGGGAGTTAGTGTTTAATGGGGACAGAGTTTCAGTTTGGGAAGATGAAAAAGTTCTGGAGATGAGGGTGGTGATCGCCACACAGCAATGTGAATGTACTTATTACAAAGAATGGATCATAGGACTAAACGCAAGCACTAAAACCACACAAGTTTTTAAGAAAGCATAAGAGAAAAATCTCTGTGGCCTCGGGTCTGGCAAAGATTTCTGAAAAACAACACAAAAAGCCAAGTTATAAAAGAAAAATAAATCAGTAAATTGGACCTCAATTTAAAAGAAAATTTTTTTTTTTTTTTTTGCGGTACGCGGGGCCTCTCACTGCTGTGGCCTCTCCCGTGGCGGAGCACAGGCTCCGGACGCGCAGGCTCAGCGGCCGCGGCTCACGGGCCCAGCCGCTCCGCGGCACGTGGGATCCTCCCGGACCGGGGCGCGAACGGTTAAGATGGTAAATTTTATTTCATGTGTATTCATCACAATTTTTAAAAAATTAAAAACAAAACAAATCAAAATTAAATTCCAGGATTCTAATGCCTACATTGCAGAATTATTGGAAAGATGCAGAGGGACAGCTGCAGAATGCCTGGAACCTAGGGGGCGTCCAGAACGGGGCGATTATTAGACGGTTATGAGGGTCCCTCACAATGACCCTGGGAGCGAGGGGCTTGTTCTTCCGGACTCATAGAAGGGAGCAAACGAGGCAAACGAGGGTGAGGGGGTCCGCCCACGTGAGACTCAACCCGCCAGCTCGAGGCAAAGACGGCACAAGGCCTTCCATCCAGGGCCCCTCCTGGCTCAGCCAAGCATGGCCCAAGGTATCCTGCCTCACCCCTCAGCCCACCGTGGGCCCCAGCCCTGGTCACCCCTCCAGGCACTCGCCCCCTCCCATGGGCTAGGCAGCAGGCACCTGAGGTGGCTCTTCTTCCAGGAGATCGTGTGGAACACGGTGGACACCACGAAGAGCCCACAGAGGCCGAGGCCGTAGATCCAGGCAGAGATGGTCTCCCAGTCATCGTCCGACAGGAAGTAGAGGTTGGAGCTGCCGAGGATGCTGGGAATGATCCAGAGCTGGAAGCAGGGTGGGGAGAGGTGCTGCAGTGCCAGCCTTTGGAGTGGGGTCCAGGCAAATACAGAGCCCCTGAGCAACCCGAACCTTTTCTCCAGACCTGCACTGTCCAGCAGAACTTCCCGTGATGGAGGGAAGGTTCTAGACCTGCACTGTCCAACAGAAATGCTGTGATAGAGGGAAGGTTCTAGGCCTGTACTGTCCGACAGAACTTCCCATGATGGAGGGAAGGTTCTAGACCTGCAGCATCCAGGAGAACTTCCTGTGATGGTGGGAAGGTTCTAGGCCTGTACTGTCCGACAGAACTTCCCACGATGGAGGGAAGGTTCTAGACCTGCACCATCCAGGAGAACTTCCTGTGATGGTGGGAAGGTTCTAGACCTTCACTGTCCGACGGAACTTCCCACAATGGAGGGAAGGTTCTAGACTCTGGACTGCCCAACAGAACTTCCTACAATGGTGGAAACGTTCTAGATTTGCACTGTCCAGTATGGGAGCCACTAGGCACAGGCAGCTACTGAGCGCTTGAAGTGTGACTTGTACCACTGAGGACTTGAAGTTTTCATTTTAATTGGTTTCAATTTCAATTCCAACAGCTACACGAGGCCAGAGGCTACCATATTGGACAGCATAACTCTAGAGAGTATCATGGTAAAACAGGAAGCCAAGATCTCCTGTCTTCAAGAAGCATCTCTGGCCACTGCCCCCCACGCCCTGGGTCCACTGGTACCCCAGCCTCCCGGTCAGGGCGCACCGCTTCATGCCTCTGTGCTGTTGCACCTGTGGTTCTCTCTGAAGAAGGCATCCCTCTCTACCATGTCTACCTGGAAACCTCCTCACTCTTCGAATCCTGGTTTACCTATCGTTCCCTCTGAGAAGTCTGAGAACTCTCCAAAGCACTGGGGTACAGGGTCCCTGCAAGGGTTTGCCCAATTTCGTGTGTTAGGAGCACTTTTTCTGGAGAGAGATTCCACAGCAGCCCCGGCCAACAGAACTATAACGTGGGTGGCGCAGGTAATTTTAGATCTTGTAGTCACCACATTTTGAAAAGGAAATTATTTATAGGTGAAATTAATTTTAATATTTTGCTTAGTCCAATATATCCAAAATATCATTTCAACGTGTAATTAATATGAAAAGTATTAAGAAGATACCTTACATTCTTTTCTTTCCATGCTAAGTCTTTAAAAGCTGGTGTGTATTTTATACTCACAGCACATGTCAATTCAGACAAGCTGCATTTCAGTTGTACGAGGCCGGTGGCTACCAAGCTGGACAGCGGAGGTCTAGAGCTTCATTAAATCCTCAAAGGGGCCCATACGCCAAAGGGTTAAGGACCACTGCCCAGAGAAGGATTTCTTAGACAAGGCTGGGGTGGGAGGAGACGGCAAGTATTCCAGGCAGAGGGAATGGCACGTGCAAAGGCACGGGGTCATGCCTTCTATTTCGGAAACAGCAGGTGGCTCAGGGCGCTGGAGCCTGGGGGCAAGATCATGGCAGTGGAAGGTGGGCCAACATGACACAAAGGCTAAGCCCTATCTGGGAGCCTGGATGCTGTACAAGGTACTAGGGAGCCACTGACGGTTCTTCAAGTAAAAGAGAGGCACGCTCAGCGCCTCCAATTTCCCCAGGTGACCTTCCCTCCAGATCCCACACGCTCTTCCAAGGGCCATGGAAGACTTGAGAACAGGCCGCCCGGGACATTGCCATGGAACGGAAACACAACCTCTCCAAGGGCAAAGAGGCTGCGTCCCCAGCCCCCCTCTTTAGCTCTCAGCCCCCCAAGACTCACAGCATGGGTGGCGCAGTTGGCGGCATGCTCATACTCCGTGGGCTGGTACCTCCTGTGGGCGGGGACTCGGTGGTTCATGAACCTGGAGGGAGACACACAATTCCTGGAAGCTTGGCTGGGAAGCCGGGAGCGGCCCGGGTCACAGAATTCCCAGGAGGCCTGAGGACCTCGGCCCCTGCTGGTGGGAAGAGGGTCCTCCTCCCCTCCCCTCCCGTCCCCGTTCCCTCCTCCCCTCCCCTCCCGTCCCCTTTCCCTCTTCTCCTCCCCTCCCCCTCACGTTCCCCTCCCTCCCTCCCTCCCTCTCTCTATTACACTTTTTTTGGAATATCCAACATTTTGTGCTTAAGCCCCAAAGTGGTGTTTGCTCAGTATAGGGTTGCAGGGAATTCCCTGGCGCCCAGCGGTTAAGACTCGGTGCTGGGCTTCCCTGGTGGCGCAGTGGTTAAGAATCCGCCTGCCAATGCAGGGCACACGGGTTCGAGCCCTGGCCTGGGAAGATCCCACATGCCGCGGAGCAACTAAGCCCGTGCGCCACAACTACTGCGCCTGCGCTCTAGAGCCCGCGAGCCGCAACTACTGAGCCCACGTGCCTAGAGCCCATGCTCCGCAGCAAGAGAAGCCACCGCAATGAGAAGCCTGTGCACCGCAACGAAGAGTAGCCCTGGCTCGCCGCAACTAGAGAAAGCCCGCACACAGCAACAAAGACCCATGCAGACAAAAATAAATAAATTAAAAAAAAAAAAAAAAAAAAAAGACTCGGTGCTTTCACTGCTGTGGTCTGGGTTCGATCCCTGGTCTGGGAACTAAGATCCCGCAAGCTGCACGGCACGGCCAAAATAAATAAATAAATATTGGGTTGCAGCATCCTCTTCTTTTCTTACTTTTAATTTTCTTTAAGCATACCAGACATACAATATAGCTCCCCAAGGTACAGCTGGATGGATTTCGACGTAGACACATGCCCACGTGACCACCACCAGAAGAGCCAGAGCCTCTTTCCCACACCCTAGAAAGCGCCTTTGTTACCGAACCCAGGTCTGGCTGCTCGCCGCTCGAAAGCCAGTTCGCGAGAGACAAGTGTTGGTAGGAAAGGAAAGGTTGCTTTATTCTGGAGGCCGGCAATCAGCGGGGAGGGCGGACGCCTGTCCAAAGGCCGACTCCACCCCCCCGACAATCGGGGGCGAGAGCTTTTACAGGTAGAGGGAGGGGGCTCCGTGCAGGAACAGCACAGGCAGCTCTGACAGTCATCTTGAAGTTGGTCATCTGTGGTCTGACCAGTGTCATCTCGATTATTTTAGGTACAGTTCATCTTCAGTTCCAGGGTCGGTTTGTTTCCGTTTCTTTGGGCCAATTCTTGGAATTGTGGCAGCTTATGTCACGGCTACAGCCTGGTCATCATGTAGTTACCTTCTTCCACCTGGTGGGGTTTCAGTATCTATAGGACAGCTCACAGGACATGGCTCAGAATATTACCTATAGCCCTTGAGGAGGAACTAAAGGTCCTTGACTTTGCTTAATGACTAAACTATTATTATTTGGTTTCCTTTGACTGTGTTCCTCTGTTTCTGCATTTTCTCACTTCTCTGATTAAACTTATTCTTTGGCTAAATTTGTTCCACAGACAAAAGGCAGGCGGAGGGCATGGGGGGGCAAGGACCATAGCGTCCTGCTCCGTTTCACCTTTATACCCCTTCCCAGGGGTACCGCCCCCCAAGGGCGCCACCCTCTGACACTGTCACCGTGGAGGTACTGCCCCCCAAGGGCGCCGCCCTCTGACACTGTCACCGTGGACTAGTTGTGCCTCTTCTTGAACCTCCCGTCAGTGGGATCACACAGCACAAACCCTCTGGGTCTGGCTCCTTGGGCTCAGCATGACTTTTGTCGGCCTCAGTAATTGGCTGTTTTCGTTGCAGTGACTTTGCTTAATGACTAAACTATTATTATTTGGTTTCCTTTGACTGTGTTCCTCTGTTTCTGCATTTTCTCACTTCTCTGATTAAACTTATTCTTTGGCTAAATTTGTTCCACAGACAAAAGGCAGGCGGAGGGCATGGGGGGGCAAGGACCATAGCGTCCTGCTCCGTTTCACCTTTATACCCCTTCCCAGGGGTACCGCCCCCCAAGGGCGCCACCCTCTGACACTGTCACCGTGGAGGTACTGCCCCCCAAGGGCGCCGCCCTCTGACACTGTCACCGTGGACTAGTTGTGCCTCTTCTTGAACCTCCCGTCAGTGGGATCACACAGCACAAACCCTCTGGGTCTGGCTCCTTGGGCTCAGCATGACTTTTGTCGGCCTCAGTAATTGGCTGTTTTCGTTGCAGTAGAGTATTCCACCCGGTGAGTGAACCACAGGTTATGTATCCCATCTACTGGAGGCGGACGTTCCAGCTTGGAGCTGTTATGGTAACTCTGCTATGAGCATTCATTGTAGTGAACATATGCATTCATTTCCGCTGGGCGTAGATCCACACGTGGAATGGCCAGGTGACTCTATCTTGACAATGAACATTCCTTTTTTTGCTTAAATTTTTTTTTTTCTTTTTTGGCTGCACCGGGTAGCCTGAGGGATCATTGTTCCCGGACCAGGGATCGAACCCATGCCCCTTGCATGGGTCCCTAACCACTGTGGAAGCATGGAGTCCTAACCACTGGACCACCAGGGAAGTCCCGACAATAAGCATTCCTGATGCTCTGGTGTTCTGGAATCTTCCAAGCCCCATCCACTGCCTCCGTCCCGTTCTCTCACCTGACCCTCACGGGAGCTCCTGGTACCTGCAGGCTACCATGGACCCACGGAGCCACCACCATGCCGAGTTTACGGAGGGGAAGCTCCAGTGCAGAGTTAGGAAGTGACATCACCCAGGTGGGATGGGACATGGCCACACCTGGCTGACCGAACTCTCTGCAGGGGTCTTCAGGTCAGGCTGGCGGTGGGGGAGATGAGATCTGCAAACACCTGGCTCTCGGGCGGCAGGCAGGACCACGCTGGCTCAGAGTCAGGTAAGTGGACAGTTCACCTTGGACTTTGCCAAGAATCAACCACCAGGTGGGGCTAAACTCCACTAAAACACCAAAAACCTTCCCCCACACCCCAGGAACCCGATTATTACTATAAAGACCCACACAAATGAGAAATGGGTGTATGGTTCAGAACAAAGGGCACAATGCAGTACAATGCACAACGCATTTATTAAGTGCCCACTGTATGCTGTGTCCGTGCTAGGGGCCGTCCACTTAGCATTTCTTGAGTACCTTCTGTATGCTGGATCTATGCCAATAAAGCAAATACAGTAACAACAAAAATAGGGTTATGGGTTGAATTGTGTCCTCCCCAAATTCCTATGCTGAAGTCCTAACCCTGAGGACCTGAGAATGTGGGACTTACTTGAAAAGAGTCATTGCAGATGTAATCAGTTAAGATGAGGTCATACTGGGGAGGGGGGGTGAGCCCCTAATCCAATATGACACGTGTCCTTATAAGAAGAGGAGAGACACAGAATGAAGACAAAGGCAGAGATTGGAGTGATGCAGCTTCATGCCAAGGATGCTGGCAGCCACCAGAAGCTGGGAGGGAGGCCTGGAGCAGACTCTCCCTCAAGCCTCCAGAAGGAACCAACCCTGCAGACATCTTGACTTTGGACTTCCGGCCTCCAGAATGGAGAGAGACCAGATTTCCATTATCTTAAGCTGCTAAGTGTGTGTTCGTTTGTTACCACAACCCCGGAGACACTAACACAGGTACACACAGTGTTAGCTTTGATAGATTCTGCCCAAAAGCCCCCCAAAGAGGCAGTGCTAATTTACACTCCCTCCACTAGGGCTGCGGCGCGGGGGTCTGAGGCCAATCGTGAAGGGGTGCAATGGACGCCTTTCTCCCCAGCTGGAAACCAAGTCTCCTCCACCTGTTACTGGGCTGCCCTCTCCCCTGCTCCTTTAACAAACACCAACAAGCCACCGGTGGTGCCAGCCCCTCGGGCCTGAGGGTGATGTCACGGTTGCCATGGCGACCTGGATGGGCAGTTATTTATTTATTTCTGGGTTCCACAAAACTTTCCTTGTTTCTCACCCAGCACTGCAGCTATTGAGTGAGAGAGAGAGAGAGAGAGAGAGAGAGAGACAGGGGTCGGGGGCCAGGGCCCCAGGGCCAGGGGCAAACGCCCAAGAAATAGAGTTCCCACGGCCCTCAGGAACAGAGAACTTTTTCTTTAACTCCTTGTAGCCTAATTTCTTTCTTCATAAACCTCTAGGCAGGCGTTTGAAGAAGACAATGACTTCACTGTTTATGTTTTTAATTTTCCTTTTAATTTATATTCAGTAAAATTTCCCTTTTTGCTACACATTTTTATGAGTTTTGACGAATGGAGAGAGTTGTATAATTGCCACCATAATCAAGATACATAAAAGGTCCATCACCCCCCCCAGTTGCCCTCCTGCCCCCTGGTACCCTAACCCTCCCGCAGCCCAGTAACAACTGCTCTGTTCTCTGTCCCCATAGCTTTGCCTTTTCCAGAACATCATATAAACGGGATCATATAGAAGCTCTACAGACCTTTTTTTTAATGTCTAAAGAGAACTGACTGCATAACTCAAGTGGATTCTTAGGTGAAGAGAAACTGTGCTTTGAATGCCACCGGGGACTTACTTATTATCTCTTGTTTTCTGTGAGAGGAAAATGACGGACCCTCCTAACATTACTATTCTCGGCTGTCATCTCAACCCTTCCAGGCCTCCCCCCGCCAGCCCCCCCGCCCAGCACAGCCTTTTGAGTTTGGCTTTTTTCGCTCAGCTTAAGGCAGGTGAGATTCATCCAGGCTGTTGCCCGGGTCAATGGCTCCTTCCTTTTTATCGCTGAGAACTACTCCATCATAAGGATGTGTGAGGACTTGTTTATCCATTCCCCAGCAGAGGGACAAGGGAGTCATTTTGAACAGCTGAAATTCAGAGATAAAGTTTAGACTGTCTGGAACAGAGCTGGCAGTCAGCTAGGCAGCCTTCAAGATTGTGGGAAATTTCAGAGTCGACATTTCTAGCAAGCTGCCGCTGGTTCAACTAAAAGAGGGAAATGGGCCTTTGGCCTGCTTTCTGGAGAACAGAATCCCCATTCTGTGGCCAACCTTTGCCACTCAGATAACCATGTGGCCACTGCATTTGATGGGGGTGGGGAGGGCAACCCCACGTGGAGGGCTCCCAAACTCAGCTGGCAGGGAGACAAGGACAGAAGGTGGCCTTCCACCCTGAACTGGAGGGGGCAGGGCTTTGGAGCCAGGCACAGCTGGGTGGAAAGTCTCTGTATGATCACTTAGCTGCTGTGTGACATAGGGGAAATGTCTTAACGTCTCTGGGCTGCAACTTCCTTGAGTGTTAAAGGAGATAATATTACCTAGCCTGCAGGTACCATGAAATGATGCGGTTCAAGAGCCCATACGGGGATGTCTGACATATAGCGGTGCTCGGAGAATAAATGTTCTTTTCCCCTCTCCCTGGGGAGCTCCCCTAAGGAGCCCAGGCACCGTTTTCTTACTGGACCCATCCTGGTACTTCACAAAGAGCGCCCCATTAAAGGCCACAACATCCTTGCAAAGTAGTTACTATTATTACAATCTGAAGAGAAGAGAAGAGGTCAGACCAGCGTTTCTCAATCTTGGCCACACGTTAAGAATCATCCAGGAAACGGATGGGTGGATAAACAAAACGCAGTCCAGCCATACAACAGAATATTATTCAGCCATCATACCTGCTACAACGAGGGTAAACCTCAAAGACATGATGCAAAGTGGAAGAAGCCAGACACAGAAGGTGCCACATTGCATGGCCCCATTTATATGAAGTATCCAGACAGGCAAATCCATAGAGACAGACCGCAGATCAGTGGTTACCAAGGGCTGGGGGCAGGGGGAGAAACTGTTTAATGGGTACGGGGGTTCCTTTTGGGGTGATGGAGATGTTGTTTGTACAGCACTGTGAATGTACTACATGCCACTGAATTGTTCCCTTTTAAACGGTTCGTTTTATGTTGTGTCAATTTTACCTCGATGTTTTTAAAAGCTAAGAAAACGAATCACCTGGGAAGCTTTTAAATATGCCAATGCCCGGGCTACACCCCAGACCAAAGAGACTGCAATCTCTGGGGCTGGAACCCAGGCATGGATATTTCTAAAGTTCCCAGGGTGGGACTTCCCTGGTGGTCCAGTGGCTAAGGCTCCGAGCTCCCAATGCAGGGGGCCCAGGTTCCATCCCTGGTCAGGGAACTAGATCCCACATGCGTCAGCTGAGAGTCCGCGCGCCACAACAAAGATCCCGTGTGCCGAAACTAAGACCCGGAGCAGCCAAATAAATAAATAAATATTTAAAAATAAATAAAATTCCCAGGCTGAGAAGCACTGAGGTAGGTTCATTAAAAACCCAAGATGCTAAACTGGCCTGTGACTAAAAGTTACACAGACCTGGACAAAAACTAGTAACAGGAATTAACCCGAATGTTTAACAACAGGTAAGAGGTAAATGCAGAAAAAGAGGCCTGAAAAATAAAGGAGAGATGGGTGGATTTGGGGGCGCTGGTCACAGAGGACTTCCCTCATATTTTAATCTTCAGGATGAGGTAGAAGACGACTTGACCTCCTGTATTGTTTGACTTTTTATGAGATTATATTCAAATTTTCCTTGCATAACTGAAAATAAGTCTTTAAAACTGTATAATGAAGAAAAAAGGGGAAAAAAAGAAAACTGAAAAAAAACTGTATAATGACATGGGAAATGTTTGCCATATAATACGAAGTGAGAAAGAGAGAATCTGTAATTCATTATGATTATAATAAGGTCAAACTATGTTGTGGATGGAAGAAAACACACATAAATGAAATACAGATTTGCGGTGAGGCAGTAGGATACTTTTTTTTTTTTTTTTTAGTAGAATTCATTTTCGATGACATACTTCTTCTTAAAAATTCTTTTAAGGGAGTTGACGGGAGATAAAGGTGGACTCCCCATCAGATCACAGTACCGTATCAAGGGCCGAATTTCTGGGAGAAGTAAGCATACTGCGGTTACACGGGAGAACGTCTTTGCTTTAGGAAATACACGCTGCCGTGTTCAAGGATGAAGGGTCCAGAAGTCTGCAACTTATCCTCAAAAGGTTCAAAAAGAAGAGAAAGCAGCAAAGCCAACATTGCAAAATGTTAACCTCTGGTGACTAAGTGAATGATTGGCACCTAGATGTTCACTGAACTTTTCTCGCAACCTTTCTATGTTAGTTTGAAATTTTTCAAAATAAAATGTTGGGGGTGGAATTCTTTCCCTGTCATTATGCTAACGCTTTTACAATGTAAAGATTTAATCGCACATGACTGTTGCCAGAAAAGGCAAGAAGGAAGGGGTGGGGGGCGTCCCAGAGACATGATGGTCAGAGGCACTGAAGACCGGAGAGGAAACTTCTGGAAGCCAGAAGGGCATCAGGAAAAGCTTGGTGACTGGAAGGAGGAGGCATGTTTCGAGGCTGGGAGGGAACCCACGAGGCTGCAGTGGGAGCTGGGGTAGGAGCAGGGGGTCACAAGGCAACACCAGTTCCTATATCCCAAGGTTCCAGCTTTCCAGAAGGGGCAGGGGGACAGTCATCTCCCAGCACCCATTCTCCCCTCCTTCCCTGGGAACGCTGACCTTTAACTTGGCACACGGCTGCCCCGAATAAAGGAAGTCGCCGGAGGAAAACACCTGGAGGTAGGCTGTCTTCCTACCATCACCCAAGTACAGTAGGACCGTCAAGCTTTCTGGCAGCAGGGGAACTTCAAGCTTATGCCCATAACTCCCTGAAGACATCATTGATGTACCTCGGTTTTAGAGATCCCACAATTTGAAATTTCTTTTTTTTTTTTTTTTTTTTTTTTTTTGTAGTTCACGCGCCTCTCGCTGCTGTGGCCTCTCCCGTTGCGGAGCACAGGCTCCGGACGCGCAGGCTCAGCGGCCATGGCTCACGGGCCCAGCCGCTCCGCGGCATGTG
>NC_041227.1:77810601-77840090 GCF_002837175.3 Physeter macrocephalus | reverse complement strand
CCCGCGTCCCCTGCATCGGCAGGCGGACTCTCAACCACTGCGCCACCAGGGAAGCCCTGAAATTTCTTAACTGATCATGAAAAGCAGAAAATAATATGACTTTATTTTCTGCTTTTCATGATCAATTAAGCTTTTTCATCAACTCTCCCACTGCCCACAGGACAACAGCCATGCTTTCCAATATGCCTCCAATTTATTGATGGTGCCACTAGATGGATGGGTAGGTGGGGTAGGTAAGTAGAGAGAAGGCAGGCAAATAGCTTTCTAGACAAATAAGTGGATAGTTGGATAGATGTCTGGATGGATGGATGGATGGAAGGAAGGAGGCAAGGAAGGATGGATGGATGGATGGATCAGGGGTGGGGGGTTCTGGGAGGGATGGAGGGATGGGTGGAGGATGGAAGATTGGCGAGATGAGTGGAGGTGTCAGTCATTTGGGGTGCTGTAACAAAATACCATAGATTGGGTGGCTTAAATAAGATACATTTATTTCTAAGAGTTCTGGAGGCTCAGAAGTCCAAGATCAAGGTGCCAGCAGATTCGGTGTCTGGTGCAGACGGCCGCCCTGTTGCTGTGTCCTCACAAAGTGGAAAGATAGCTCTGATGTCTCTTCCTCTTCCTGTAAGGGCACTAATCCCATCATGAGGGTCCCACCCTCATGACCTGATCTAACCCTAATTACTTCCCAAAGGCCCCACTTCCAAATACCACCACATTGGGGGTGGGGACTTCAACATACGGATTTTAGGGAAACACAAACACTCTGTCCATAGCATGCCACCACTGGTCCCTCAAATTTACGTACTTCTTGAATGTAAAATGCATTCATTCCATCCCGACAAGCCCAAAAGTCTCAACTCAATCCAGTATTACCTCTAAAGTCCAAAATTCAAAGTCTCATCTAAAGATCGTCTAAATCAGACATGTGTGAGACTCGAGGTACAATTTATTCTGAGGCAAAATCCCTCTCCAGCTGTGAGCCTGGGAAACCAAATAAATTATGTGCTTCCAAAATACAATGGTGGGACAGGCACAGGACAGACAGACAGACGTTCCCATTCCCAAAAAAAAGAAAATATACCAAAAAGGAGGAAGGGGTGATGGGTCCCAGTGAAGTCCAAAACGTAGCAAGGCAAGTTCCTCGAGATCTTAAGGCTCAAGAATAGCCCTCTTTGATCCGATGCCCTGCCCTCCAGGCCCCCTGGGGTGACAGCATAACCTCCACAGCTCGGCAGGTCACCCCACCTCTGAGACACTGGGCAGGGCCCCACCCTTTGAAACAGGAGCAGCCAGCCCCGCCCTGAGATCTAGAAACTGCCTTCATCATCACCCTTCCCTCTTCCAGGGAAATAGCACGTGCGTGCAGCCCTCCTCCATTCCTCTGGTCCCGGCTGGGAAGACACCATTTCTGCTCCTGGCTTCAGAGGGAGGCTGATTTGGCCCGTGGTCTGCATCAGCACTAATCTCCTCATGAATGGTCTGGGGGCCACACCCGTGACGTTCCCCTCGGAACACGTGCTCGTTTTTACACTATAGATAGGCTGAGAATTCTCCAAATCTTTACATTCCGGTTCCTTCGATTCATTTATCTCCTCCCGCGTCTCACTATAAGCAGCTGGGAGGACCAAGCCGCTCCATCAACACCGGGCTTAGGGAACCTTCTCAACGCATCATCCAATCCCACCACGTACAAGTCTTACCTTCCCCAGAACATGAACACAACTCGGGCAAGTTCTCGGCTGCTCTATACCAAGGATATTCTCTCCATTGCCCGATAACATGCTCCTCATTTCCACCTGAGATCACACCACACTGGGCTTTACGGTCCATATTTCTGCCAACATTCTGTTACCGATTGTTACGAATTCTCCAAGAAGATGGAAGCTTTCTCTACCACTCTCCTCTTTTGCTGAGTCCACACCAGAATCACCTTTAAAAGTCCCTTCTCGGCTTTTTCTGGCACGCACTTCAAGACCCTCCCAGTCTGCACTCCTTCAATCCAGCTCCACTCCTTACCAGCCGCGTGTCCAGGGACAAGTTACTCAAGCTTTTTGGGCCTCAGTTTTCTTATCTGAGCAATGGGGATGTTATCAGCCTCTACCCAGGGGGATTCTAAAAGGGTGAAATGGGTTAATCTGTGCACAGCACTCAGCACATGTTGATACATGACCTAAATTGATGATTCTGTTACTGTAAATCCTCCATCCTATTAATGAACCCATTTTACAGCTGAAAAAACTGAGGTCCCGAAAAATCAAATCACCTGCCTAACACATGACAGCTAGGAAAGGACGGAGTCAGGATTTCAGGCCGGGATTGTCCGAGCTTGAGACCTGGGTTCCAGGGAGGTAATGACACCTGCCTCGCAGAGGAGAAGACATGACGTGCAAAGTGCCCCACGCACAGTAGGCACTTGTACATGTTGATCCCTCTCTGCCTCCTCCATCACCTCTGGAAGAGATGCTATGACATGCCTAAGTAAGGGAAGAAGAAGCTTTGCTTTAAAAATCAGGCCTCATCACTTCACACCCATTAGGGTGGCTATTATTTAAAAAGAAACAAACAGAAAACGCATGTTGGTGAGGATGTGGAGAAGTGGGAACCCCTGTGCACTGCTGATAGGAATGTAAAATGGTGCAGCTGCTGTGGAAAACAGTAGGGAGGTGCCTCAAAAAACTGAACATAGAATGAGCAGCAATTCCGCTCCTGGGTCTACACCCAAAAAAGAACTGAAAGCAGAGATTTGAAGAGATACTTGCACACCCATTTTCAGAGCAGCATTAATCGCAGCAGCCGAAAGGTGGAAGTCACCCAAGTGTCTGTTGACAGCTGAGCAGACAAACAGAATGTGGTTCATCCACATAATGGAATATGACTCGGCCTTAAAAAGAAATGCCATTCTGACACATACTATGACATGGATGAACCTGGAGGACGTGGTGCTGAGTGAAACGGGCCAGCCACGGAAGGAGAGACGTTGGAGGGTTACACCTGTACGAGGTCCCTGGAGGAGCTAGATTCATAGAGACAGGAAGTAGCGTGGCAGTTGTCAGGGGCTGGGGGAGGGGGTGTTAGTGTTTAATGGGGACAGAGCTCTAGTTTGGGAAAAAGAAAAAGTTCGGGAGATGACAGTGGTGATGGTTGCACAACAATGTGAATGTGCTTAATCCCGCTGATTTGTACACTTAAAAATGGTTAGAAGAGTAAGTTTCATGTTATGTATAGTTTACAAAAAAAAAAAAAAAAAAAAAATCAGGCCACAGGCAAAGCCATGTGCATACGAAGGCCCTCTGTTAACATGCCAGCACAAAAGTGACACGAGCCGAGTCTCGGGTTGTGCCATCGTCACCCTCTCCCCAGAATCCTGCACTGCCCGGGACAACAGCGACGTCAGCACCTAGCAGGTTGGAGAAAGGGGCCAGAGCACACGTTACCGCACATAATCACCGGGGAGGGGCTTCCCTGGGGGCGCACTGGTTAACAATCCGCCTGCCGATGCAGGGGACACGGGTTCGAGCCCTGGTCGGGGAAGATCCCGCGTGCCGCGGAGCACCTAAGCCCGTGCGCCACGGCTATGGAGCCTGCGCTCTAGAGCCCGCGAGCCACAACTACTGAAGCCCGCGCGCCCAGAGCCCGTGCTCCGCAACAAGGGAAGCCGCCGCAATGAGAAGCCCGCGCACCGCAACAAAGAGTAGCCCCCGCTCGCTGCAACGAGAGAAAACCCGCCCGCAGCAACGAAGACCCGACGCAGCCAAAAATGAATAAATAAATAAATAAATTTATTTTAAAAAAAAAGAATCACCAGGGAGATCTGAAAAATCCCAATGCCAGGCCACACCCCTGACAATTAAAACAGAACCACGGTGTGGGGAGTGGCGTCCAGGAATTGGCATTTTTCAAACTTCCCACGTGGTTCCAGCGCACAGGCAAGCCTGAGAAGCAGTGGGCTGGGGGGAAGAGCCCAGCAGGGAGGAGATGATGGGCCCCCCCGAGATGGTGCCAGGTGCTTCACAACGGGAATGTCCCTGGACCCCAGGACCACAAAATGAACACCGGGCTGAGCAGGGCAGCAAACGGGCTTCAACTCACACGGCAACTCTGGTGCACCGATAAGAGGCTGCCTGGAGTGCTGTGCTAAAAGGATTCTGCGAACAAATCTAGACGATGAATTAGCCATGTCTGCCACGGGCACCAGGCAGGCGAGAGGCAGCCATCCCTGGTGTAAGAGTTACCCAAAGGCTCTCGCTCCTCCTCTTCTCGGAGCCTCACAAGGACGCTGTAAACTGAGCAGAGCCGAGATGATGCTTGTCATTTTATCCAGGGATTCAGAGAAGTGAAGCCACAAGTTAGAAGTGGTGCAGCTAAGATGGCAACCCAGACCTTCTGACTCCTTGTTGAGACCATCCACTCACTTCCCCTTTCAGCCCTGTCCATGGTTCTGATGGGAAAGGTTCTGCCATCAGTCTTTCACATTATGGTGTAAAGTATGTGATCATCCTCCCCAGGATGGAGGACTGGCTGTGGAGCTGGAGGCGAAGGAAGAGAAGGGACAGAGCCCTTTCCCAGCTCCTGACACCCACACCTCACTGGCCAGTGGTCAGAGCAGCCCTGGCCACAAGTTATCCGTGACCCCCAGTCCCCCTGAACCCTGGCTTTGTCAATCCCTCCCACGCTGGACAGTCCACACCAAGACTCCCAGATCCCAATGACCAAGGCAAAGCCCTGGCAGACCCAGAGCATAAACGCCTGTGCCAAGGCCAAGAACAGAAATGCCAGGCAGCTTCTGCATGGGCTAAAAGACCCTGCGTTCCAGGGGGATCTGCTTCCTTTGTTTCCTATCCCTGACTCACTCCCTTCAGTTTCTCCTCACCCCAGGAAAGCTCTCGCTGTGGCCCACAGTCATCACGGCTCTGGGCCTTCCACACACTGTTCCTTCTGCTTAAAAGCCCCTTTCCCT
Organism: Physeter macrocephalus; assembly: GCF_002837175.3. NCBI lineage: Eukaryota > Metazoa > Chordata > Mammalia > Artiodactyla > Physeteridae > Physeter > Physeter macrocephalus. The sequence continues at coordinate 77,835,133 of NC_041227.1, read as the reverse complement.
CTTCTCCAGGTGCCAAACTCCTATTCAGCCTTCAGAGCCCAGGTCAAAAAGCCCTTCCCCTGAAAATTCTTCCTTGATCTCTACCTTCACACCCCATCCAGACTGGGTTGTAAACTGCCTTCTCTCACCTCAACGCCACTGCTTAAGTTGCCTGTTTGGAATCTCCTTCCCTCTTTTCTCTTCCTGGAGCATTCCTAGGCACAGAGAGTGGCTCTCCCCTTTGGACTCCCACAGCTGCCTGTGCGACCCCTACTGTAGCACATATTTGGGCGCTCTGGGTCTGCCTCGGCCCCGGGACTGCAAACCAGGGGACTGGCCCTGATTCCGCTTCATCTTCCTGGACCCAATGCAGAGCCTGCACGCAACAGGTGATGCTCGGCAAACAACCTTATAATCAATCATCTCCGAGCATTTACTAAGTTGTTTATAGACTCGAGGTAACAAGTTGGGAACAGTTCCAGTCTTTTAAAACCTTCAGAATTTTTGGAATAGACAGACTCCAGAGACATGGGTTAATCCAGCCAGGACCTTGGCCGCCCAAGGTCACACGATTCCAGGGGCAGGGCCAGTTTGCTGCTTTAGAAAAGCAGGAGGTATGAATGGAAACCCCACTGGAGAGCCTGGGAGAAGGGGGGACATATTGTTTCTTTTCTTTCTATTTCTGTGCTGCTTGACTGGCTACAATGTTCATTTACTACTTCAATAATTTTGTTAAAATCTATAAAACAATATGTTTTAAATATGCAGGTCTATGTCTGACATCAATATTCGAGACCAGACGTTCTCCAACCTACGGCATTCGAGTCGGGAGAGGGGAGAGGCTGGTCCCAAAGAGAGTTCTGGTAACCACCCAACTGCCCGTCCAGGGTAGGATGGAAACACACTACGGAGGGTCCCACACGGAACCAGACTGCAGAGAGAAGCAGCGAACGCCCTGCACTCAGAGACAAGGGTGCATCGCAGCCATGGTGCCAAACAGGACAGGCTCTCTGATTGCATTTGTATAAACTTCAAGAACCGACCAGGAGTCTTTGAGGATAAAAGCCAGGACGGTGGCTACCCTTGGAAGCGGGGAGGCAGTGACCAGGGGGCATGACGAGGTTCCTGGCAACTCGTGACACTGAGTGATTTGCTGTGGGTGCTGGTGCCAGGGGTGTGTTCAGTTTTCCAGCCATAATGGAAAGGCGCACACTTTCCTGTAATTACACTTCGATAAAAGGTTAAAAGATGGAGTAGCCCTAGGCCCTTACCAGCCAGGTCTGGGAGGGGTCTGTAAAAGGTGTGCTTCCTACACCACCCCCTGGGGCCTCTACGGGCAGCCCCGGGCAGGGCCTAAGCTTGCTGACCACCTGCCCTGTCCCCACCACCTGGGCCTCCCTCCAAGGCGAGCGCACCCCAGATGCTCCTCTCCCGTCCTGCTCCCCGGCTTGCAGTCTGGAGCAGCCAGGCCCAGGCTTAGAGCTTCTGCAATTTCTCCCTCCCCTTCTGGCCTGGGCCAGGCTGGGGTGCATAGCCCCCAGAGAGAAGCAGGCCTGCTCTCCCAAAGGAGCCCAGGCTCAGGAAAACTGCTGCGGCCGCCCCTTCCGGGCTGGGCCAGTGCCTGGTAGTGGCAGCCCTGAATCCCCAGGACAGAGGACTAAAGAGGTTTGTCCAGGAGACAAAGGGGGGGTCTGTCTGTCCCACAGAAGCAAGGGCAGCCCAGGGCAGAGCTGGCCCCGGGACCTCTGAGCCTCTCCCTTTCTCCAGCTTGGTCTCGGGCTACTTCTTTGTGTCCATTCATGAATTCACAGCTCCTCCTGGACGGCAGACAGCATCTTGGCTCCGTCTTTGGGAAACAGAGTCGGGGAGAAACAGTCCATGGGCTGGGGCCAGCTCAGAATTGTTGTGAGATCAAAATCCCGGTGGGGAGACAGGAGGGGAACAGGAGGGGAAGCCGAGGAAGGAGGGGAAAGGGCCAGGGTCTCTGGCAGGTCAGGAGCAGAGGACACGCCGCATTCCACGTGAACGGCGCCCCCTGGAGGTGCGTGCCTGGTGGTACTGACCCAACACAGCTGGGGCCAGACACCCCGAGCCCCGCACCCTCCCCAGGGCTCCCTGGGGAATCTCTTCCCCTCTGGCATAATGAGGGTCCACGCCTCTGAAGCAGGGACCACCCCATCCTCCCTGCCTCACCGGAAGCTCCCAGAAGATAACAAGATGAGGAGATGCCATGGGAACCCAGACCCTCTGAACCAGAAGCCTGGGGCCGGGCGGGGGGGGGGGGGTGGCCTCCATCTCCACAATCTTTGTAACCAGGGCCTGAAGCAAGCCTGGTGGTCGACCCACTGCCTCGACGCTGTGAGTGCCCAGCCCCCTCCCCAGCGTGCAGACCCCAAGCCCGGGAGCTCTGACCTGGGGGGCTCGTGCTGCAGCTGCAGGAGCCTGGGAGCTAGCGCTCCGAGAAATCAGCCCCCACCAGTGACTCAGGGGGGAGCCGACGGATGGGATGCCCCCGCTCCTCTGCCCTCAGCGGAGGCGACTCCAAGCCATGTCCTCCACTGTCTCCCAAGCAGAATTAATTAAGCTGCGAGTGGCTCCAGGGCAACCCGCTTCTTACAAACCCTTTAGCGGCTGCATGCCTTTCCCTGTTCTCACCCGCGCGCTCTCCTACTGCTGCGTCTGGGGCCAGCTCCCAGATACACCCCTTGTCCTTGCATCCTTGTCCCCGGGTCTGATTCCGGGGAAACCCACACGACGGCAGATTCTCGGCAGCTAAGAGTAAAACCCCGACGGTACCAGCCACAAGTGCTCTGGGCAAGAAACAACGTGGCTTCTGAAGGATCGCAGCCCCGGCTGAGGCTGCTGCCGATCCCAGGAGGCTTCTCTGCACAGCACTTCACAGTTTGCACGGCTCACTCACACCCGCTGGCTTCCACCGCCTCTGAAAGGGACAGGCCACCGCCCCGCCCACCCACGATCCCCTAAACCAGGGGTGCCGTGGCCCCCCCCCCACATCTCATGTCTGCAGCTTTCCCCTCCCCGATGCCAGCATGGGGTTACAACCACCTTCCTCATCCTGCAGGGGCCCACCCGGAACACGCCTTCTAGGAGACACGCCCCGAACCCGAATCCACCAGGAGCAAGTGTGAGAAACTCAGCAAATACCTCCCCTACCCACCCCCACCACTCCCAAGGGACCTTCAGCCCTTGGCTCACTGCAAGGAGCCCAAAGCAGCTCTAACTCCAGAGACGAGGGGGACCACCTGCCAACTGATGAGCCGTTCCATCCGCCCGCCGGCACGACAGGGCAGACTGGAATGGCGGATCCTCTCCCAGGAAATCATTTTCTCCACGCTAGTACTACTCCCCGTGAAAGGAGGGGCCGCTCGAGGGCTCTTGGAACGTGCAAGAGGCCTGGGAATGTCCCATCCCCGCCGACACAGTGCCACACACAGCCTGGCATAGCCCAGCCCTGCCCATGGCCAAGCATCCAGGGTGCCATCACGGGGCAGGTTTGAGCCCAATTCCAAGGCAGAGGGCCCTGGGATCCCCCAAAGCTGGTTCCCAGCCCAACTCCATCTCCTGTGACCAGGATTCAGGGAGCAACTCCTGAGCAAGGCAGCTGCCTTCAGGGAGAAACAGATTCCCCCAGAGACCTACACCTTTCTGGAGCAAAATGCACACAGGTGCACACACACGCACCCACACGCACATACACTGTGCACACACCCCTGAAACACCATCCACTCCTCCTAAGAATATCTCCACTACGAACACGGACCGACCCATTACTCCCCGCAAGGCCTTTCTTCGCAAGAAATGAACCCCTTGGTTTTGTCTTAGATAATAATGAAGATCCCACCACTTTGGTACACCAAGTGCAGAGGTTCTTGGGGTGGGGATCTTTTTCCTTAAGAGCGTCTCCTGAAAATCACAAAACTGTAACCACTAATGAAAGCACTGATTCAGACAAGGGTAACCAACGGATGCGGAGAAGGCTGGTGAGAGGCTGCTGAGCAACAGGGGTGCAAATCCGGGGAACCCAGCATCGCTTTCTTGGGCCCAAGACCAACCTCAGCATCACCAGAAATGGGACAGTCAGACGTCTCCCGCCTCCTGGGGAGACGCAACGCGACGTTCCTCGGCTCTCTTGCCAAGCTCGTCGATCCTGCGGGTGATAAGGCTCTGCAGCTGTGCAGGGTGCTCGGGCAGTGACTGGCCACGTGCGGCTAAGTCAACGGAAACTCACTAAAACCAAATAAAACGTACAATTCAGTTCCTCAGCCACGCTAGCCACGTATCAAGAGCTCGACAGCGCTACGAAGTTTTGCCCGCGTCGTCAGGTGCGACGGGGTCTGGTGGTTAGGAAGAATTAATCCTCACCAGTTAGAGACGTGGACTGACACACCACCTGGAATCTGTCTTCAACTCTCGGCAGAGAAAAAGCAAAGAGATGAAGCAAGTGTGGCAAAACGGTCATAACTGTTCATTAGAAATTGTTAGCCATTGTTAGGCTATGGGGTACATTATACTAGTCTCTCTACTTTTCGAATGGAAGTTTTCATAATAGGAGGAATGCAATATTCGCCTGACCTCACAACACTCCCCTCCCCGCTATGATTTCCATCACCAAAAGAAATGGTAACTTTACAGAGAGCAACGTGGTGGATGCCAAGTAAACCAGGGGTCAAGGTTAAAACACCACAGTGACAGGACGGTCATCCTGCCACCGGCAAGCGGCCACTGAAACAGTGATACGGCGACTGGTAAAGTCTGCAGGACACTTATTAAATAAGACTGCATCAGTGCTAATGTTCCTTTATATTTTTGTTTCCTCTTACACTTAATAAATGACCCTCTTATGTCACCATTTTCTTTTTTATTTATTTATTTCTGGCTGCTTGGGTCTTCGTTGCTGCGCGCGGGCTTTCTCTAGTTGCGGCGAGCAGGGGCTACTCTTCATCGTGGTGCGCGGGCTTCTCATTGCTGTGGCTTCTCTTGTTGTGGAGCACGGGCTTCAGTAGTTGTGACACGCGGGCTCAGTAGTTGTGGCTCGCAGGCTCTAGAGCGCAGGCTCAGCAGCTGTGGCGCACGGGATTATTTGCTCCGCGGCATGTGGGATCTTCCCGGACCGGGGCTCGAACCCGTGTCCCCTGCATTGGCAGGCGGATTCTTAACCACTGCGCCACCAGGGAAGCCCCAAGCCCACCATTTTCAACTAGCTTTTATTTTTCATAAATTTTCTAATTGTGGTAAAATACTCATAAAATTTAACATTTTAACCATTTTTAAGGGTGTCTTTTTGTGGCATTAAGCACACTCACACTGCTGTGCAAACATCACCACATTCCATCTCCAGAACCTTTCCATCTTCCCCAACTGCGGCTCTGTCCCCATTAAACTCTGACTCCCCAGCCCCCTCCCCCAGCCCGACACGCAGCCTTCTACTTTCCGTCTCCATGAAATTGACTCCAGGGACCTCATGTAAATGGAATCACACAAGATTTGTCCTTTTGCTTGTTAGCTTATTAGCAGAAGGGAGTAATAGCATTTTGTTTATTATGTTCACTAGCATAATGTCCTCAAGGTTCATTCATGTTACAGCCTGTATCAGAATGCCCTTCCTGGGACCTCCCTGGTGGCGCAGTGGTTAGGAATCCGCCTGCCCATGCAGGGGACACGGGTTCGAACCCTGGTCCGGGAAGATCCCACATGCCGCAGAGCAACTAAGCCCATGCGCCACAGTTACTGAGCCGGCGTGCCACAACTACTGAAGCCCGCGCACCTAGAGCCCATGCTCCGCAACAAGAGAAGCCACCGCAATGAGAAGCCCGCGCAACGCAACGAAGAGTAGGCCCCGCTCGCCACTAGAGAAAGCCCATGCACAGCAACAAATACCCAATGCAGCCAAAAATAAAATAAATAAATAAATAAATTTTAAAAGGAAAGAATGCCCTTAAGGTTAGATTTCATTTTTTAAGCTCATTCCATAAGAGGGTACCCTGGGACTGAGGAAATACGCACTCAAGGCTTAGGCGTAAAGGGGCACATGGGCGAGTAACCCGCCTGCAGCCAGGAAATGCGATGAGCAGCCCCCCCAGAAAGCTCCGGCAGCCCAGTCCCTTGGGAATCCCAGGAAGCTCCCCACTTTTATGGCCACGGCAGTCTCTGACGTAGTCTCCCTCCCTTGAGTTCTTCCCCTTCTGGAACCCAAGTCGTGACACTCTCAGCATAAGTCAGCCTCAACGGCGCCATGGAGCCCACTGGAGCAAGGCCAGCTGCTGGGCGCACCCCAGGGCCCTTGGGGACCAGAGCTGGCACCCTCCCCACCACATGGCCTGAGGGCCAGCCTCACCAGCTCCCCCCGGTGTCCCTGAATCTCCCCCTCCATGCTCTGCCCTCTTCCAGGAATGGCCTCCCCCTCCATCACCTCCTCTGCCTCCCTGGAGAACTCCCATTCATTCTGAAGGGTCCACCCAAATACCCCAACCTCTCTGCAGCCTCTCCTGTCCTACAGTGGGTACGGGTGGCTTCTGCCTGTCTCGTGTCTACCCCTCACGCAGTCAATGGCCCCACTTTCGTTTGGGGCCATCCCTTCCCTGCTCTCACTCCATCAGGTTCAGGTGGAGCTGCACCCCACCTCGACCCCAAGTCATGCCTGACTCCTCATCTCCAAGCTCCAAAAGAGGGGTTGTGACCTAGATCTGGCATAGTCTTTCCCCTGATCTCAGCAACAGGTCCGAGAATGGGTATGAAATCCAAGCCAGGACAAGAAGACTCAATTCCAAGGCTATGGTGATCCCGAAGGATTCCGCAGGAAACTCACCATTCGTAAGCACTGTGGGAAGTCCAGAGAATGGAGTCACCAGAGGAAACGGAGCCCAGAGATGGAGAGAGACAGCCTGGTCATCTTTGAGACCCTGGATCCAGCTGTACCTGAACCCACATACTTTTCATTTCTGAGTACCGACCTTTTTTCCCTTCTTTTCACTCCCCCACTGCCCCTTCCTCCTCTTTCTCCTTCTCTCACTCTTTGCTTTAAGCCAGTTCAAACTGAGGCTTCTGTTACTTACAACTGAAAGTCCCAAAGTCGCCCTCAAACCCTTTCTTACCCAGGCATTCAAGCAGAAACCATACCTACATTTCCAGCATATTTATCAATATCTCAATTATGCACTTGTTCGCATATTATTAGCAGACTGAGTCCTCCCGTAAACTATGAGCTTTTGGAGGGGAGGGGGCACGCTTTGCATAGGACTCATTTTGGTGCCCCAGCCCTGGCTCTCAACAAGGTTTTGTTGGTTTTTTAATTAATTTGTTTATTTATTTATTCATTTTTGGCTGCATTGGGTCTTCGTTGCTGCGCGCGGGCTTTCTCTAGTTGCGGTGAGCGGGGGCTACTCTTCGTTGCAGTGTGCAGCCTTCTCATTGAGGTGGCTTCTCTTGTTGCAAAGCACGGGCTCTAGGCATGCGGGCTTCAGTAGTTGTGGTACGCGGGCTCAGTAGTTGTGGCGCACGGGCTTAGCTGCTCCACAGCAAGTGGGATCTTCCCGGACCAGGGCTCGAACCCGTGTCCCCTGCATTTGCAGGTGGATTCTTAACCACTGCACCACCAGGGAAGCCCCTGGAGTATATTTTTGACAGAAGAAATTTTCCGTTTATAGTCTTGGGGTAGGACCATATATGTACACTGTTGTCCATCCTATTTGAATGTGAACTATTCGTGTCCCCTGCATTTGCAGGTGGATTCTTAACCACTGCACCACCAGGGAAGTCCCTCAACAAGGTTTCTGAATGAATCAGTGAACCACCTAACCAACTGTGGGTGCCCAACCAGTGGACGAGTCAGGCAAGCCCACCACATGCAAGACCACGCTGGCCCCTCAGGGGACACAGGGGGCCCGAACAGCCCCCAGCCCACGCCTGCTCCAAGCAGCCGGCAGTCTGGCTGCAATGACAGGGGACCTGCCAGACTCTCCCCTGCTTGAGACAGGGACTTAGGACAAACCTGGAGGGGTGGGCTGTGTCTGGATGAATCTGAAGGTGTGTGTCTGCACTGCTGCTGGAGTGGGGTTTCTGGACAATTGTCACTTCCTAAGTCTGCCTGCACATCTGTCAGCTTAGGTTTGCAGTCCAGGCATAGGGCAATAAACTGAGATCTGCTGGTGCTGAAAGGACAGCTCCCCTGGGAGCCCAGCACAGCTGCTAGCACCCCAATCCCGCTGTACCAACCTGTCATTTAATCGGCACCCAGTGTGTGCCAGTTTACATGCATTTCCTCCAAGCAATCCTATGAGGGAAGCATCATTATCCCCGTGTCACCCGACCCTGCCCCGCACACCCTCTCCTGGCCAAGTCACCACCTGAAATGCTATCGTACAGTTATCCGTCTGTTGTCTGTTTCTCACACCAGAACGTGAGCTCCACGAGGACAGGGTCAGCCCTGTATCCCCAGCACCCAGGACAGCGCCCAGCACACCACAGCACGCGGCAATTACTGCTTAATCAACGAACAAATGAAGCAGATTTCTACGTGGCGCAGCCAGGTGTCCTCGGCAGGGGCGGGGAACGCGTTCCTGGTGTCCTCACCGTGACCCAGCCCCACACTACAGACCCAACCTCCCGCCCCTCCCTCTCCCGCCTCCAACTACAGACTTCCACCCACGCGGTAATTAGTAAAAGCAGAGCCACACAACCCCAGGGTTCCTGACCCCTTCAAGCCCCGCTCTTGGCCTCCAGCGCCCCCGCCTTCTGGTGGGTGAGATCCGCCCACATGGCAGAGTCGCGGCGACTTCCAGACAACCCCAGCCCAGATGCCCTTGGGCCCTTGGTGACTCCTCCAGTTGGACATTTGGGGAGGAGGGGGAACTTCATCATCGGGTGGAAGAAGGGAGCTCGAGGGCAGACCCCACCCCGCGGGTCTGCCCTTCACCATCTCGCAGCTCCTGCTTCCCAGAAAAGCAGGACTGAAGGTGCAGGGACCTGGTCCCAAGACGAGTCATCCTCTTAGTGTAACCTCATGACTCTGCTTCTTTCAGAGTTATTCACGGTCCATTCTGCGGCCAGAGGGGCACACCCCACACCCTGATACGCGTATGCACCTGGGCCACCCCTCCTGCAGCGATGGAGGACCTGAGTCCCAGGGAAGCTAAGTGACCAGCCCCAGGGTGCCCGGTGGGTGAGTGATGGGACCAAGAGGAACGATACACCGTCAGAACACTCAGTCCACGCTGGGCTCTGGGCCAAGCACTGGCCACGCTCGGCATTTCGTTCTCCAGCAGCTCTCTGATGAGGGTCAATTATTTTGTCCATTTTACAGATGAGGAAACGGAAGCTCGGAGACTCAAATCAACCCTGTGAGATGAGTACTACTATTATTTCCCGTCTTTCAGAAGAGGAAGCCAAGGCACAGAGAGGCCATGTAACATGCCCGAGATCACACAGCCATTAAGGGGAGGGGCCCCGAGGCAGACCCAGGTGGTCCGACTACAGAAGTCACCGGTGGTGAAATTCTACTTTCCAGTTCTCAAGTACAGTAAGTCCCCTACATACGAACCTTCAAGTTGCGAACTTCCAAAGATGCGAATGTGCTACTACCCAGACATCACTGGATCGCTTTTTCAAGGGGGTAGATAGAACTGAACCCAGCAAGGAACCGGAACCTGTGCCGTCAGCGTCAGGCGTGAGTGACGCTGCAGCTCGGCCTCCGTCTCCCGTTGCCGACGACCCTGCAGCTCCACCGTCTCCACCTCCTCCCCCCCCGCAGCCAGTAACTCCTCTTGCCTGTTCCCTCGGTGCCAGCGCCTGAGTGCCGGCTGCAGTGCTGCGCTACTGTACTTGTCAAGGTACTGCACTGTAAGATTAAAAATGTTCTCTTGGGACTTCCCTGGTGGCGCAGTGGATAAGACTCCGTGCTCCCAATGCAGGGGGCCTGGGTTCGATCCCTGCTCAGGAAACTAGATCCCACATGCATGCCGCAACTAAGAGTCTCCATGCCACAACTAAGGAGCCCGCCTGCTGCAACTAAGACCCAGCACAACCAAATAAATATTTTTAAAAGTTTTCTTTATTTTTTGTGTTTGTTTTTTTTGTTTTTTTTTTTTTTGTTTGTTTGTTTGTTTGTGGTACGCGGGCCTCACACTGCTGTGGCCTCTCCCGTTGCGGCGCACAGGTAACGGGTAGTGCCGTAGACGAGCAGAGCTCAATCTCTCTGGGGGACTCTGGAGTCAGTGCAGAACGTGTACAGGGGAGAGGGAGGGGGCCCGAGGTGTGTATACGACCCGTGATCGTCGGTTTGACAGCGGTGCATGGGGGGAGCGAATTCTCTGGCACGTCTGGCCACCGTGGGTGAAGGCAGAGCAGGCTCCGGCCCCCGGAGAAAGCCGTCGGGGAGGGGTACAGACACCGGCCTCGGGAGGCTGCCCGTGGGCGCTGCCGCGGGGGACGGAGGGGACGGATGCAGACAGGGATCCACGGCACCTGCCGCAGGAGGCCGCCATGTCACCTTCATCTGACAGACGCAGTGAGTCCCCTACACGCAACCCTTCAAGTCGCGAACTCTCAAACGTGCGCACGTGCGTTCCGTCAGCGGCAGGCGTGAGTGACGCTGCAGCTCGGCCTCCGTCTCCCGTTGCCGACGACCCTGCAGCTCCACCGTCTCCACCTCCTCCCCCCCCGCAGCCAGTAACTCCTCTTGCCTGTTCCCTCGGTGCCAGCGCCTGAGTGCCGGCTGCAGTGCTGCGCTACTGTACTTGTCAAGGTACTGCACTGTAAGATTAAAAATGTTCTCTTGGGACTTCCCTGGTGGCGCAGTGGATAAGACTCCGTGCTCCCAATGCAGGGGGCCTGGGTTCGATCCCTGCTCAGGAAACTAGATCCCACATGCATGCCGCAACTAAGAGTCTCCATGCCACAACTAAGGAGCCCGCCTGCTGCAACTAAGACCCAGCACAACCAAATAAATATTTTTAAAAGTTTTCTTTATTTTTTGTGTTTGTTTTTTTTGTTTTTTTTTTTTTTGTTTGTTTGTTTGTTTGTGGTACGCGGGCCTCACACTGCTGTGGCCTCTCCCGTTGCGGAGCACAGGCTCCGGACGCGCAGGCTCAGCGGCCATGGCTCACGGGCCCAGCCGCTCCGCGGCACGTGGGATCCCCCCAAACCGGGGCGCGAACCCGGTTCCCCTGCATCGGCAGGCGGACGCGCAACCACTGCGCCACCAGGGAAGCCCTGTGTTTGTTTTTTTATGTACTATTTGTGTGAAAAGTATTATAAACCTATTACAGTACGGTACTATGTAGCCGATTGTTAGTTGGGTACCTAGGCTAACTTTGTTGGACTTATGAACAAATTGGACTTACAAACACACTCTCAGAACGGGACTCATTCTTCTGCAGGGGACTTACTGTATTTGCTATGTGCCATCCACTCCCGGGTAACGCGGAGAGGACACACCTGCTCTCTCCACTGCCCCAGGTTCGTGGGGACACAGCCAAGGGAGCAAATTCAAATGTGGGGGAGGGTGGAGACAGCAAGCAACAGAGGTGAAGGAACGGAGGTTATGAGAAAGCAGAAACCGTGAGGCAAAGAAAACCAACACAGACAAGGGTGAGGAAGGGAGGTGGTGAACGCGGAGAATGGGGTAAACACCCAGAGAGTCACTGAGGCATCTGTGGGGGCACCTGGCCTCCGGCTCCGGCTCCCTTGGAGCCCTAAACGCACTCAACTCTGTAACAAGCTCAGGTGCCCTGCTGTTTAAGAAACGACTTCACTTAGGCACGGTGAGCACTGTCCACACTCACACGTTCTGTGAGCTAAGCCAGCACCCCGTGGTCAACTCCAGTGGCCCTTCCACTCATCTGGCTACGGACCCCCGGGGCTGCCAGGGAGGGGTCTGAAGAGGTCTGGACCTCAGCCTGGGAGCTCTGACAGCATGGGGATCCTTGCAGGGAGGGCTGGGTTCCCTGCAGGGAGGAATCGGCAAAAGCTCAGACTGGAGGTCAGACAGATCTGAGTTTAGAGCTGGCTGTCCCTCTCACCTGCCGTCAGACCAGCCTCCCTGTCAGCCTCATCTGTAACATGGGGCCAATAACACTTATCTGGCAGGGTACAGAATGGATTAGAATCAATGCACATGGCATCTAGAGCAAAGCCTGGAACATACCAAATGCTCAGGAAATGGTGGGTGTCATTATTGTGGTGGCAATTAACAAGAAAAAATTCGTGGCAGAGAGGCAGTCTGGGACACTGGGAATTAGTCCACCCAAATCTCAATCCACACTTCTTATTGCACCTAGCTGGCCATGTTCTTGATTTGCTTCTCCGTTGGCCAGGAGTCCCGGGTTGAGGCATCAGAGGCTCCCTCTGCTCAATGGGAAGAATGATTTTGAATCCCATGATCGATTAGTGATGTCTGCCCTGGGCACAAGGGAAGGATGACAGTAGGTGTGCTATGTATCCTACCCTAATTATCCTATTAATGTTCAGGCAGTACTACCCTTAAACAAGAGGGACTCTGTCCCTAAGCCTGTCCCTTTAGGTCCATTACTTCTCCAACTTTCATGCACACGTGAATCACTGAAGGATCTTATGAAAATAAAGATTCTGATTCCATAGGTCTGGGGTGGAGCCCAAGATTCTGCATTTCTAACAAGCGCTAACTGATGCCAATGCTATGGATCTGTGGCGTACGTGTGGATCAGGGTTTAGAGGTCCTGCCCTCACAAACGCAGACTAATTTGTTAAGGAGACTTTGAGCACCTTGGTCACGGGGGATCCAGCACTCATCGCTGGCAGTGTGAGCTGTCACCCTGGATGCTCACTTTGTGAATAACGCGGGCAGGACCAGGCAAGTACTGCTTCACATCTCCTGTCCTGTGTCCTTGGAACAAAAGGTGGGTGCAAATCCATACAATGGAACATCCTTCAGCCTTAAAAAGGAAGGTACTACAATGAGGTATCACCTCACACCGGTCAGAATGGCCACCATTAAAAAGTCTACAAATAACAAATGCTGGAGAGGACACAGAAAAAAAGAGAACCCTCCTACACTGTGGGTGGGAATTTAAGTTGGTGCAGCCACCATGGAAAACAGTATGGAGGTTCCTCAAAAAAGGAAAAACACAGTTACCATATGATCCAGCAGTCCCACTCCTTGGCATATCTGGACAAAACTATAATTCAAAGAGATACATGCACCCCTATGTTCACAGCAGCACTATTTACAATAGCCAAGACACGGAAACAACCTAAATGTCCATTGACAGATGAATGGATAAAGATATGGCACATATATACAATGGAATATTACTCAGCCATTAAAAAGGATGAAATAACGCCATTTGCAGCAACATGGATGGACCTAGAGATTATCATACTAAGTGAAGTAAGGGAAAAGAAAGAGAAAGACCCTATCATTTACAATATGATATCACTCATGTGGAATCTAAAATATGACACAAGTGAACATATCTACAAAACAGAAACAGACTCACAGACATAGAGAACAGACTTGTGGTTGCCGAGGGGGAGGGTAGGTGAGGGAGGGATGGATTGGGAGTTTGAGATTAGCAGATGCAAACTATTACTTACATATAGAATGGATAAACAACAAGGGCCTGCTGTCTAGCACATGGAACTATATTCAATGTCCTGTGATAAACTATAATGGAAAAGCATATGAAAAAGAACATATATATATATATACGTATTACTGAATCACTTTGCTGTACAGCAGAAATTAACACAACATTGTAAATCAACAATACTTCAATAAAATTAATTTTTTTTAAAGAGGAAGGAAATTCGGACACTTGCTCCAACATGGATGAACCTTGAAGACATTGTGCTGAGTGAAAGGAGCCAGACATAAAAGGACAAGTACTGTAGGACTCCACTCATCCAAGGTCCTTAGAGTAACCATATCCATGGGGACAGAAAGTAGAAGGGTGTGTGTCAAGGGCTGGAGGAGGGGGACGGGGGAGCTAGTGTTTAACAGGGACAGAGTCTCGGTTTGTGAAGATGAAAAACTCCTGGAGATGGATGGTGGTGATGGCTGCACAACAAGGTGAATGTACTTAATGCCACCGAAGTGTACACTGAAAAATGGTCAAAATAGTAAATTTTACATTATGCATATTTTACCATAATTTTTAAAAAACTGACTGCATCCAAATGCTGTGAAGGTTTGCGGGTGATGCCACTGCTGGCACTGGCAACCAGAAGATGTGAGCAGCAGGTAGCCTTGGGTAAGAGAAAAGACAAACTACGGTCACTCTCCCCATCCGTGGGTTACACATCCCAGGGATTCAACCAGCCTGGGATGGAAACTACTACGTGATCCGCTGCTGACTGAATCCGAGGATGGCTGAATCCACGGATGCAGAACCCGCGAATACGGAGGAACATCTGAAAGAGCATCCGCGGACATCCCGGCATTCGCGGGAGTCCTGGAACTAAATCGGCTCCCTGATCCCCGCTCCCCGCCCCCGCGGGTACGGAGGAACGACCGTCTTTCATCCGCGAAAGCCTTGCTCTGAAGACAGCACGAACGCCATAGGCTGATGCCCAAGAAAGAGTCACGGTCCAGTAACCTCAAGCACCAATTTGTTTCTCTTCCTGTTTCATTTCCAGGTTTCAAAGACACTCATGAATTGCCTTGGAATTCCCACTACGTGCACATGGCAGCTGAGAAACATGCGAAATATTAATGAATTCATATCACTCCTGAACTTGTATACGTGCGGGACTAGAGGAAACTTGCATAAGACAGAATTCCTATTCTTTTTTTTTTAATTGAAGTACAGTGTAGTTGACTTACAATGTGTGCCAGTCTCTGCTGTACAGCAAAGTGACTCAGTTTTACACATATAGACATGCTTTTTTTCATATCCTTTTCCTTGATGGTTTAGCCCAGGTCACTGGATACAGCTCCCTGTGCTCTACAGTAGGACCTTGCTGGTCACCCATTCTAAATGTTGATAGTTTGCATCTACCAACCCCCAATTCTCAGTCCATCCCTCTCCCTCCCCCCAACCCCTTGGCAATCATAAGCCTGCTCTCTACCTATTCTTTTTTTTTTTTCTACCTATTCTTTATGTTGGCAGCGAGGGGGACATTGCACTCCAGATGTGAGCAGTTTAATTTTCATGATAGGTTCCAATTACATTTTCAAAAAAATCAAACAAAATATTTCAGCTTTACTTGAATACTGTTTGACTTTAAAATGTTATACTTATTCATCTTAATTTGTATTTTGCCTTTTCAATTCAATAGAAGTTTTTGAATATTTTAGAATTAAAAATCATTTAACTTTTTTCAGTTTCTGACATTTGCTCTAATTTACATTTGTGGGGTTGTTTTTTTTGTTTTTTGTTTTTTTTTGTGGTATGCGGGCCTCCCTCTGCTGTGGCCTCTCCCGTTGCGGAGCACAGGCTCCGGACGCGCAGGCCCAGCGGCCATGGCTCACGGGCCCAGCCGCTCCGCGGCATGTGGGATCCTCCCGGACCGGGGCGCGAACCCGGTTCCCCTGCATTGGCAGGCGGACGCACAACCACTGCGCCACCAGGGAAGCCCTGTGGGGTTTTTTGAATTACATTTTTCACTTGAATCCTTTAGACCAGTGCTCTTCCAGGGAAATTTCTGCAATGATGGAAATGTTAAATGTCTGTGTTGTCCCATACAGCAGCGCTGGCCACATGTGACTACAGAGAACTTGAAATGTGGCTGGTGCAACTGAGGAAGTAGCTTTTTAATTTTATTTTAATAAATTTAGATTTACCTTTTTTTTTTTTTTTTTTTTTTTTTTTGGGCCGCATGGCATGTGGGCTCTTAATTCCCCGACCAGGGATCAAACCCATGCCCCCTGCATTGGGAGCACAGAGTCTTAACCACTGGACCTCCAGGGAAGGTCCAAGATTTACTTTTAAATAGCCACAGGTGGAAAGGGCTACAGTCCCAGGCAGAACACCTTTAGATTATTACTGTTAAAAGAACCCAAATATAAGTGAAAATCTTGACTATAAATAATGATTTTGCTGCAATGAAGTCAATCAAATAAATCAGGTGACATACATAATAATTAATAAATTATGTATGTCTTTATTACTCATCCAAGCAAGGCTGCCCAGCAACGAATGCCAAAGATGCGTGTAAAAATTAACTACACTCAGCTGCCTATTTTTTTTTTTTGGCCTCCCCACTTGGCATGTGGGGTCTTAGTTCCCTGACCAGCCATCGAACCCGTGCCCCCTGCAGCAGAAGCGTGGAGCCCTAACCACTGGACGGCCAGGGAAGCCCCCTCAGCTGTCTTTGATGCTAGCCAGTCTTCAATCAGATGACGGCCACCGTTTTACAGTGTTCAGTGTTGTCACCGTAGAAGTATAGTTGTCGGAAGGAGGACAGAGCCCATTTTGTTGAGAAGCTTGTTAGCTTGATTTTTTACTTGAAATAACCAGACATACGGCAGGTGGGCTTCCGCGGGGACACTGCTCTGGCCCGACTGCGTTTGGGGAGGGGCCGTCAGTGAATGAACAAAGGAGGCCGGCGCACAGACGGGGTGTTCGCAGAGCCCTTCCAGTCCCGGCAAGGGTGCAGGCAGCAGGGAGGCCTCGGAATTCTAATCCCCGCGTCCAGTGGGGAGGAGAGACTCGGCGTGGGAGACACGTAGCCTGCAGCTGCCCCGAGCAGGGTCCAGACACGCCCAGGTGTGAATCCTACCAACTGCTCTACGGCCTCGGGCAAACCAGACAGGGCTAGAAACTGCAGCTACTCCCAGGACGGCCAAGGATAGAGGAGACGATGTACAGGAAGTGTGGGTCATCTATCTCCCCCTCCTCCACGAAGCGCTGGGCCGGCCGTGTCCCAGGTAGCCCAGCAAGGCAGAAGCGCCCACGAGCCCCGTCTCCCCTCCCACCCCTTCTCCAGCCATGCAGACACCTGCTGACGTCAGAGAAAGCTCTGCCAAGATGGAAGGGTTTCTCCGACAGCCCCATATGGATCTTGAGAAACTTGCTCGTTACAAACCGCCTCGAATCCTCTCTGGAAAGAGACAGACTGGATGACAATAACTATGACACAGATAGCCACCGCTCTGGAGCGCCAGCTGTAGACCAAGTACCTCGCCAGGTGCTTCACATACCTTATCTTAATCACCTCAAGAACCACAAACGTTTTACGAAACCTGTGACCTTCAGAATTTCAGAGTCCCGGCTGGAGCAGGATTGGTCCTAAGTGGCTGTGAAGGGACCTCAGACAGTAGGACGGGGACTAAACCTACAGAAGGCCTCCCAGGGCCACTGCCATCACCCCCACCTGTTAACCTCACTGACAAGGAGGAAAGCACAGCTCAGGGAAAAAGTCCCCTGCACAAGAGAAGCCAACAAAGAGGAGGGCGGGATCACAGCACAGGCTCCTGGCTCCTTCTGTATTTCCCAAGGACCCCACCATGGAAGGAGCGGGGCCCGATCTTTGGCCTTAGGAGCAACTCCAAACACCACGGCAGGAACTGCGCTGGCGGGGGTGGGGGGCAGGTCCCCAACCAAGTCACCGTAGTCTGGGCTGTCGGTGAGCCTCACATGGACCTGGTGACCCACGGCACCAGGCCAACACCCAGAACGGACGATGGATCAGGTATGTGCTGCAGAGATGCTCCTGGAGCGTTCTGCACAGACGCGGAATCCAGAAAGCAGCCTGAGGGTCCCGAAGTGGGAAATAATAAACTAAAGCAGGGGGTGGTGACGAGATGGAATATCAAGCAAAAGCCCCCTTTAAGCTGAGGTTGCAAGCAATTATGAAAAGCAAAGGAGATGGGATTATGGCAGGTCAATTTTTAAAAATCAGAATACAACGCTAGCTATACAGTATCTACAGAAAAAGACTGGGGGCTTCCCTGGTGGCGCAGTGGTTGAGAGTCCGCCTGCCGATGCAGGGGACGCGGGTTCGTGCCCCGGTCCGGGAAGATCCCACGTGCCGCGGAGCGGCTGGGCCCGTGAGCCATGGCCGCTGGGGTGTTGTTTTAGGGGCTTCCCTGGTGGCGCAGTAGTTGAGAGTCCGCCTGCCGATGCAGGGGACGCGGGTTCGTGCCCCGGTCCGGGAAGATCCCACGTGCCGCGGAGCGGCTGGGCCCGTGAGCCATGGCCGCTGGGCCTGCGCGTCCGGAGCCTGTGCTCCGCAACGGGAGAGGCCACAACAGTGAGAGGCCCGCGTAGCACAAAAAAAAAAAAAGAAAAGAAAAAGACTGGAAGAGAAGTCAACACATTTAGCAGACCATGGGATTAAAGGTCTTTTGCTTTCATCTTTATACCTACTTCCCAAGATTTAAAAACTTTTATCCAAGGAGCATGTGTTACATTTATAACCATAATGTTATTTTACAATGGCCCACGTTTAAGGTCACATTGCATTAAGCGAAAGAGGGCACCTATGTCTTCAGAGGTTAATTCGCTCATCCAAAGTCACACAGACAGTATTATGCAACGGATTTCGATGGGTGACTGCTCAGATGCCAGGTGCTGTTCTGGACATGGAAGCAGCTGGGGGCACAGACAGACAGGTGGCTACACTTCCCAGCTTCCTCGCAGTGAGGTGGCGCCATGTGGGGCTCTCCCAGGAAACGTGAGACCTCGCTGCCTTCTAGGACGCGTAGAACCCAGTTTATTTTTCTTCTCAGGTTAAGAATTCCAAGGACCCACGAGCACCCTGTGTATCTTTCCCTCCCTCCCTTACAGGTAGCCACGAACCTGACTTTGGAATCATCGCTGTCTCACTTTTCACGTACTTTTCTCTGCATTCCTAAACGACACAGTTTACTGGGATTTGAGTGTTTCACGACCGGAGTCATGCTTTCTTCTGTGTTTGCTAGTGTTCAACACGTCTGTGAGATTCATCCATACGTTGCCTGGGACTGGACTTGCTTTCCTTGCAGGATTACTACTCCATTGCATGGATACATACTGTTCCATCAACGTGGACCTCCGGGCTGATTCCAGCTCTTGCTTACCTTGAACAGTGCTGCTGAGAAGATTCTGGGCCATCTCGCCCGGCACACATGTGCAGAATTTCTCTAGGGCAGACACCCAGAAGAGAGTGGCCGTGTCCAAGTTTACGTGATAATTTCTGTTTTCCAAAGTAGTTATGATAGTATTGTCAGACTTCTTATATGTTGAATACAAGAATGGCGTCCCGTAGACTATTATTTTGCATTTCCTTGATCACCAACGCAAGTGAGCAGCTTTTCACATGCTTATTGTTTATCTGTGTCCCCCCTTCCTGAAATGACTCTCTTTTTACATTTTCTATTGGGTTGTCTTTTCCTTATTGTGGTTCTTTATAGATTCTGGATATTATTATTTATTTAATTTTGGGGGGGGGCTGTGCCGTGCAGTTTTTGGGATCTTAGTCCCCCGACTAGGGACTGAACCCGTGCCCCCTGCAGTGAAAGCACTAAGTCCTAACCACTGGACCTCCAGGGAGTTCCCGATTCTGGATATTAATTACTTGTTGGTTAAATATGTTGCAAATATGTCCTTCAAGTTTGTGGCTTGTCTTCTCTTGTCCTCCTGGCATTTTTTGGTAAATAAAAATTCATAATTTTTAATGTAGTTGAGTTTATCAATCTTTTACGGTTTGAACTTTCTGTGCCTTCAGAAATCTTTACCTAGCATGATATCCAAAAGATATTGTTTCAACTTTTCAAAAAGTTTTCAATTTTTTTTTTTAAATCTCACTTGCAAATATTTAATCCATCTAGAAATGCTTTTTCTGTATGGTGTGAGGTAGGGCTCCAGTTTCATTGTTTCCATCTGGATTACTGTCTCAGTACCATTTATTCAATAGACCATCCTTAACTGAGTTGATCAGCAAGGCCACCTTTGTCAAAAGTCAAATGCCTTTATATGCGTGAATCTGTTTCTGGCCTCTCTGTTCTGTTCCATTGGTCAATTTGCCTAGCCCTGAGCCAACACTACAGTCTCTAATTCCTATAGCTTGATGATAAGTATGTTTCTGGATGTAGATAAACCATTCAAGGACTCGAGGTTAGAACCTTAAAGATCAGTTGGTACAACCACCCACTGAGAAACAGAGGCTCAGAGACGGAAAGCATCTTTTGCAATGTCACACAGCATTTAACCAGAAGCAGTGTTAAGAGCAGAATGTTTGTGTCCCCCCTCCAAAAAAAAATTCGTATGTTGAAATCTAACCTTCAGTGTGATGACATTTGGAGGTAGAACCCTTGGGGTATAATTAGGTCATGAGGGTGAAGCCGTCATGAATGGAATTACTGCCCTTATACGAAGAAGCCAAAGAGCTAGCTCCGTCTCTTTCTGACCTATGAGGATACAAGAAGTCGGCAGTCCGTAACCTGGAAGAGGGCCCTCGCCAGAACCCGACCTTGCTGGCACCCTGATCTCAGACCTCCAGCCTCTAGAACTGTGAGAAATAATTTTCTGCTGTTTATAAGGCACCCAGTCCATGGTACTTTGTTATGGCAGCCTGAAAGGACAAAGACAGACACCCGTCTCTCACCCTGGAGGACATTCTTGTCCTGTTCAATATGACAACCACTGACCACATGTGTATATTGAGCACCTGAAATATAGCTAGTTCAAATTGGGATGGGCTGTAAGTATAAAACACACCAGATTTTGAAGACTTGTGGTTGAAAAAAAACTGTAAAATACCTTATGAATAATTTGTTTATATTGATTACATATTGAATATCCTTTGGATATAAAGTGTTAACTAAAATATAGCCTCATAATTAATTTCACCCGTTTCTTTTCACCTTCTTATGACAGTGAGACGGGAAATTAGCCACACATTGAACTGAACGGCTACGAGAAAATTTAAAACTACCTCTGTGGCTTGTATGCTATTTCTATTGGACAGATCTGGGTCATACTATTAAATTCACTCAATCACAAAGCCCTGATTAAGGACCTAATATGTGGACCGGACGGTAGTAAGGGCCGCACAAGGAGGAAGGGAACAGAAATGGTTCTAATCGATGCATTCCATTTCCTCACTGGACTCATCACCCGTAGACGCATCATCAGCCCAAGCATGAAAGAAAGGGTTCATGGTCCAGCCCTCAGCCCAGCTGGAGAGCTCTATTCCAGTTACAGCAGGAGCAGCACCGGTGTCAAAATCTAGAGATCATTTAGACCAACCCTCCTGTCTAACGGATTAACCAGTAGAGGTCCAGAGAGGTTGAGACGCCTACCCAAGGTCACACAGCAGGTGTGGGACAGAGCTCCTTCCCCGCATGTGAAGTCTCCAGCCCCGGGCTTCTCCCTTCCCTTCGAGTGAACACTCCACCAACTTACATCTCACACCAGCACACAGGACCCTCGAGAACAATCCTCTGAAAGTCCAAGTGCCCACACCAGACGAGACCTCGCAGATTTGTGCAGCCAGCCCATCCCACCTTCCCGCCAAGAGAAACACCACAGGAATTCCTCCGGGCCTTCCCACCAGCAACTCCTTTCCAGCGGGACTCCCCAACTTCATGATGGAGACACAACGCCCCCCCCCCCCCGCAGAGGAAACAGAGATGAGACTGAGAGGGAAAGGACCCAGTCCTGCCTCCCCCACTTTCCCACCCTGAAGCCGAGCTCAGCCTGGCCTCTGGGGTCAGGCTGTGCTCCATCTGACAGCAACTTGTGGAGACTTCATGGGACCAGGGACCCTCAACAATTGCCAGGAGACAATGAGCTGTGTAGGTGTGACAGCAAAAAGGATGCCAACCCAGCTCAACTCACCACCTGCCCACTCCACCCACGGAGGCAGGAGGCCTGGCGGGAGGGTAAGAGCAGGTGAAGGCGGTCTCCCCCAGGCAGGAGGCCGACGCCTAGGGCTGCACGCCGAGGGCTGCACACCCAGAGCAGTGGGTCCTCCCCCAAGACTCCTAGGGGCGAAGGGCCAATCCTAGAAAAGGGTTTTCATCCAGCTTTCAGGCAAGCCCACCCAGCCAAAATCTTAGAGGAACTTAATATGCCCTCCCCTCCCCCCAGCCCCTTAATTGGGAATCAAAGCGACAAGACCTTGGCTTCCACTCGGCAATCTGAAATCACTTTAGAAGAAGAAACTGAGGTTCAGGTGGGACCACAGACTTCACACTCTGAAAAGACCAAGATGTATAGGTCCTGGTCCTGTGCCTCAGTTTCCTTACCCATTCCTCCTGCTTGCTATGAGGGCGGTCCGGGGGGTGCGGGGGACAGGGGTGGTCGGGGGTTCGCTGGGGCGGTGCGGGCCAACGCCTTTTATCATTAACAAAAGCGCCGAAAAGCGACTGAGCCCTGCAAAGTGCTTTCAAGGGATCATCTCACTTAATCCTCGCGGGGACCCCAGGGGTGGGGGACTCTCATTATCCCCGCCTTAAAGACCTGGAAATTGAGGTTCAGAGAGGTGAAGCGACTCGCCCCAGGGCACCACGCTAAGTCGGAGGCGCGGGGAAGCCGCGCTCCTCCCGGGCCCAGGGCGCAGAGCTGCGCGCGGAGACTCACAAAGACCACGACGTCTCGCGTCCGGTTTCTTCCGGCCGGGGCCAGGGTCCGTTTATCTCCCTGAATTCTCGGGGCGGCGGGGGAGCGCGCTGGCGGCGCAGGCGGCCGGACCCGCCGCCCGCGCTCCCCACCACCCCCGCTCACCTCGCGTACTTCGTCTTCTGGAAATCCAGGAGCCGCGGGGCGAACATCGCGGCGGTTCCATCGGCCTCCAGCCCGGGGCTCCGACCGCGGCAACTTGAAGAGGCCGCGGGGCCGGAGCAGCAGGTCGGCGGCCGCGGGGCGGGGGCGGCCGGGGGCGCGCGGAGCCGAGCTGGAGCCGCGCCCGGAGCCGCCGACGCCAAATCCCGAGCAGCTGGCGGCGGGCGGGGCGGGGGGGCTCCGGGCCAATCGCCGGAGTCCCCGCAGCCCCGGCCCCCTCCCCGCGCGGGGCCGACCCCTCCCAGCCTCGCTGCCGGAAGGGAGCCCTGGGGGAGGGCTGGAGGCCTAGGGGGGCTTCCGAAAGCAGCCCCTGCTTCCTTGCTCCCCGGGCCCCCTCCTCCCGTAGTTTTTCCTGCGAGAAGACCGCCTGTTAGACGGAGCCCCGCTGTCCCCCGCGGCGGCGGCTGGGACGCCAGGGGGGCGGCCCCTCGCGTGGCCAGCCCCAGAGCGTACCTGTAGTTCACGCTCCCCCCCCGCCCCCGCCTTGCGTCCCCGCGAGGTGCGACAGCCCCAAGAGGATGGCGCAGTCTCTGGGGAACCCCCTGACTCCCAGGGGCTGTGACTCCGGGGACCCTCACGACCCTGAGACAGGGGCACACGCATTTGGGCGTTTGCTCGCCAGGTACCCAGGATGTGCCCACCACCACCCCAGCCCCCAAACCCTGCCCCGCATCTTTACAAAATTCAGCCTCCTCCTTTAGGGGACCTTGGCCTGGGTGATGGGCTATGCGAAACCACCTACTGGAAGAGGTGACACCTTGGGGGCTGCTGGAAGGCAGGACAGCCTTTGATGTGGAAAGACAGGCCCCCAAGTAGAAGGGCAGGTCCCTCCTTCCCACGCACACACCTCCCCCTCCTTCCCTCTCCTCCCTCCCTTCCCGAGCCCCAGCTCCCTGCTACTTTTTATAACAAGCTTTATTTGAGATCCTACTACACAGTCAGAAAATAATCCCACTCACGTCCTCTGCCCCAGGGTAGCTAGAACAAGATGAAGGAGAAAGACAAGAGGACTCCATCAAGTTCATTTCTGCACTCCAGATGCTGGGCACACGGTGGGCACACACACCTGGAATTGGTGAGGACCAGAAGGGTTGCAGGTAGATGCGTTCAGAGGCCACTGCACGGCCGGGGGTGGGATGGTCAAGAGAAGCGATCCAGGGATGCTTAGGAGGTAAAAATCCACCAGACCCTGTTGATGGAGGTCTAGAAGTGGGGGGTGACCCCTGGGTTTCTGGCTGGCCCTGCTGGGTGGGTACTGGTGCCACCTAGGGAGGGGCCGGTGACAGGAGTAGTTGGAGCGGGGGAGACCATGAGTCGGGTTTTGGCCAGGTGAGCTTGAGGTCAAGGTTGACATGAGTGGAAGGCCAAGGGATGGACACGTGGGCCCGAGGGTCTGGCAGGGTCCCAGCCCAGCCGGTGAGGAGGGGCTGGGAGGGTCAAGCTGGAAAGATCCCTTAGCGCCGTGGGTTTCGAATTGCCCTCTGGACTTGCTAGGGCTGTGACTTCCAATACAATAACCACCAGCCTCGTGCAACTACTTACGTCTACATTGAGTTAATCGAAATAAAGTTGAAAATTCAGTGCCCTGGTTCCTAGCCGTATTTCAAGGGGCTACCTTATCGGACCATTGCCAACATCATGGAAAGTTCCATGGGACAGCACGACGCCAGAAGATCGCAGAGTCAACCTAGGGGATGGTGTGCAGCATTTAAAAAGAATGTGAAGTAGAGGGCTTCCCTGGTGGCGCGGTGGTTGAGAGTCCGCCTGCCGATGCAGGGGACGCAGGTTCGTGCCCCGGTCCGGGAAGATCCCACGTGCCGCGGAGCGGCTGGGCCCGTGGGCCATGGCCGCTG
>NC_041227.1:77797339-77810495 GCF_002837175.3 Physeter macrocephalus | reverse complement strand
CCGGGAAGATCCCACGTGCCGCGGAGCGGCTGGGCCCGTGAGCCATGGCCGCTGAGCCTGCGCGTCCGGGGCCTGTGGTCCGCAACGGGAGAGGCCACAGCAGTGAGAGGCCCGCGTACCGCAAAAAAAAAGAAAGTGAAGTAGAAAATATACAATGAGAACAAGTCACGTTCAAGAAACTTTTGTTTGTATACATCTGGGTCCTCGTTGGGATGGAAGATCTATTTCTTACTGGGAGTCATGGTTAAGAAAGACGAGGGAAAAAAAAAAGAAGGGCGAGGTTCACAGCTGTGGTGGCTAGCACCTCCTGTCCCCTCATATAGAGGACGGAGGGGGAGGCTGAGGGGCCAGGGCACCCTCCCAAGGTCGCACAGCCTGAGGAGCAGGACCCGCCCCAGAACCCAGCTCTGCAGGCTCTGAGCTTATTGCCCACCACAAAACCGCTGTTCTAATGAGTTCTTAGATCTCCAGGAGCCCAAAGTCAAACTGAGTCAGGTAAGGCCGAGCCCCGCATATCATGGCTTCTTTCCTGACCTTGACCTCCATCGCCATTGCCCTGACCCCCAAACTCTGCCCCCGGCCTCACTGTCAGCTGCACCAGGACACACCTGTCCCCAGGCACAAGCCAGACCTCCTGCAAAGCCCTCAACCCCAACTTCCAGAAAAAGGGCCCTGCTGCCTTTTCAAAGGGGAGAGCCCCCCACTTTCTGGGGTGGCCAGGCCAGGCTCGGGGGGTCCACCGGTAACCACAGCTCCCCAGAGGCCGAGCAGAGACACACAGAGCGGGGGCCTGGGCCTCCCCCGGGCTCCTGGGCCTCCTTCGGCTCCTGGGCCTCCCCCGGCTCCTGGGCCTCCTTCGGCTCCTGGGCCTCCTTCGGCTCCTGGGCCTCCCCCGGGCTCCTGGGCCTCCTTCGGCTCCTGGGCCTCCCTGGGCTCCTGGGCCTCCCCCAGGCTCCTGGGCCTCCTTCGGCTCCTGGGCCTCCCCCGGGCTCCTGGGCCTCCCCCGGCTCCTGGGCCTCCTTCGGCTCCTGGGCCTCCTTCGGCTCCTGGGCCTCCCCCGGGCTCCTGGGCCTCACCGGCTCCTGGGCCTCCCTCGGCTCCTGGGCCTCCCCCAGGCTCCTGGGCCTCCTTCGGCTCCTGGCCTCCTTCGGCTCCTGGGCCTCCCCCGGGCTCCTGGGCCTCACCGGCTCCTGGGCCTCCTTCGGCTCCTGGGCCTCCCCCGGCTCCTGGGCCTCCCCCGGGCTCCTGGGCCTCCTTCGGCTCCTGGGCCTCCCCCGAGCTCCTGGGTCTCCCCCGGCTCCTGGGCCTCCTTCGGCTCCTGGGCCTCCCCCGGGCTCCTGGGCCTCCCCCGGCTCCTGGGCCTCCTTCGGCTCCTGGGCCTCCCCCGGCTCCTGGGCCTCCCCGGGCTCCTGGTCCACTGGCCTCCTCCCGGCCCCCACCTGCGGTCGACCTTCAAGCAGGTCTTGGCTGTGGGCTCAGCAGGGCCCCGGAGGAGACCCCCGAAAGGAAACACAAGCCTAGAAATGGATTTTCTTTTCCTCCAAGAGCAATAGAAGTTGAATAAAAAATAAGTTACTATTTTTACGGCTGGGATCCAGTTGTTATAGCAACCAAGGGCCTGACTCCTGCACGGGAGTCGGGGTTGGACTGCGTGTGAGAGGGAAGACAGGTGGGCTCCGGAGGCAGCGGGGGCTGCGGGACAAGCCTCAGGGCCCTGACCTTGGGGCCTGCCTGGGGTCCAGGTCTGCCCCACCCGACCCCCCGATCGGAAGTCCAGCCCAGCTCGCCGCTGACCCACCCCACCACGGCAGGTGGTCCTAACATCTTCTCCCTTTGGTGCAAGCCCACCTCCTACAAGTGCTGTGGTCCCAGACTCGGCCCAGCCTTGTCCGCAGAGCCTGACTTCACCAATCCTCGGACTGGGTGACATGCCTCATCTCCACCTGCGGCCCTGCCACAGTGACAACTGTCGGGCACAGAAGGTCAGATCCTCGACCTCACCTGGCCAAAACCCCACTCGCGATCCCCCTCCCTCTCTGCTGCTTCTCCCCTGGTCCCCTATCTCCCAGAGGTGGTACCAGCATCACCCCACTGGGCCAAGTTGGACAGGGGTTAGGAAGCTCTGAAGTGGCCTCCCTGGGACTCAAGGCGAGGTGCTAGCACTCAAGCCTCCGTCCCGTCACTTGTAAAATCGGGGTAACAGCACCCACCTTGCAAGATCGCCGAGGAGCAAAGGTGGCCTGGGCCTGACATGGTTACGGAAAGTTTGCTTCCCCTTTAATCCTCTCTGTAACTCTACGTGGCAGGCGTTGGCATTGCTAGCATACAGGTGAGGAGATGGGCTCAGCCAGGTTAAGCCACGCAGCAAGCCACACGGCTAGGCTGAAAATCAAACCTGGGTCTGTCTAAGCCTGAAGCCCCTGCACTATTGAACAGACGTTGGTTATGCACTTACCGCGTTCCTGGCTCTTCGGAGGAGCAGAACGGGAAGTAGGTGGGTGAGATAAAGGCTGCCCAACCACCCAGGCTTCTGTCCCCTTCCCTGGAACCCTGACCACATCACCAGGCTCTCCCTGCCCCACAGGGCCATCTCTCCCTGGGACCCCACAGCAAGCCCTGACCCGATCCTCCGCCCTCTTGCTGACGTTGATCTCCAACAGTAGGTGTGACATGGACACCTACTATGTGCCTAGCAGGGTGTGGGAGCTAGAAGGAGCCACAGTCCTGGCCGCCTAGAGCTTGAGGTCTGGTGTGACAGAAGGGACGTGGGACAATTGCAAACCATCTGTTTATTTGATCAGTCGGTGAATTTGAGTAAATGTCACGTGCCTGATGGTTCACATACATCACCTCATGAATCCTTTCAACAGCCAGACCAGGATTCCCAACCAGCTGACCGACTAAGGCTTGAAGAGGTGGCTGGTGACAGGTAGGAAGGGTGGAGTCGGCTTTCAAACCCAGGCTGACCTCACAGCAAACCCCCTGCTTGTTTCCAGAATTTCTCTTTCAGTATCCCAGCCTCCCTGCTTGGGACACACAGGTGAATGGGGGGCAGGCCTGGTGAAAGCAACAACCCAGGGGCAGACAAAGTCTTGGAGGGTTGGGGACCACGAAGGGGGAGCAACTTTGCCTGGGGGCTCAGGGCTGGGAGGAAGTTGGGGAAGCTTTCTCAGCTGAGGCTGTATGATGGCTGGAAGGTAGCCAGGAGGACAAGGGGCAGCCAGCAGAGGAAGCGTCTTCCAGGCAGAGGGAACAGCATCTGCAAAGGCTCAGTGGCATGGAGCAGCTTGAGTGAGGGGTCTGGACTCTACCTTCTAGGCATTGGAGAAGCAAAGCGTTTTAAGCAAGGGGGTAGGCGAGCGGCACCCTCCACGCTACAGAAGCTCTGGTGCTCCCGGAAGATGGGCTGCCATTTAGGGCAGGAGCAGAGACTAGAGATGCTGGGAGACAGAATCTACATGTCTGCGAGTGGAAATGGGGAGAAGGAAGGCATTGGAGGTGGCCCCCCAATTCCCAGCCGAGGCCCAGCTTCTCGATGACGATACCACATTTCATCACATCTAAGACACCATCCATGTAAGGTGCACTTCTGTGTACCACGCAGAAAGATAAATCGCTGGCAATTAATTCTGCCGACGTGGTATTGTGAGCTTTTTCAAGCACACAGAGAAGTTCAGAGAATTGTACAGTGAACACGCGTATAAACACCACCCGGAATCTACTGCTAACATTTGGTCCTATCACGAATCTGTGCCTTGATCCATCCATCATTCCACCTTCTTTTTTTCTGAGTGCATTTCAAAGTAGCTTGGAGACATCATAATAAACACTAGCATACATATCTATTACGGTCCTCTTTCTTTTAGGAGGAAATCTACAAAGAGTGAAACACAAGTCTCGAGCAAATATTCACTGATATTTCATACTAACTGAAGTAACTCAAAAGAGAAAGAAAAATACCGTATGATACCACTTATATGTGGAATCTAAAATATGACACAAATGAACCTATCCACCAAACAGAAACAGACTCACGGACATAGAGAACGGACTTGTGGTTGCCAAGGGGGAGAGGGTTGGGTGAGGGGCTGGGGTTAGCAGATGTAAGCTTTTATATACAGAATGGATAAACAACAAGGCCCTACTCTATAGCACAGGAAACTTATTCAATATCCTGGGATAAACCATAAGGGAAAAGAATTCTTTTTTTTTTTTTTTTTTTTTGCGCGGTACGCGGGCCTCTCACCGCCATGGCCCCTCCCGTGGCGGAGCACAGGCTCCGGACGCGCAGGCTCGGCGGCCATGGCTCACGGGCCCAGCCGCTCCGCGGCACGTGGGATCCTCCCGGACCGGGGCACGAACCCGCGTCCCCTGCGTCGGCAGGCGGACTCTCAACCACTGCGCCACCAGGGAAGCCCAAGAATTCTTTTTTAACTTATTTTTTGGCCACGCTACACGGCATGCGGGATCTTAGTTCCCCAACCAGGTATTAAACCCGTGGCCCGTGCAGTGGAAGTGTGGAGTCTTAACCACGTGACCAGCAGGGAAGTTCCCAGGAGAATATTAAAAAGAATGTATATATATGTGTATAATTGAGTCACTGCTGTACAGCAAAAATTAACACAACATTGTAAATCAACTATACTTCAAAAAAAAAAAACACATTCACTGATATTTGACAAATGCATACACATATGTAAGCAAAATCCTATAAAGATATAGAACCCCTGGGGGCTTCCCTGGTGGCGCAGTGGTTGCGCGTCCGCCCGCCGATGCAGGGGAACCGGGTTCGCGCCCCGGTCCGGGAAGATCCCACATGCCGCGGAGCGGCTGGGCCCGTGAGCCGTGGCCGCTGAGCCTGCGCGTCCGGAGCCTGTGCTCCGCAACGGGAGAGGCCACAACAGAGGGAGGCCCGCATACCACAAAAAAAAAAGATATAGAACCCCAGAAAGTTCCTCCATGCCCTGTGCCAGTCAACCCCCATCCCCACTCCCAGAGAATACCACTCTTCTGGTTACTTTTGCCTGTTCTAGAACTTCCTATAAATGGAATCATACAGTCTGTATTCAGCATAATGCCTTTGATGTCTTTTGATATCCTTTGATCCTCAGCATAATGCCTTTGAGATCCATCCAAGTTGTTTCGTGGATCAGTAATTCATTCCTTTTTTTTTTTTTTTTTTTTTTTGTGGTATGCGGGCCTCCCTCCGCTGTGGCCTCTCCCGTTGCGGAGCACAGGCTCCGGACGCGCAGGCCCAGCGGCCATGGCTTCACGGGCCCAGCCGCTCCGCGGCATGTGGGATCCTCCTAGGCCGGGGCGCGAACCCGGTTCCCCTGCATCGGCAGGCGGACGCGCAACCACTGCGCCACCAGGGAAGCCCCCATTCCTTTTATCACTGAGTCGCTCCCAGCGTGCGGGCGCACCAGGGTTAGTGCAGCCATTCCACCGTTGATTGACGCCTGGGCTGTTTCCAGTGTTCGGCTGTTATTGCCACTAAGAGGTCATCGAATGTGAAGACACATCCTGATTTCAGGGCTAAGATGGGAACTACAGTTCGAGCCACTGTGAACTGAGCATTTATTACCTGCAAGGTGTGTGCTTTGCACATATTTGCTCATTTCATCCTTCCAGCATCCCTTGGTAGGTATCTCCCCGTTTTACAAAGGGGGAAACTGAGGCAGAAAGAGGTTAAATCACATGCCTAAAGTCAAACAGCAAACAGAGTTGGAGTCAGGCGTCAAATCCGCGGAGGATGGGTCCAGGGCTTAACTTCTGTGCCAGCCGCCCTGGAGGCGAGAGTGGGGCTGCCCAGTGTGCCTGGGTCCTACCCCAAGAGGCCACCACTGCAGATCACTTGCTTCCTCAGGGCCCTGCAAAGATCCCGGCCTGGTGAGGGCTGCTATAGACCCCAGGTGGGCTAGGTGGGCCCTAGTGTAGAGGGAAGACTCGGAAGCCTCCTGAGGCAGAATTCCCAGGCCCATTCCAGCGCCCCAGGAGCACAGACGGGGTAAGAACAGGGGGCCGGGACCTGTCCCTCCCCCACCAGGGCTTCAAAGACCCAGCAAAGTCCCTGCCAGGCCACGACCCCTCCCTCCCATCCACCCCCTCCCTGGCAGAGCAGTCTCTCTAAAATGCAAACCTGATCAAGATACTCTCCGGATTGCCCTCAGGGTGGAATCAGGATAAAAGGGCCTCACCCACCATCACAATGGGTAGATGACTCTAAACTCCCCCAAACACTCGTGCTTTCTCCCACTCTGTGACTATGCAGATGCTGTCCCCTGCCTGGAATGCCTTTCCACCTTAGCCTGCCTGGCAGGCCTCTATTTGCTTTTCCAGAAAGTTAGACTGAGAGCAAAGGGCTCTGCCAGAGCTTTTGGGAAAATAGCTTCTTCTTCCTTTTGTGCCACCTGTGAGCCACGCATATCTTATCTACATATATGTATGTGTGTATGTGTATATACATGTATGTGTGTGCATGTGTGTATACGTGTGTATATACACATATGTGTATACACGTATGTGTATATGTATAAGTGTGTACGTGTGTGCGTATATACATGTATGTGTATATGTGTGTGTATACATGCATATGGATGAAACTATACAAAAATGGTCTATATATACATATATCTGTCAGATTTTATAATGTATTGCAGATTTTACCACGTACATGTTCCAGATTTTACTTTATACCTGTGTATTAACTACTGGAGTACTAGTCTAACCAGGCTCCTCCGTCGTCCGTCGTCGCCCACAGCTGCGACCCCGACCATTCATTCCTTGTTCAGGCTACCACGTGCCAGGGCCCAGAGCCTGATGGAACTGCTGGGCCAGGGAAGCCAGGGGCAGGGGGGCGGGGGGGGTGGGTGAGTCTTCCTCCTTTACACCCGTGGCTCCCTTCCCCCACCAGCCAGCTTCAGATCTTCCCAGAAAGGAAAAAAGCAGCTCCCAGGAGCCAGCTCTGCCCTGGTTGGGTTCCCCGGAAGCAGGCTCTGAGATGAGATTAGCCTGAGGGGATTTATTAAGGGACTATTTTTGGGGTGGGCAGTAGGGGCGGGTGAAGGGGCAGGAAGGGGCGGAGTCAGCGGCTGGGCTGCAGGGCACTCTTTTTTTTTTTTTTTAATTTTGCGTCTCAGGCTATTTTTTTTTAACACCTTTATTGGAGTATAATTGCTTTACAGTGTTGTGTTAGTTTCTGCTGTATAACAAAGTGAATCAGCTGTATGTATACATATATCCGCATATCCCCTCCCTCTTGCGTCTCCCTCCCACCCTCCTATCCCACCCCTCTAGGTGGACAGAAAGCACCGAGCTGATCTCCCTGTGCTATGCGGCTGCTTCCCACCAGCTATCTATTTTACATTTGGTAGTGTATATATGTCCATGCCACTCTCTCACTTTCTTGCAGGGCACTCTTGACAGTGGCTTCCGCAGATCCCAGGCGAGTTCTGGAGCTGGGGAGACCCTCCAGGAGTGAGGGAGTTGGGCCTTTACACCCTATCCGTCAGTCACCGGGTTCAGCTGCGGGAAGGGGCAGGGGTGGGCGAGGCAACCTCGGAGGGCCGACAGCCTGGCGGGTAACTCCCCTCGTTCCTGCCGAGAGCTTCCTCTGATTGGGAACCTTACTGCTCCAAACTGTCCGGCTCTTCCTGAGTCCCCTTGACTCTCTTCCCAGCCTCCCACCTCCTCCAAACACCTCTGCTCCACTCCTGACTTAGCTGGGAATCCAAACCCCAAACCTCCCAAGCAGCAGAGACCAGGACAGGAGGAGGTGCGTGGGTCTGGATCCCATCATGGGTCTGGTCTTTGTCCTGCAGACACCTGTTGTCTCTGCACAGTGTACCTGTGCCCAGGAGTTACTGCCCAAATCCTGTAGGAGGAGAGACTCGGTAGTATTTCAGCTCAGTCTGCAAAGTGCGCAAAGGGCACCAATTCAAGTGAAACCGGTCTCATTTTCAAAGAGGGCACTAGGGCTGGAGAGACCTCCTGGGAGGATGAAGCCAAATTCAAACATACGTTCTCCAATGACCTGGGGGCTTAGATGGAGGAGGAGGAGGAGGAGGGCGAGGGAGACGGGGAGGGGGAACGGGGGGAGAAGGAGAAGGTAGTCCAGCTCTAAAACTGTAACATTAAAATATAGCAGCAGCAAAAGAAGAACAAAATTGGAGTAATCATACTATGTGATTTCCATTTACTGTAAAGCTACAGTAATCAAAACATTAAGAGGACTTCCCTGGTGGCACAGTGGTTAAGAATCCACCTGCCAGTGCAGGGGACACGGGTTCGAGCCCTGATCCGGGAAGATCCCACATGCAGCAGAGCAGCTAAGCCCGTGCGCCACAACGACTGAGCCAGCGCTCTAGAGCCCGCGAGCCACAACTACAGAAGCCCACGCACCTAGAGCCCGTGCTCCGCAACAAGAGAAGCCACCGCAGTGAGAAGCCCGCACACACCACAACGAAGAGTAGCCCCCGCTCGCCTCAACTAGAGAAAGTCCACACACAGCAACAAAGACCCAACACAGCCAAAAATAAATAAATAAATATTTTTTAAAAGACATCATGAATACGAGGAAAGAACAAACATATAGATCAATGGGATAAAACAGACCCTTCGATTTTTCACAAAGATGTCAAGGCAATTTAATGGATACACAGGATAGTCTCTTCAACAAACGGTGCTGGGAAAAATTGGACATCCATATGCAAAAAAACCTGTTGCTTCCATATCTCACATCGTATACAGAAATTAACTCATCAGTGGTTTCCAGGGGCTGGGGGGCAAGGGTAGATGACCAAAGTTGATCACCAAGGGACACAAGGGAATTTTGGGGGGTGATGGAACTGTTCTATATCTCACTTGTGAAGGTGGTTACACAACTGTATAAATCTGTCAAAACTCATAGAACTGAACACTTCATGCAAGTGAATTTTGCTGTATGTAAATTATACTGTAATTAAACTGAAAAGACTTAAAATACATATAATGGTACAGGGGGAAAAAAGCCACATCTTTGTACCTGTTCTGTGTGTGTGTGTGTGTGTGTGTGTGTGTGTGTGTGTGTGTGTAAGGTAGAGAGCAAATATGTGGTGCTCTTGCGCCCATTTGCTGCTGTAATTGATGGTTATCAACTTTAACTTACATGCGCTTTTAACCACGGAAGTGTTCAGTGCTCAAATTCCCAGGAGCTGACCACCAGCCCTGATGGTCAGGTCAGCCCTTCTCTCATCCGGGCCTCTCTGACATGCTTAGCCCCTCATCCATACCTTCCCCATCCGCCCCACTTACCCATCTCCTGGTTACTGGACACCCTTGATCCCAGGCCCCTCAAGAGGATCCAAAGCCCAGGATCCAGACTTGGAGGGTCCCTTGGGTCCAAAATCTGGGCCTTGCTGGCCTCTTGTGGCCAGTAGAATTATCACACGTTAAAAAGTATGACAGTCTGGGAGTTGACTCTGGGGTTGGGGTAGAGAGTGGGCGTCAGGGGGCCGCGGGGGGGGGTGTAAATTGAGAAAACCTTCTCAGCGGTACACCTCGAAATTTGAAATACGAAGACTCTTTGACCCATTGACCCCAGCTCTGGGAATCAGCGATGATATTTTCTTGACGAAACATACTTCCTCTGGTTCTCAGTAAAAAGTTAAGAGGATCATTCTCTATGTCGAGGTCAAAGAAACCACAGAACCCAGAACGTGGGGTGCCGGCAGGAAAAGTGATCCTGTCTCTTCAACAAATCCCTGGCATAAAAACGGGGAGGGGGAGGATTCTTTCGATTAAAATGAGACTTCCAGGCTCATCATGAATGTAACGCAGAGCCGTTGTTTGGACCCTGGTTCTAAGGAAACCACTGTAAAAAAGACTTTTGTGAGACAGTCAGGAGAGCTGGAGCCCGGACAGCGTGCTTGATGATATTAAGGAATAAGCGTTCATTTTGTGAGGTGAGACAACGGCTTTATGGCCATGTTAAAGAAAAAAAGGGGTTTTCTGAGGCACCTATGGGTGAAATGAAATCACGTCTGGGATTTACTTCTCAAGTGTTTCTACCAGATGTCAGGGAGTGTAGCTGAAACAGGGGTGAAGTGTTGATCGTCATGGAAGCTGGGTTACGGGTGTGTGGAAATGCATTGTGCTTTCCTCTCTGCTTTTGGTGTATGTGAAAATATCCATAATTTTTTTAAAAATTAAGCGCTTAAAGGGGAACAGAGGAATTCCCTGGTGGTCCAGTGGTTAGGACTCCGTGCTTTCACTGCCGAGCGCCCAGGTTCCATCCCTGGTCAGGGAACTAAGATCCCGTAAGCCGCGTGGTGCAGCCAAAATAAATAAATAAATAAAAGGGGAACAGAGAAGACAGCTTGACAGGGTCATGTTACGAAATCAAACTTGGGTCTGCTCGCCCGCACAAAGTAAAGTCAATCTATTGACACTCGGTCATGGTGAAGGAAAGTGCAGCATTTATTGCAGGGTGCCAAGCAAGGAGTCCAGGTAGCTAAGTGCTCAAAGGCCTGAACTCCCCAATGGCTTTCAGGGAAATGTTTTTGAAGACCAGCTGAGGGAGATGGGTTGTGGGGTGTGTGGTCAGCTTGTGGACCTTCTTCCGATTGGCTGGTGGTGAGGTAATTGGAGGTCAACATCATCAACCTTCTGGTTCCAGCCGGTCTCAACATCACCAACCTTCTGGTTCCAGCCGCTCTGGGGTCTTCCTGCTTGTGGGCAGCATGCAGTTAACTTCTTCCACCTGCTGGGGGCTTCAGTCTCTGCAAAACAGCTCCAAGGACGTGGCTCAGAATATTACCCGATAGCCCTTGAGGAGGAACTAAATGCCCTTGACTTTGTTTAACGGCTACACTAATATTATTTTGTCTTATTTGACTGTTTTCCTTTCTTTCTGCATTTTCTCATTTCTCTGATTAGATTTACTCTTTGGAACTCAGGGAAGGCCTAGGAAGCTAAAGTTTTTCTACAGACAAGAGGCAGGCGGAGGACGGGGTTGGGGGGATGGGGGGGCCAGTCCTGTTCTGGAATTCTTCATAGGGTTCTGCTCAGTTACAGTCAGGGAGGTTGGTTGGCCTTGGTCCCAAGGGGTTCCATTTAAGCCAAGACTTGAAAGATGGGAGTTGGGGGTGGGGCAGATTCAAGGCAAAGGGAAAGTCTTCAAGGTGGGAAAGAGAGAAGAAAGGGTTTGGAAGAAGAATGATGGGGCTGGAGCGTGGTGGGAGAGGGCAGGTAGTCCCAGGTGAGATGGAAGAGGTAAGCAGAGACTGTCCAGAACAGGCCCTTGTAGACCATGGTGAGGAACTGGATTTTGTTGGGAGGTAGGGTGGGGAGAGTGTCTATGATCCCGTTGCCTTTTAGGATTCCTCTGAGTGATGCTTCCGATAGTTTGAAATGAGGTGAGGGTGGAAATGTGGAAACCAGACGAAAGCCTTTTCTCACCCCAAGGTGAGAGATGATGGTACCCAGGACATTGATGGAGGTGGAGAGGGAGAAGCGGTTAGTTTCTAACTGTACTTTGGAAGTAGAATCTTCCCTGTTTCCTGAGGGTGTGGCAGACTGGATACACAAACATACCATAGCCAGACCAGTAAGTCCAAGACCCCAAACAACCACCCCTGCAGCCATCAGCCCCAAACACTGGGACTTGATCAATAACTGACAACTGCCCTCAGTTTTGTCCCCACTTCCAACTTAGGACCAACCAGAGAAGACCAAATACGCTCCCCTAACCAGTGACATGGGATGCCCCACTTCCAGTGAGCCCACCTCCAGCCTTGCCAGGTGATGGCCTCCAGGCAGGACCCACCTGAAACCTTCTCTTTTTTCACCATGAAGCTTCCCTGCCTCTGCCTGCCTTTGAGTCTCTGCCAAACCCAAGTGATGGTGGGCAACTCTCTTGCTATAGCAAGTGAGGAATAAATAGCCTCTGCTTGTTCTCATTTGGATGATTTTTGGTCACTCCCACAGGTGTGAGAGAGAGACAGGGGCCACTGACTGAGGTGGTGAAGGCCTAGGGGAGGGATGGCTTCAGGGAAACCCAGAACGTGCTTTGAGTTTTTAAGTTGGAGATGCTCCACCTGGAGTCCCTGTCAAGGGAAGAGTTGGCTGCAACATTCTAGAGCCCAGGAGAGAGGTCAGGGCAGAAAGAGTAAATCTGGGAGTCAGAAATAGGATGGTACCAGAGAAGGGATGACATATCCTGAAATAGTGAAGAACTGGAAACGTCCTAGACACCCATCAACTCGGCATTGCTGTGTTAAACATGGTAGGACAGCCGTAGAGTGGAATCCGGAGCAACTTGTAGAAAAGAATGCCTTCAATCCGAAGTGGCCTGGAAATGTCCCCAGGGTACATGGTTAAGTGGAAAAGCAAGAGGTAGAGGTGGTACTTCCATAGTGATGGAGTAGGGAACTCAGCAGACCCCTTCTCCAGGAAAGCAACAATATAACTGTGAAACTATTCCAGAGCAATCATTCAACATCTCTGGGAATGGTCCTCAGGGCATGCAGCAAATAGAGCAACACGCTTTCAAGAAAATCTACGAAATCTATGGAAAAGCAGCAGTCTGTGGCTTTTGAGCCAGGAACCCCTATATCACCCACGCCCAGCGCCACGTGACAGAAGCTCTACCGAGGGCTGGTGGTGTCAAGAAAACTGGCTCCTTCTCCTTCCAGCTCAGTCTAGGGCTATGGTTTCACCCCGGGAGGGGAGGACTGCCAGCGTTTCTCATCAGCCCATGCTGCAGAAGCTCTAGTCCCATCCGATGTGACCAGCCTAGAGGACTCCATCTCTCTTCTCCACCCAGTCCTCACCAGGTGGAAGCTGCGTGCTTGGCATCACTGAGAACACTGAGGCGCCCTTCGCCCCAACCCCGGTCCACTCTCCACCCCTGGAGGTGCATGTGGAGGAAACCAGGGGCTGCCACCGGCCCCCTCCTGTGCTCACTTGAAGAGCTTGGAGTGACATGCGTGTCACTCCAAGAAAGGCTGGTCCAGGGATCTGCACGGGCTTAGGCCCATGGGCTTCAGTAGTTGCAGCACACAGGCTCAGTAGTTGTGGTTCGCGGGCTCTAGAGCGCAGGCTCCGTAGTTGTGGCTCACGGGCTTAGTTGCTCTGCAGCATGTGGGAACTTCCCGGACCAGGGCTTGAACCCATGTCC
>NC_041227.1:77786974-77796839 GCF_002837175.3 Physeter macrocephalus | reverse complement strand
TGTGTGGCCACTGTTTATATGGCTGTGGCTGTGGCTAGACTTGGCCCAGTTCCCCCGACATTCCGGCTGCCTCTCCGAGCGGGGAGGGTGGGGAGGGCCTGGAGACGCTCAGTGCCGCCATGTGAGTGACGATTGGGGTGGTTCTGTGCTGTGCGGGGGGGCGAGAGAAGAGGGTTGGCTCCGGCCCCTCCTCCGCCACCACTGTGGGACCAGCCTCCTTTTGGGGCCCACTGAAGTCTCAGGGACTTTCTGGGCACCAGTGCAGGGGCCGCCAGCAGGCTGCTGGGGGCAGGCGCCGGACCAGACCTCCAGGGCAGCTGAGTGGTACCCAGGGCTTGGTGGGCGTCAGAGGAAGGGCTGGTCCTCCTTCTGTCACCGGAGTGTGTCCTGGCATCACCAAGTTGTCGGTCAGATGGGCCCGACCTGACAAGTGCAGATGGGGGCCAGCCCAAGACCCCCGGGAACCCTGGGGCAGGACCAGGGCGCCAGCTCCTGAGTGCTGCACCTTCCTTTCAGCCCCTCTGGCCCACGGCCCCATCCCGAGGGAGAAGGTGGCCCAACGTCTGTAACCAGACCCTGCCACTCTGAGGGGCCACCTCGGGGGTCTCCAGACCGCCCCTTAGTCTCCTCCTTTCTGTGTATTGCGGTCCAGTGCAGGGCCCTGGGGACAGTGGACCCTGGGAGATCCCCGGAGCGGGGGGAGGGGGGCCAGCGGAGGTGAGAGTGGGCCGGGGGGAGGCAGCCTCATGAGGGAAGGGCTGAGAGGGCACCAGGTCAGCATGCACCTCCCAGTGCTGGCCTGGGTTCAGCTCAGACATGGTGGGGACCCCTAACCCTCACCCTAACCCTCATTTTTTTTCGGGTCATGGCAGTGCCAGGGGGCACCTGGCAGGGGGCAGCACAGTCCTTTAGGTGATGCAGGGCCCAGGGAGGTCACAGCTGTGGAATGTTCTGGAAGCCTTGGCTGATGGGACAGAGGAAGCTGGGAAAGCGTTCTGGAGAGGGGGCTCAGAGCCCCAGGTGGGACCAGCAGGTCTGTGTGGCCCAGCCTGAGGGAGGGTCTGGGCCGTGACAGGACACGTGTGGCTGCAAGACCACAGAAGAGCTGGGGTCCAGGGCTGGGCTGCAACAGCGGCCCGGGTGAGGGGTGATGGGGCCCAGGTGAGGGGTGACAGCTGCTCCGGAGAAGGTGACAGGGGTGACAGGGTGAGGACGTAGAAGAGGCTATGGAGTGAAGTGGGCAAAGGCCAGAGCTACCGAGGAGGGAGACCCAGAGGAGCTGGGGGAGGTGGGAGGCACCCCCCGGCTTCTGGGGGTCCAAGTGGGGTGGGAGGGGTCACTGTGCCTGAGAGGAGACCCAGAAGCCTGGCGGGGGGGATGATGATTCAATTGAGGGTCCCAGTTAGGGGCCTGGGTGCAGACACCTCGAGCTCCGGGGAGCATCAGGCGAGAGAGGTAGGAGTGGGGGCGGGCAGGGGGCACAGCGTTTAATGGGAGGAATGGGAGCCGTCCCTGGGAGAGGAAGCCCGCTGCTGGGGGGCCACTCGGGCCTCCACAGCTCCCACCACGCGGCTGGGCAGCCGCCACCCATCCGCCCCTGGCTGGGGGGCTGCGAGGCACAGCTGGGGTTGCTATGGTGATGGGATAAGTGGCCAGCAGGTGTCAGCAGAGCCTGTAGAATCGGGAGAAGCAGGTGTGGGGGGGGGGCACCCATGGCCTCTCCCAGGGGCCTCCTCTGACTGCCAGGAGGGACCCCTCCAGCCCTGCCAGGCCCAGAGGGGCCCTCAGAGCCACCTCTGCGTGAGCTCGGGACAGCCGTCCTGCCACCACCACGGGGCTGCGCAGCTGGGGACAGCGGGACGCTGGGGTGGGGCGCAGAGGGGGCCCTGGGAGAAGTTTCTCCCTTCCACAGGCTGGTGAGCACCGAGGCTCCGTCACCGTGGGATCCTGGGCAGGGCACCGCGCTCCGGTTTCCCCGTCTGTAAAACTGCACCAAGGAGGGCGGTCAAGGGTTTGCCCGGGTCGAGGGCCCAGTAAGAGGGGCTGCCCTCGCTGCCCCTCGGGGCGCGGAGGCCCGTCTGGGTCCGAAGCCGCTTTGCCCCAGGAAGCGAGGTGCACGTGGTGCAGACACAGGGCGCGCACCCGGCACACACCCTGTGCACACACGTGCGGGCGGCCACGTGGGCACGGCCTGCAGTTCACTTTCAAGGTTCCCTGTTGTGCGGCAGCGTCACTGAGGGGGGCAGCGGGGGCGGGGGGCGGGGGGCGGCGGCGGCCTGGCTTTGCTTCCCCCTGCTGCGCCCCCCTCTGAGCCACGGATGGGTCCCTGGCCCCAGGGCTCTGTGGGAGGCCCCCCCGAGACCCCTTCGCGCCTTCCCCCAGCCGGGCCACAGGACCAAGGCCATGTGACGGCTCGATGGGGAAACTGAGGCCGGGCCTCTGGCAAGTGATGGAGGGAGCAGCCATTCCACGCTTCCCGCCGTAATTGGATGGACCGCGGGGCTCAGCCCACTCCCGCTCCCCTCTCTCCCCTCCCCCAGCCCTCCCAGGAACGCTGCCAACGCCGCCCCGCCGGGCAGGGCTGAGGCCGGCTCTTTCCTAGTCAAGGTCTCCGCTGCCTGCCTCCGTTCGCTTACTTTACGCAGAAGCAAGTGAAAGAGGCTGCGGAGGGAGCTGGGTGGGTGAGGGCTGCTTCCCCCAGTCCCTGCCCCTCTGGGCGTGGTGCTTCTGGCCTGCGGGCCTCTGTGTTCCCTGGGGCCCATCTGGGACCCGTCTGGGTGGAAGGCCCGGCTCTCAGCCGTGTGGACCAACCTCTAGATCCCCAGCCAGAGTCCCGGAGGACAGAGGACCATGTCCTCCCCTCCCCGGCCACGAGGCGGGCTGAGCGCCTGGGGGTCCCAGGCTTCCCACTGTCACCTGCCTGGAGCACCATCCTCTACCCACCCACCCTGCCCGTGCCCCTCCAGGTCCTGCTTTCGTCCCAAGCCTCCCAGCCCGGGCCGAGCCCTGCCCTGCGCCCAGACACAACACCCCAAGAGCTGTGAGCCTGTCGCTCGGCCTGTGGGCCTCTCCAGGGCGCCGACCTTGTCTCCAAGACTATATTTTTCTGATTATAACAGCGACTGCTTTCACTATAGAAATGTTGGAAAGCACAGAAACATGTAAATAGGAAAGTGGACATGGCTGGGTCCACCCCTGCCCCGGCTTATGTGCTGCTTGCCCGGCTTGTGCTGTGAAGCCTGGGGGAGGGGGGAGGGCAGCCAGAGGCTTCTGGTGGGGTCTGATCCCCGCTTTCCCGACTCCTTCAGCTGCCTGAGGCCCCTGCAGAGCACGTGGGAAGCAGCAGGGAGAAGGTTTCCCTTCCCCCTACCCTCAGCAGATTGAAACACACGGCTGGAGGGAGGCCTCCCTGTAAAACTCCAGATCATGGCAGACGTGTCCCAGACAGGCTGCAAGGGAGACAGAAGACTCAGGGAGGCTCTCAGCCATCTCCGGCCAGCGAGGGGGCCCTGAGGTGGGTTTCTTAGGGCCCTACGGCTCCACCCCCCTCTCTCTCCATCCCCCATCCACCCACCCACCCATCCACCCATTCACCATTCATCTTCCTCCCTCCCTCCCTCCCTCCCTTCCTTCCTTCCCTCTTTTCCTTCCACCCATCCGCCCATCCAAGGCTGACTTCTACTGTTTTAGATCAGAGCCCAAGATAGGGAATTCTGTGCAAGGGCTCCAGCGAGGGAGGGCTCTCAGGGAAAGCTTTAAGGCGATGCGGGGGACAGGAAAGGGCAGGCGGTGATGCCAGCAAGAATGGCCGTCTTGGCTGGGGAACCGGGGACCTCGAACGGCCTCAAGCTCAGACCTGTCACCACCTTGAGGCTGGAAGTCAGCCGTTTGAAGGCCCCTATTAGTCCATCATTGGCTGTAGGAGCTTCCTGGGGCTGCCGTAACAAGGGACCACAAGCCCGGTGACTTAAAACAACAGAAACTGGTCTCGCACTTCTGCAGCTCCAAGTCTGAGATCAAGGGGTTGGCAGCCCACGCTCCCTTTGTAGCCGTAGGGGAGAGTCGTTCCTGCCTCTCCCAGCTTCGGGGGGTGGCCGGCCATCCTCAGCACTACTTGGCTTGTGGACGCGTCTCCCGGCTTCTGTCTCCGTCACCACCTGTCCTTCTTCTTCTTATAAGGACACCAGTCATATTGCATTAGGCCACCCCAAAGTCCTCGTCTTAATGTTCTGCAAAGACCCCCTAGTTCCAAATAAGGTCACATGCGCAGGTACTGGGACTGGTTCAACATATCTTATTTTTGGGGGGAGACACAAGTAATCCCACAACATTGGCTACAGGCTGCCTGAGCTCGGGCCGGGGGCTGAGCTGGGCTGCGTAACTTCTCAGGAAAGCCAGGGCTCCTGGCTGAGCAGGCAGTGCAGGGCTGGTGCTCTTGAAAGGTGTTTTGTTTTTGGAAACTGCCAGGGAAATGGGGATCCTGTGACCCATTCCCAGAGCACCTTCTGGGGGTGGTGAGGGGTGCCTAGGGCAGCCCTGCATGCCCCCGCCCGGCCAGGCCCCGGGGAACCTGCCGGCTTCCTTCTGTGCCCCCTGACCCCCCCATCTCAGAGCCCCCTGGGGGACAGGAACCCACTTTCAGAGGCCGTCACCCCCATATTTATTAGAGGAAAATCAGAAAGGACAGATAATGCCAGAGAAAGGGGGAAAACCTTCAACAGACCACAAAACTTCCCTCCTCCCCTGACATGCTGCAGCCTGAGCGTCTGGGTATTCTCTTCCCGACTCCTTCCTTGGGTGAGAAAAATGAAATTGAGTTCAAAAAACTGTGTATGGGAAACAGATTCTGTGCCCAGAGCTGGCTGAGCAGTGGGGGCTCAGGCCCCAGGAAACCTCGGGCTGGGGTGGGAGGTGGCATTGAGGCCTCTGCCCCCCACCCCCCGTGGGGTCAGCCTGGGCAGGCGGGGCACACGGGGCCCCTGGAGTTTCCTGGAGCTGTTGTAACACGTGACCACAAAGAGG
Organism: Physeter macrocephalus; assembly: GCF_002837175.3. NCBI lineage: Eukaryota > Metazoa > Chordata > Mammalia > Artiodactyla > Physeteridae > Physeter > Physeter macrocephalus. Next base: position 77,791,817 of record NC_041227.1, on the reverse strand, counting down.
GGGGCTTAAAACCACAAAAATGTGTTCTCTTGCGCCGTGGAGGCCCGAAGTCCAAGATCCAGGTGTCGGCAGGGTCTGTTCCTTCTAGAGGCTCGAGGGAGAATCTGGTCCAGGCCTCTTCCCAGCTTTGGCGGTGGCCGGCAGCCCTTGGCGTTCCTTGGCCTGTGGATGTATCAGTCTAGTCCCTGCCTCTGTCTTCACACACCCCGTGTGTGTGTGTGTGTGTGTGTGTGTGTGTGTGTGTGTGTGTGTGTCTTTTCTGTCTTTTGTAAAGACACTTGTCATTGAATTTATTTCATTTTTAAAATTAATTTTTATTGGAGTGTAGTTGATTTACAATGTTGTGTTAGCTTCTGCTGTATTGTCATTGAATTGAAAGCCAGCCCTAAGCCAGGACAATCTCATCTTGGTATCCTCATTTTTATTTATTTATTTATTTATTTTTGGCTGCCTTGGGTCTTCGTTTCTGTGTGTGGGCTTTCTTCTAGTTGCGGCGAGTGGGGGCCACTCTTCATCGCGGTGCGCGGGCCTCTCACTGTCGCGGCCTCTCTTGTTGCGGAGCACAGGCTCCAGACGCGCAGTCTCAGTAGTTGTGGCGCACGGGCCCAGCCGCTCCGCGGCACGTGGGATCCTCCCAGACCAGGGCTCGAACCCGTGTCCCCTGCATTGGCGGGTGGACTCTCAACCACTGCGCCACCAGGGAAGCCCCCTCATCTTAATTATATCTGCAAAGACCCTCTTTCCAAATAAGGTCACATTCTGAGGTTCCAGGTGGGCATACCTTCTGGGGGGACACCGCTCAACCTGCTATACTGCTTGGCTGTGGGCGGCAGGGTGACCGAGTGGCCCAGGATGAGAGGTTGCCTGGATGCAAGATGTTCAGAGATAAAAGTGGGGTGGTCTCGGCAGACTGGACGGGTAGATCCCGCTGGCCTTGAGTGGCGGCTGGGTTTTGGGTTTGATGTAATTCGTGGTGGCCGACGCTTCAGGTATAAAGGGCCGGGCTCTGGGCGGGAGGAGGGGCCCCCTGCGCGCCCAGCAGCCCCTCCAGGAGGGACGCATTGTGGTGTGCTCACCTGCTGGGGCCCAGGGCACCCCACGCCCTGCCTGTACAACAGGCAGCCAGTGGGGCCGTCGGGGCTCAGAGATGGGGGACGGGAGCCCCAGGCACAGGGCAGGCACAGTCCGTCGTTCCTGTGGGCACCGCGGGAGATACCGGGACTCTTGGTAGCCTCCCCCTTGGGGCTTAACATGGTCCCAGTGAAAATGGGAAGCTGGCATCGCCTCGGGCCAGGAGCTGGCCTCTTCCTTGGCAAGTTGGATGCTTTTAAAGCCCCAGAGGAGATTAGGTCTCCAGGGACAACCTGGTTCCAGGGGGAAAAGTACCGAATCAAACTTGCCAGGCTGCCCTTCCCAGGCAGCCGGATTCCCGCAGGAGCTAAACCTGCCCCCTACATCTTAGCCCTGTGAGGCCAGACCAGGGGTGAGGGTCAGCCTGTGCTCCGGGGGCTCCTGGGGACAGGGACATGGTGCGGGGAGTACAGCCGGCTTTATCTCCATCCCCTGGAGGCTGCCACAGTGCAGACATCGATGGGGTCGAGTGTGTTCAGGCCGCCGGCCATGGGTGCTGAGGAGACTTTGCGTGGGGTAGGTATTATGGGATGCTGGTGGGGTGTGAGGAGGCAGCATCATTGAGGCCATCAGGCAAAGTGCCCGTCGTGGACGATGTCAGTGCCCACCCAGACTCTCCCAGCCTTTTTTAAAAAAAATAATTAATTAATTAATTAATTTTCGGCTGCGTTGGGTCTTCGTTGCGGTGCGCGGGCTTCTCATTGCCGTGGCTTCTCTTGTTGCGGAGCACGGGCTCTAGGCGCTCAGGCTTCAGCAGTTGTGGCACGTGGGCTCAGTAGTTGTGGCGCGCGGGCTTAGTTGCTCCGCGGCATGTGGGATCTTCCCGGACCAGGGCTCGAAACCGTGTCCCCTGCGTTGGCAGGCGGATTCTTAACCACTGCGCCACCAGGGAAGCCCCTCTCCCCGCCTTTTTTTACATTCTAAAAAATTGTGGGACTTCGCTGGTGGTCCAGTGGTTAAGACTCTGCGCTTCCACTGCAGGGGGCCCTGGTTTGATCCCTGGTCAGGGAAGTTCCACAAGCCGCGCGGTGCGGCCAAAAAATAAATAAAAGTGATAAAATCTATGTAACATAAAACTTACCGTTTGAACTATCATAAAGTGTCCAGTTCAGGGGCATCAAGCACATTCCCACGGTGGTGCAGCCATCACCACCATCACCTCCAGAACTTTCATCTTTCCAAACTGAAACTCTGTCCCCGTTAAACCACAACTCCCCTTCCTCTCCCCAAAGCCCCAGGTGACCTCCATCCTACTTTCTGTCTCTGAGTTTAACCTGAGATCCCTATGCCACCTGCATTTTTCTCGAAGGCCTGCCCGTGGATTACTGCAGCTGCTTTGCCCAGGGGCAGAGCCGGGTCCCTGAAAAGGTCCCCCCACCTCCGGGGCAGCCTGAGCCAATGACTGGCTGGGCTGGGACAGGGAGCGGCCCTCCCTGAGGGCGCAGACAAGGCAGGCTTTTGCCTGCAGCCTTGCCCTGGCTTGTCTTCTCCCTCTGTCCAGTGACTGGCCGGTGAGCCGAGGGCACCTGAGTGTACGCAGGTCAGGGACTAGGGCTGCATGCCCGCCGGGTGGCCTCGCGTGCACGGGCCTCATTTGGGGAAAGGTCGGTTGGTCTGGACACTCTACGTCTCAGGGCCTTGACCGGCCCCTCCTTCTCACCAGGCTGGGCCTGCTCACTTCCTGGGCAGTGGGTGGCCTCCTTGAGGCCTAGGGGTGGTGGTGGCGTGGTCAGGCCTCTGCAGACACACCTGCCCCGTGACCGCCAGTGTCCCGTGGCTCTTCCCTGCCAACCGCAGTCCCTTGGGCGAGGGACGTTGGGGTCCTGCTCACCGCCGTGCACCCCCTCCCCGTCAGAACAGGAGCTGGACACACATTTGCTGAGGGCCAGACTGACTGTGGGATTTCCTTTACTCCTGGGTGCTCCCACTTTACAGACGGGTACACTGAGGCCCAGAGACGTGGGGTGACCTGCAGGCGAATCAGTGAACTCAGCTGTGCAGCCCTGGCCTGGGCACCACAAGCTCTGCAGGCAGCCAGAGCTTTAGGCCCCAGGGTGGAGCTGAGGTGGAATTGCAAGCAGGCAATTTTAGAGGGGGAGGAGGGGAAGGGGAGGGGGAGGAGGGGGAGGAGGGGGAGGGGGAGGATGCCGCGGGGGGCTGCGCGGGGACCGCCCACCAGGCTTGAGGACGTGCTAGCCGCTGACCCAGCCCGCTGCTCTCTCTCTACTGCTTTGGCTTCCCGGCTCCCCCCACCGACGGAGAGGGCGGCCCGGCCGAGGCTGGTCAGGGAGCTTCGACCTCTCGCCGCCCATCCCTGGCCCCAACTGGCACGGAGCAGACGGTGGCAGCCGCAGGCGAGGAGGAAGATGGCGGGACGGCTGGGGGCCCGTGGGGCGGACCGTGGCAATGGGTACACAGAGCTAGGATATGCCGGAAATAGGGAACCACAGCTTATCATCCACAGCGTATCATCCCTAGGGGGGGAAGAGGAGGGGGAGGAGGGGGAGGAGATACTGTGGTGCCCCCAAGGCACCTGGACCCCCTACCTGCCCCAGCCCTGTCATCAGGCCTCTGGGACCCCTGTAACTTCAGCACAGCCCCCGCTCCCCCTCCCTTGCCCTCTGCTCAGCGGGAGGTCTGTCTCCCAGGCTGAGGAAGGCCTTTGAATTCCCTGGTTTCAGATCTGGGAGGCTGTGTTTTAAGTCACAGGATTCCGGCCCTTTAATGAGCATGTTGGGGTCCTTGTCTCTGCTCCTGGCTGGAGGGGGAGCAGGGCTGAGGCCACACAGACCTGGGTCTGGCCCAGCCAAGCAAGGAGCTCCCCTCTGCCCGCCAGCCTCTGTCCCTCGTCTTAGAACTGACTGGCCTCTGGCCTGTGGGGGCCTGGGGGGCCTCGGTAGGGAATCTGATGAGCTTCAAGGGCGCACACCCTGCCTGCCGGAGCCTGCAGGCAGGAGGCGCTCAGTGCGCTGACGGCTCCTGCCTCCTCCCTGCCTCCTACCACTCCCGGTTCCCAGTAAGCTCTCAGACGGGAGAGTGCGCGGGCGGGAGGGCAGAAAGACAGAAGCAACAAAGTTGTTACAAGCATGCATTCCATTCATTAATTCCTGCTGCTGCAGCCTCGGCTGACACCAGAGCGGCTGACACCAGAGCGGAGGAGAGGACTGCAGGGGCCTGAGAAGGAAGGCAGGGCCAGCAGTGCGCCACTCCCCTGAATCCCCTTGTTTCAGCATCATGTCCTGCGCTCCAGGTATAGGACACCACCTCTGAAAGGTGGTATATTCAGCCCCATTTTACAGATGAGGAAACCTGGCCCCCGGGAAGCGGAGGCCCAGGGCTCCCTCCCTCCACAGCCTGGCTGGCCTTCACGGGGACAGCTTGCAGACTGTGGCAGATTGAATTGTCCAAAGGCAGCCGCCGCAATTCTTCAGGCCACGGGCTGAGCCCTGACTGGATGGAGACGGTCATGAAATTCACCTGCTCTGACCAGCGAGCCACGTAAGTGTAGTCACGTGACCCCCTTCTGGCAAATGGGACGTGAGGCAAAGTTGAGCAGGGGCGCGGGGGAGGTTTTCCTGCCCTGGTAAAAAGAGGGAGAAGCAGTGCAAGTAGGTTGTTTTTGTTTGTTTGTTCTTTTGCGGTATGCGGGCCTCTCGCTGTCGTGGCCTCTCCCGCGGCGGAGCACAGGCTCCGGACGCGCAGGCCCAGCGGC
>NC_041227.1:77771839-77786849 GCF_002837175.3 Physeter macrocephalus | reverse complement strand
ACAGGCTCCAGACACGCAGGCTCAGCGGCCACGGCTCACGGGCCCAGCCGCTCCGCGGCACGTGGGATCCTCCCGGACCGGGGCACGAACCCTCGTGCCCCGCATCGGCAGGCGGACTCCCAACCACAGCGCCACCGGGGAAGCCCCGTGCAAGTAGTTTTGCTCCTTCCCTCCTGTCTTAGGACGTTGTCTTAGCTCGGGTTCCCCAGAGGCAGACCCTGAGACGAGGGTTTGAGGGCAAGTGAGGGAACCCCTGTAGGGAAGTGGGAGGTGAAGCAGGAATAAAAAAGGGCCAATAAAAGGAGTGTTAGGGAGCAGGTGACCGCCGTGGGCAACCAGTGCTCCAGCCCCCTGGGAGACAGCGAAGAGCACACACCTCCGAGCTCTGCCACCCAAGGGCAAGGGAGCAGGACGTTGATCTGATCTACGAACTCCCACCCAGTCAAGCTGTGGGTGCTGAGAAAGCCCTCAGATGTGCTGATGCCGGCAGTTGGAAGTTCAACTGGACCAACATACACCGAAATGGTAAGGATAACAAGACGCGGGAGAGAATGTCTGGAGCTTCACCAGCCATCTTTTGATTCTGAGGCAGTGGCCAAGAGAGTAGCATTAAAGTCGGAGGTGAATAAGCTGCTCATCTAACCTACCTCTGTTCCCCTGACCCAGGCTTCTTGTTATGTGAGAGCGTCAGTGCCTTTTTTGCTTAAGTTGCTGTTGTTTTCAGTAACGTAGACTTTATTTATTTATTTATTTTTAACCTCTTTATTGGAGTATAATTGCTTTACAGTGGTGTGTTAGGCTTAAGTTGTTGTTGGTCGAGTTTTCTGTTACTTGTAGCTGAAAGCATCCCAAAGGATAAAGAGAGGCTCCGAAAGGGTAGAGGCCTGCCAGGAAGGTTCTCTTGCGCCAGATCTCGCGTAACCTTCTCACCCCCTGGGAGCCCTCGAAGGACTTCCTTTCGTCGCCCAGCTCTGATTTCCCACCATGGTCACCCCACGGGGGCCGGGGGCATGGAAGATGCCTTCCAGATGAGGACAAGCTTCTTCGGTCTCTGTGGCTTCCTTCTTTTCCTTAGCCGGCTGCCTACAGCTGCTCAGCATGGACATGACCTCCGTGGGGTCACACCTGTGAGGCACCTGCCGCGGGCCCCAAATGCCTGTTCCCACGCACACCCTGTTTCGACACGGGCCTGGGCCGCATCCTGAGGACCACTCCTCCCTGGCTGAGCCCAGCCCCCGGCTCGGGGCTGGCTTGTCTGGGCGAGGATCAGGGCGACATTCACAGTGTGTACAGCCGGCAGAAGTCAGCCGGAGGAGACAGGGCCTGGGCTGCTGCCCCCGGGGCCCGTGCGGGGCCAGGTGTCCATCCTTCAGCTACTGGGAAGTCCGGAGGTCCTGGGGAGGGCCAAGGTACTGGCAGGTCGAAGGGACTCGGGCAGCAGCTCTCCACAACCTGGCTCAGAAGTATTTTATTTTATTTTATTTTATTTATTTATTTTTGGCCGCGTTGGGTCTTCGTTGCTGCGCGCGGGCTTTCTCTAGTTGTGTCGATGGGCCGTTGCGGTGGCTTCTCTTGTTGTGGAGCACGGTCTCTAGGCGTGCAGGCTTCAGTAGTTGTGGTGCATAGGCTCAGTAGCTGTGGCTCGCGGGCCCTAGAGCGCAGGCTCAGTAGTTGTAGCGCCTGGGCTTAGTCGCTCTGCAGCACGTGGGATCTTCCCGGTCCAGGGCTCGAACCCGTGTCCCCTGCATTGGCAGGCGGATTCTTAACCACTGCGCCATCAGGGAAGCCCCAACTCAGGAGTGTTTTAAGAATTTAACCATTGGTTTGCTTGGACCCCATGAGCTGCCTGTGGTCGAGGGCAGAGGCTGGGGTCATCTCGTGCAGGAGCTAGCTTGGTCCTTCCTGCGTATGGCAGGTGCACCCACCTGTGTGCCTGAGAGCCTCCCCCTCCCCCCACAGGAGGACTTCCGGGTACCATGTGGCACCTGGAGGCCAAGTGGAATATGGCCATTCCTGCCCCAAGACACCCACAGTCGTTGGGCAGGGGACACAGGGGTCCAGGCTGGGATGGGGCAGTGAGGGGCCCTGGGAGGCCAGAGGAGGCACCCGCAGAGGAGGGGGAGCCTGAACTCAGAACCATCCGAAGAATTCTTTTGTGGGTTGAATTATGGCTCCCCCAAAAAAGGTATGTTGAAGTCCTAACCCCGCACCCCTGTTACTGGTGAGTGTGGCCTTATTTGGGAGTAGGGTCTTTGCAGAGACCGCGGAGTTAAGATGAGGTCATTAGGGTGGGGCCCTGATTCCGCGTGACTGGTGTCCTTGCAGGAAGAGGAGGGGGCAGAAACACGGGAGGACCATGTGACGGGAGAGGCCGAGGTTGGAGTGATGCAGGCGTAAGCCCGGGAGCACCAGGGGGCGTCGGGCATGCCCAGAAGTGGGGGCAGAGGCAGGAAAGGGCCCCCTGCGGGTTTCAGAGGGAGCAGGACCTGCTGACCCCTCGATCTCGGACTCCTGGCCTCCAGACTGCGAGCGAGCGCACTTCTGTGGCTGGAAGCCCCCCCAGCGCGTGGGACTGTTACGGCAGCCCCTGGACGCTGACCCAGCTGTGCAGGGCGGGCTGGGCAGAGGTGGGGGCCGCTCTCTGGAGTCACCTCCACTGGCTTCTCTGGGGGGCAGGTGTGTGAGCACGCTCGTGTGTGCACGTGGGTCTCGGCTGTGCTCTGGGAAGGCTCAGGTTCTCCGCGTGATGTTTAAATACCAACATCAAAGCAGCCTGAGAGGGCTTCCCTGGTGGCGCAGTGGTTGAGAGTCCGCCTGCCGATGCAGGGGACGCGGGTTCGTGCCCCGGTCCGGGAAGATCCCACGTGCCGCGGAGCGGCTGGGCCCGTGAGCCATGGCCGCCGAGCCTGCGCGTCCTGAGCCTGTGCTCCGCAACGGGAGAGGCCACAGCAGAGGGAGGCCCGCGTACCGCAAAAAAAAAAAAAAAAAAAAAAAAAAAAAGCAGCCTGAGAGGAGCCAGGCGGTCAGGGCTGCAGACAAAATAAAGGGGCCTGGCCAGCCTGTCCTGGCCCCAGCACCCTGCGCGTGAGACGCTGTGGGCTGGGCAGGTCGTGGTGGGCGTGGCCGTGGAGAGAGCGGCGGATGGGGGCGTGTCTCTGCCAGGAGCGCAGGCCCTGGGGCTGGTGAGAGACCCCCCCGACCCCGAAGGTGTCAGCCTTATGGATGGCTTTCTCTCCAGGATGCTGGCACATCAGACTGGCGTGCATTTGCCCAGCCAGGGAGTGGGTGGAAGGCACTCGGCCTGGCCTGGCCACCCTCCACCCATGTTCAGCATTAGCCCCCACTGGGCCCAGCGGCTGTTCTGGTTACGATGGCTATGCTACCAATTGGTACAAGACGTAGCAGCTCAGTACTGTTTATTTTTTTTAATTTATTTTTTAAAGTTTTTGGCTGTGTTGGGTCTTCGTTGCCGTGCGCGGGCTTCTCACTGTGGTGGCTTCTGTTGTTGTGGCGCACGGGCTTAGTCGCTCCGCGGCATGTGGGATCTTCCCGGACCAGGGCTCGAACCCGTGTCCCCTACATTGGCAGGTGGATTCTCAACCACTGCGCCACCAGGGAAGTCCCTCAGCACTGTCTTTATTTAGCTCAGGATTTTGCGAGTCAGGAAATCAGGAAGATGGTCACCTGGGCAGCTCCTGGCCTGGGGTCTCTCGTGCGGTCACGAGGTGTGGGTCATCTCAGAGCTTGGCAGACCTGGGTCCAGGAAGGCCTGTGGTGCTGGCAGGTAATGCTGGCGGAGGCCTCTGACTGCTTTTGGTCAAAGCAGCCACAGACCTGTCTTGGTTCAGAGCGGGGACTCACCTTTTGATGGGGGCGTGTTTTAAAACTGACACTGGCCACAAAGAACGTCCCCGTGTGGGGACGGCCGTTTGCACTGGCCCGCGTTCTTGGGCTGGCTGGGTCCCTGCCTACCTTCCCGGCCACACGCCACGCTCCTCTGGGTGCAGAGTCCGGTGAATGTGAGCTGGGAAGAGCAGGTCTCAGGAAGCTGGTCCAGCTGGAATTGTGCTGGACCAGTTTCCTGTGGCTGCCCAAACAAGTTATCACAAAGTGAGTGGCTTGAAACAGGAGACATTTATCCTCTCACAATCCTAGAGGCCAGAAGTCCTAAATCAAGAAGTCCGCAGGGGGACTTCCCTGGTGGTGCAGTGGATAAGAATCCGTGCTCCCAATGCAGGGGGCCGGGGTTCGATCCCTGGTTGGGGAACTAGATCCCACATGCATGTTGTAACCAAGAGTTCTCATACCACAACTAAGGAGCCCGTGTGCCGCAACAAAGGAGCCTGCTTGCTGCAACTAAGACCCAGTGCAACCAAATATATAAATAAATATTAAAAAAAAAAAAAAGAAGTCGGCAGGGCTGTGCTTCCTCTGAAGGCTCTCCCAGCTTCTGGTGGTGGCCGGAGCCCCTTGGCTGGTAGGTGCATCACAGTGGGGGGAGGATGCTCTTCGACCTAGGAAGTTGCCGAGGTGCCCCCTGCCTTCTACCCCCTGGCCCCCAGGAGGTAACTGACTTGCTTCTCGACTATAGGTGTTTCAGGGACCCCACCTCAGTGCCTGCCAAGTAATTTCCCTGGAGAATCCTCTGGTTCCTAGCTCTTCGGCTGGGGCCAAGTGAGATAAGCTGGGGAGCAGGTGAGATAATGATCAGGCAAAGCTCGGCCAAGCCTCTGGGCCTTTGCCCAGGCTGCGTGCTCCGCCTGGAGAGCCCTTTCCCTGTTTGTTTTCTGCAGCCACCTTCTAGGGCCAGTCAGACCTTGGTTCAGGGGGTGTTACAGGCTGAGTTGTGTCCCCCCAGAATGCAAAGGTTGGAGTCCTAACCTCCGGTACCTCAATATGACTATACTTGGAGGGGGGAGCTTTAATGGGGTAATGAAGGTACAGTGAGGTCCTTAGGGTGGACCCTAATCCAGTATGACTGGTATCATTTAAAGAGATTAGGACCCAGATGCATACAGAAGGACGACCACGTAAAGACACAGAGAGAAGACGGCCGTCTACAAGCCAAGGAGAGAGGCCTCAGAAGACACTAGCCCCACCGACACCGTCATCTTGGACTGTCAGCCTCCAGGCTGTGAGAAGTAAGTTTCTGTTGTTTAAGCTGCCCAGTGTATGGTATTTGTTACAGCAGCCTGAGCAAACTAATGCAAGAGTGTTGGGAAAAAATGAGATGGATCTGGATACACAGACAAGTGAAGACATTCTTCGTCTCTTTTGGAGGTCTGGCAGGTGCAGAACAAACCCACAGAACCCGTCTGTAGGTCTAGGCCAAGAGAAAGATCAGGAAGGGCCCACACTGTGACCAGCAGAGACCCCGGGGTCCCTCCCTTATTCTACAGACTCCTGTTGGAAGTTTGTTTTATTTTTGGCTGCGTTGGGTCTTTGTAGCTGCGCGCGGGCTTTCTCTAGTTGCGGCGAGCGGGGGCTACTCTTCACTGCAGCGCGCGGGCTTCTCATTGCGGTGGCTGCTCTTGTTGCGGAGCACGGGCTCTAGGCGCACGGGCTTCAGTAGTTGTGGCTCATGGGCTTAGTTGCTCCACGGCATGTGGGATCTTCCCAGACCAGGGCTTGAACCCATGTCCCCTGCATTGGCAGGCGGATTCTTAACCACTGCGCCACCAGGGAAGCCCTCCTGTTGGAAGTTTTTACAGAAGCGTGTAGGACATTGTAATTGAAAATGGACACAATTTAAAAATGCTCCATTCTGGTGGTTTAGTGCTTAGGATTCTGGGCTTTCACTGCCGTGGCCTGGGTTCAATCCCTGGTCAAGGAACAGTCCCACTAGCCATGCGGTGCAGCCAAAAAAAAAAAGCTCAATTCTGCATCCCCTGCCTCTGGGGTGACGCCCTTGTTGTTGGCACCCCAGGCTATGTCTGGGGCTTTCCCTGCAGACCCCACAGACTGAGTGGCTGTTTCATTTTGGAAACACCTACTTAATTAGTACTGCTACGTGACAAATGACCCCCACACCTAGTGCTACAAACAATCATTTTATTCCACTCATGGATTCTCTGGGCCAAGGATTTGGGAAAGGCACAGTGGAGATGGCTTGTTTCTGGTCCATGATGAATTGGGGTCTCAGCTGGGAAGACTCAAAGGCTATGGTGATGTGAATCATCTGAAGACATCTGTCTGGTGGCTAGTGATGGCAGGTGGCTGGGACCACCCCTGGGGCTGTTGGCTAGAACACCTCCTCATGGTCTCTCTGTATGGCCTGGGCTTCCTCACCATATGGTGGCCACAGGGTATGGGACATCTTACACGGCAGCTCAGGGCTCAACAGGTACTGTCCCAGGGAACAAGGCAGCAGCTGCCACTGAAGTCACTCAGTGTTACCTCTGCCACAGTCTACTGGTTACAAGCAAGTCACAAATCCAGATTCAAGCGGGGGGCGGGGGGCATAGGTCCCACCTTTTGATGGGAGACATGGCAAAATTCTAGAAGAGCATGGAGGGAGATATTTTTGATGTTTATAGAAGCATCATTCTGATCTTTGCCGTCATCTCTACATTCTCCTTTTGTGTGTGTTTGTCTGTGTGTCCAAATTTTTCTCCTTTTTGTAAGAATGCCAGTCTTACTGGGTTAGGGGCCCACCCTACTCCAGTGGATGCATCTGAACTAATGACGTCTGCAATGACCCTATTTCCACATAAGGTTGTATTCTGAGGTATGGGGGTTGGGTCTTCAACATATGATTTATTTTGTTTTGTTTTGCCACACTGTGTGGCTTGCAGGATCTTAGTTCCCTGACCAGAGTTTGAAGCCGGGCCCCGGCACTGAAAGCACCAAGTCCTAACCATTGGGCTGCCAGGGAGTTCCCAACATATGAATTTTTGAGGACAGAACTCAGCCCATAACACAAAGCCACGTTGTCAGAAAAGGTGACACACCTTTGTTCTCTGAGACGCTTGCTTTTGGAGCCTTGAGCCACCATGGGAGAACTCCTGAGACCTCCACGTTGCGGGGAAGCTCGCACCACCTGGAGAGGCCGCATAGGTCTTCCTGCCCACAGCTCTGGCTGAGGTCCCAGCAGATGGTCAGCGTCTGCCTTCAGATGGTTCCAGCCCCCTGGCCTCCAGTTATTCCAGCTCTCAGCTCTTAGTAGCGAAGCTTCAGACATGATGGAGCCTCCTGGTCCCTCTTCTCCTGTTCCACTGGGTCTCCCCTGAACTCACTGCGCAGGGGGCTGTGGAGGCCTGGTCCTTGGGGGCTGCCCTTGGGGAAGGGGCTTTCCTAGAACAGGTGGGGGCCTGGGGCAGGGAGGATGGAACCAAGGGCAAGTTTCATCTCTCACTCCCCACCCTCTGTCTAGGGCAAGCTGAGTTTAGTGAAACTCACGGTGCCTCACTAAGCTGTGACCTCGGAAGATGGGGGCTGTGTCTGTCCCGCGTGTGTCCTGAGCACCCCTCCCGCCTCCGGGCCTCTGCCTGAGCTGGCTCCTACCGGCTTGGGAGGGCTCACTGAAGTTTGTAGGAACTTTGTAAACTAGTTGCTAAACACAGCTACGACTAAAAGTTAGGTGACAAAAACTTACAACTAAATAAACTATATGGAAAACAAAGACGGTGAGGGCTCAAAACTCATCATTTCCTAATTATTTTCCCACAGTTTACTCTTTTCTATGCTTTTGAGGCTGTTTCCATTTACTGGATCTGTAAATACACCACATAAACGTGGGTCACTGCTCATCTCTGCCCAACTTCTGCGTTCAGTGGCAGCTCAAAGCTGGGAGTATTGACACCACGGAGATTGGCAGATGCTACAAATGAGGGCTTCCCTCCTGTGCACCCCTGAGAACCGTCCACCACTGAACATTTACCAGCACTTACCAACCACTGCAGTGGTACCCACGGGGCGAGTCTGAGGGGTGGGTGGCCTGGGGTAGAGGCCTCCTGTGGGTTTCTGAAGCATAGCCTCAGAAACTCTTTTCAGCTTGAACCCCACGTTTTAGTTATCTGTTGCCACGTAAAAAACCATCCCAATACTAGTGGCTTACTGCAACGACAGTCATTTATTTCGCTTGTGAATCTGTAGTTCGGCAGCTCTTGGCAGGGTCAGCTCGCCCCTGCCCTACGTGGCGTCTGCTGGGACATGTACTGGGGCTGGACACCCACCTCCAAGGTGGCTCGTGTGGATGCAGGCTGGTGACCGGAGGTCGCCCTTCACATGGGCACCCCTCGGGACTGCTTGGGTTTCCTCACAGGGTGGTGGCTGAGTTCCAAGAGTGTCACCCCAAGAGGCAAAGAATGGAAGCTGCCAGCTTTTGAAGGCCTGACCCAGACCCGGAACACTGCCCGTTCTGTCGCATTCTGTCGAGCAGTGAAGGAGGCCACAGCATCAAGGGGAGGAGACGGGAGCCCCACCTTCCGATAGGCGCGTCAAAGGATCTTAGGGCCACGTTCTCACATCGCCACCCCCCCGGCCCTTCTGTTCTCACTTCTCATTTCCTTTGGCACGGCTGCCTCCTTCCCTGGAGGTCTACACCTGGCCCCCAGCATGCCAGGCTCAGCCAGGCAGCGGGCGACGACACCCGTGGATAGTGACGTGGACGGTTCCCAGGGCCAAACACTCACATCAGAGTCCATTTTACAGATGAGAAGACTGATCCGGACCAAGATCACAGAGGTGAGATTTGTTCCCCCATCACGCCCCCTTTGTACCCCATCCACATCCCCCGTCCCCAGTGCCTTTGGGGACCGTGACCCTTCAGGCTTCCACTGCCTCCATCCAGACTTGGCTTCCAGAACATTCCGAGCCTCCATTGCTTGATGCTTGGGGGCAGCTCCCGACTGACGATGAACTGAGCTGACACGTAATTTGTACCTTGTGTATGAAGATGCAGTTGTTGCCAGAAGAGCACTGAAACTCTCCATGAAGGATTCCTATGCCTTCAACACAGCACCAATAAAAATGAGAGTTTGAATAAATACCACTCAACCCACCCAGGCATGAAGGGGAAAACAGATACCTAAAATCATGGGAGGGGCTTCCCTGGTGGCGCAGTGCTTAAGAATCCGCCTGCCAATGCAGGGGACATGGGTTCGAGCCCTGGTCCGGGAAGATCCCACATGCCATGGAGCAACTAAGCCCGTGTGCCACAACTACCGAGCCCACGCGCCACAACTACTGAAGCCCGCAGGCCTAGAACCCGTGCTCTGCAACAAGAGCAGCCACTGGAACGAGAAGCCCACGCACCACAACGAAGAGTAGCCCCCGCTCGCCTCAACTAGAGAAAGCCTGCGAGCAGCAACGAAGACCCAACGCAGCCAAAGGTAAATAAATAAAATAAATAAATAAATAAAAAATACATCTACAAATGGAACAATGCTCACAGAACACCTACTAAACACTAGCAGAAGACCTCAAATACCTGAAAGGACAAGAAAGATCTCCATGGGACTTCCCTGGTTGTGCAGTGGTTAAGAATTCGCCTGCCAACGGACAGGGGACACGGATTCGAGCCCTGGTCCGGGAAGATCCCACACGCCGTGGAGCAGCTAAGCCCGCGTGCCACAACTACTGAGCCTGCGCTCTAGAGCCCACAAGCCACAACTACTGAGCCCCTGCACCCTAGAGCCCATGCTCTGCAACTACTGAAGCCCGCGTGCTCTGGGGCCCGCGTACTGCAACGGCTGAACCTTGCGCACTTAGAGCCTGTGCTCAGCAGCAAGAGAAGCCACTGCAATGAGAAGCTCGTGCACCACAATGAAGAGTAGCCCCTGCTCGCTGTAACTAGAGAAAGCCCGCGTGCAGCAATGAAGACCCAAGGCAGCCAAAAATAAATTTTAAAAAAATAATAAAAATAAAAAATAAAAAAATAAAGAATTTTTAAAAAATTAAAAAAAAACCCAAAATTAAAAAAAAAAAGTCTTAAAAAATAAATAAATAAAATAAAATCATTGGAGCTGGGCTCCCGTGGGCCAAGGTGATAGGGCCCTGCTCCTCGTGGACAAGCCCAGCTCATGGGCAGGAGGTCAGCAGGGCCGCAATGTGCATCCCAGGGCCACTGTCATCTGTGCTGACCCAGGATAGCCAGTTGCCTGGGATGGGAGGCCTTGCCTGACTCTCACCCCTCCCATAGGCCCAGCATGCTATCTGTGAGCCAGGCAGACCCTGCTGGGGGCCATCTAAACCTTAGTAAGGCTGTTCTTCCAGCTTGGAGTGCCTGTCTCTGCTTTCTCTGCCTAGTAAACTTCTATTCATCCTTGAAAACCCTACCAAAATGACGTCATTCCACTCGTTCATTGAGTGGACATTCACTGAGGTCTACTGGGCCAGGCATGGGGGAGACAGTGATAATAAAGCAGAGGGCCCCTGGCATGGGCTGTATTATGGACTGAATGTGTGTGCCCCCAAAATTCGTATGTTGAGCTCCTAATGCCCAAAAGTGATAGTACTAGGAGGTGGGGGCTTTAGGGAGGCTATTAAGTTATGATGGTAGAGCCCTCATGAATGGGGTTAGTGGTCTTCTAAGAGAGACCCCAGAGAGCCCTCTGTCCTTTCTCTCATGTGTGGACACAGTGAAAAAAACAGCCGTCTGTGAACCAGGAAGCGGGTTCTCACCAGACACCAAATCTGCCAGTGCCTTGATCTTGGACTTCCAGCCTCCAGAACTGTGAAAAATAAATTTCTGTTGTTTAAGTCACCCAATCTATGGTATTTTTGTTACAGCAGCTCAAATGGACTAAGACAGGCTGAATGTTTCCCCCCATAATTCATATGTTGAAGTCCTAGCCCTGGTACCTCAGAATGTATTTGGAGAAGGGACCTTTCTTTAAAGAGGTAATTAAGTTAAAATGAGGACATTAGGGTGGGCCCTAATCCTATAGGACTGTTGTCTGTATAAGAACAGGAGATCCGGACACAAGCATGCACAGGGGGATGACCGTGTGGGGACACAGGGAGAAGACGGCCGTCTACAAGCCAAGGAGAGAGGCCTCAGAGGAAACCAACCATGCTGACACCTTGATCTTGGATGGCCAGCCTCCAGAACTGTGAGAAATAGATCTCTGTGGTTTAAGCTGCCCTGTCTTTGTTGTGGCAGTGCAAGTGGGCTGATACGGCCTCTTAGGCTTTTGGAGGGATGATAAACACATAGGAGATGATTGTAAGAGGGGTGATAGGGGCCTTTGGGAGGGAACGAGGTGGTCAGAGATCCGTTGCTCACCTCCCTCCCAGGGGCACCGGTCCCATCCTGTTTCCTCTTTTTTTTTTTTTTTTTTCCTTTCATCCTACCCAGTTATGTGGAGATCTTTATTAATTTATTTTTGGCTGCACTGGGTCTTCACTGCTGTGTGTGGGCTTTCTCTAGCTGCGGCGAGCAGGGGCTACTCTTTGTTGCGGTGCGCGGGCTTCTCTTGTTGTGGAGCATGGGCTGTAGGCACGTGGGCTCAGTAGTTGTGGCTCACGGGCTCTAGAGCGCAGGCTCAGTAGTTGTGGCGCACAGGCTTCGTTGCTCCACGGCATGTGGGATCTTCCCGGACCAGGGCTCGAACCCGTGTCCCCTGCATCGGCAGGCGGGTTCTTAACCACTGTGCCACCAGGGAAGCTCCTGTAGATGTATTTTTTTTTTTTTGCGGTACGCGGGCCTCTCACTACCGTGGCCCCTCCCGTTGCGGAGCACAGGCTCCGGACGCGCAGGCTCAGCGGCCACGGCTCACGGGCCCAGCCGCTCCACGGCATGTGGGATCTTCCCGGACCGGGGCACGAACTTGTGTCCCCTGCATCGGCAGGCGGACTCTCAACCACTGTGCCACTAGGGAAGCCCTGTAGATGTATTTTTGATGTATTTTGGGGAGGAGGTGAGTTCCACGTCCTCCTACTCCACCATCTTGACAGGAGCTCCCAAGAGATCTGGGTTCAAATCCCTTCTCCATCACCATTCAGCCCCGTGACCTTGGCCGAGTCCCTTCCCCCACGTGGGCCTCTGTTGCCGCATCATAACAAGATCCCCAGACATAGCAGTACTGTTGCCCACACCACACCTGAGCAGACCAGCAGAGGCTGTGTAGGAGGACCTCTGGGCCTGCCAGCTGCAGCCTGGGTGACCCAGGCAGAGGCGGCCTTTTCTGCGCCCCCGTTGGCCTCTCGGGGGTGGAGATGACGTGGCTGGAGCAGGGTCAGCGGGAGGTGGCTGTAGGAGGGGTCCCTCAGAGGCAGATCCCTGCCATCAGGATGTAAGTGCAGGTAGTTTACTTGGTGGGGGGGCAGCCCAAGGAAGGCAGGCGAGTGATATAGGCAAGGAAACGCAGCCAGAACAGGGTGTGTTATTGGTTTTTTTTTAAAAAAATTAATTAATTAATTAATTAATTTCTGGCTGCATTGGGTCTTCGTTGCTGTGCGCGGGCTCTCTCTAGTTGCGGTGAGCGGGAGCCACTCTTCGTTGTGGTGCGCGGGCTTCTCATTGTGGTGGCTTCCCCTGTTGTGGAGCACGGGTTCTAGGCACGTGGGCTTCAGTAGTTGCGGCTCGCGGGCTCTAGAGCGCAGGCTCAGTAGTTGTGGCTCACGGGCTTAGCTGCTCCGCGGCATGTGGGATCTTCCCGGGCCAGGGATGGAACCCGTGTCCCCTGCACTGGCGGGTGGATTCTTAACCACTGCGCCACCAGGGAAGTCCCTGGTGGTGTTTTTTTTTTTTAATAATTTTTTACAAATTGAAGTAGAGTTGATTTACAGTGTTGTGCCCATCTCTGCTGTACAGCAAAGTGACTCGGTTATACACATATAGACATTCTGTTTTTGTTTTTGTTTTTGTTTTTGCGGTACGCGGGCCTCTCACTGCTGTGGCCTCTCCCGTTGCGGAGCACAGGCTCCGGACGCGCAGGCTCAGCGGCCACGGCTCACGGGCCCAGCCGCTCCGCGGCATGTGGGATCCTCCCGGACCGGGGCACGAACCCGCGTCCCCTGCATCGGCAGGCGGACCCTCAACCACTGCGCCACCAGGGAAGCTTGACATTCTGTTTTTTCATATTCTCTTCCATTATGGTTTATCCCAGGAAATTGGATATAGTTCCCTGTGCTATACAGTAGGACCTTGTTGTTTACTCATTCTAAATGTAACAGTTTGCATCTATGAACCCCAAACTCCCAGTCCATCCCTCTCTCTCCCCCTTCTCAGGGTGTGTTATTGGGCTCAGCCTGCCAGGGACCCCAGAGGTGGTGTAGAACCCGGCAGGGGAAGTTGATGACCTCACTCAGGTGTCTGTCAGGGGTTGCTGGGCGGGCACCTTCACTTCCCGCTCCTCCCAGCCTGCCCTGCGTCTGACCAGGGGAAGCCCCCCAAGTCACAGCAGGTTCTGATTGCAGGCCCTCCGATTAGGGAAAGTGAGCACTGCCCCTACACCCCGAGACATCAGTCTCCCCTTCTGCATCATGGCTGGCTGGAGGACCCCAGTCCTTCTGCAGGAGGGGCTTTGAGTTGTGTCCTGGAGCTGGGATAAGGCAGAGGGGCAAGGGCCCAAGGTCAGTGTTGTAGGTGGAATTGTGTGTTGCACAAAGATAGGGTAAAGTCCTACCCTCTGGAACCTCAGTATGTGGTCTTATTTAGAAATAGGGTCATTGCTGATGTAATTAGTTAAGATGGGGTCACACTGGAGTAGGGTGGTCACTTAATCCAATAAGACTGGTGTCCTTATAAGAAGAGGAGAAGAAACACAGAGACAGACCCACACAGAGAGGAGACGCCACATGAAGACACACACAGAGGGAAGACAGCCTTGTGACAGTGGAGGCAGAGATCGGAGTGATGCAGCTTTAAGCCAAGAAATGCTAAGGATGCTGGCTGCCACCAGAAGCTGGCAGCGAGGCCCGGAGCAGACTCTCCATCACAGCCCCCGAGAAGGAACCAACTCTGCTGACACCTTGATTTTGAACTTCTGGTCTAAACTGTGAGAGAATAAATTTCTGTTGTCTACAGCCACCTAGTTTATTGGTCAAGCGCTAGAGTTGGCTTCAGTCCTGTCCTGGTTAAGAAGTGCTAGGGCAGTGGCCTGGGGACAGGGCTGACCACCGTCCACGCAGTGCCAGCTGGGAAGCCATCCTTTCTTGAGCACCTGCTTGGTACCCAGCCCTCACTAGGAGAGGGAGTGAAGCGCTGGTCACCTGGGGCACGGGGCTTCCAGGCCCCCTTGGCTACCTGAGCGCCTGCTAGTGTCCAGAAGGAGCGTCTCGGGGCCATCTGCATGGTCACTGTAGGCACACACACTCTCACTCGATCCCAGGAAAGGGGGTTCATTCAGCTCTACTTTACAGACAGCTAAGCTGAGGCTCAGAGGGGAAATGGCTTGCGAATGTCACATACCAAGTGGATGGCAGAATCAGGTCCTGAAGCCAGGTAGGCTGACTCCTCAGTTCCCTCCTGTTTCCTCCCGTGGTCGTTCAGTCACCACCCCACAGCAAGGGCAGCCCGGCCAGGGACGGACAGAACTGAATTCAAACCCCAGCTTGGAAGGGGCAACATTGCGTCTCCTTTTCTGACCTTGCTTTGGAAGTCACAGTGTCACTTCATGTGTCTGGTTAGAGACACAAGGTTCTACCTCCACTGGGAGGAATGTCAAGGTCACAGAGTAGAAGGGACACATTGTGTGGCCATCCTCACAGATACAATGTGTCATGACAGCCACTCGGGGAGCCAGGCCCCATGCCCCACAGTGTGGCATTTAATCATCTGGAACTGGAATTGTGACCTGATGTGCCGGTGTGGGCAGGGTGTTGAGAGAGACAGAGAGACAACAAGAGAGAAGGAGGAGAAAGAGGAGGAGGGGGAGCGGAAGGTGGAGGAGCGATTGGAGAAGCTGCAAAGTTTGTGGCCAGTACCATCCCCTTGGTGAAATTCTGCCTCTCGGGCAAGGCTGTGTGATAAATTTCATTCATCAGTCATTCCTCAGGTCTGATTAGATCTTGCCCTTAGAGAAGAGTGTGATGGGTAGACAGCTCATCTGCAGTCTGTTTTCTG
>NC_041227.1:77721339-77771339 GCF_002837175.3 Physeter macrocephalus | reverse complement strand
CTCCGAGTCGGTGTACTCGAACTCAGTGCCTGCACGTGGGTGAGGGAGGGGCTGTGGACAGGGAATCCCGGGCCCCCACTTCCCACCCAGCCACCCAGCCGCCGTGGCCACCAGGAGAAAGGCCACAGCCCAGCCCTCCTGCAGGGGACCGCGTCACCGTGGGAGGCTTCAACTCGTCTCGGGGAAGGAACCTGAGGCCCAGAGGAGGGCTTCCAGCCACATGCTTGTGAGCGGCAGACCCTGCTGGCCCCTCCCATCCCAAACCCCCCCTGGCTGCCCAGACTCTGCTCCGGACCCCTCACCCCAAGAGCATCGTCTGGGAATGTGAAGATTCCTGCCTGGGCATGTGTGAGCTTCCCCACTCCTCCTGTGCCTCCACAGGAGGCACCAGAAGCCAAGGCAGGTGAGCCAGGGACGGCCCACACCTGTAGGGGCAGCAGCTCTAAGGGAGGAAGGTGGGAAAGCCCGCACAAAATCCCCGAGCCCAGAGGGGCCTCCGCTCTGCTTCCTGGTGCCACTTCTCAAAGCTGGCAGGTCCCTAGCACACAGTCCCCTTTCTAGAGGACAGGCTTCCCCAGAACCCACACAGCCCTGGGGCCCAGCCCCTCCCCCTCATCCCCGAAGCTGCCCCTTCCCACAGCCGGGGGGACCACTTTCCTCTGCCGCAGGGCAGCCCTGAGCTTAGGGCCCAGCTCCTGGGCTCCTTGAATGCACAACCTCTCACCAGGATCCGCTGTCCTCTGTCCTTTTAAACCCCCAGGTCTTTACTCCTGCTGGCCCTCTGCCCAGAGCACCATCTCTCCCCTGACCTCTACCCGGACAGCTGCAGCCTCCTTTCTGAGAAGACCCACTCTGCGTCCTGGGGGGTCCTCTGGCCATCCCTCCATCACCACAGGCACACAGCACACTGCAGAGGTCCCGTCTGTGTTTGTCTATCTCGTCCTGCTCTGCCCCCAGCAATAGATCCCCGAGTTCTCCTGGAGCCCACAACATTGTACAGCTCAGAGCCTGGCCCAGAGCTGGTGGCCAGGGAAAGAATCTAAACGGGGGGTTAATGGTGCTTCTCCCTGTGGGGAGAATGAGGAAGGCCTGCCTCCTCCAGGCAGACCCCGGGGATGAGATGTCCGTGACAGCCCTGGGCTGACCACCCCAGCGAAGGACTTGCCCTGGGTCCCAGAGCAATGAGCTGGGAAGCCAGGGCTGGACCCCAGGCCTTTGGAGCCTTGAGCAGCCAGCAACCTGTCCACAAAGGTTCCTGTGGGACGCCCAGCCCCATCACCCCAACAGATGCAGCCGCAGTATCAAGGGTGGAGCCGGGAGGAGGGCGCATTCGCAAAGCTTAATGATCCTGTTAATTAATCTTTTGTTAACAGAGCTGCGGGGGGAGGCAGATGGGGGCTTTCGTGGCTAATTAGGGTGCAGCCCACAAAACACCACCGGCTTTGCCAGTCCTGCTTTTGGGTATGACGGAATGAGACCCCAGCTGATGACAGCCCCCTGCAGAAAACCTAGACGCACACAGAATACTGCAGGTACCTGCAGAGGGAGCCAGTACAGGACAGTGTGCACAGAGCAGTGACCAGGAGTGGCCAGGAGTGGACACTCGCTTGGAAGAGGGGAGGGTGGAGCCTCAAGGGTAAGATCGCGTCAGAAGATAAATATTTATGAGACCCATGGGGCAGCACGAACGGTGCCTGGCACAGAGGAAGCGGGCTCTGTCAGGGTCCTGCGGTGGCGACAGGCATGAGGCCCGGAGAGAGGGAAGGATCTGCCGTGGCCTCGCTGCGGGACAGGACGGAGCAGGGAGTAGAACCTGCGTCCTTGACTCCCAACCAGCGTCCTGTGCAAATGCCTCCTCCCCAAAAAAACAGGCAGTAAAAGAGAAAAAAGGAACAAAAAAAACAGACCAAAAAAAATAGACAAAAAATAATGGGGCTTCCCTGGCGGCGCAGTGGTTGAGAGTCCGCCTGCCGATGCGGGGGACGCGGGTTCGTGCCCCGGTCCGGGAAGATCCCACAAGCCGTGCAGCGGCTGGGCCCGTGAGCCATGGCCGCTGAGCCTGTACATCCGGAGCCTGTGCTCCGCAACGGGAGAGGCCACAACAGTGAGAGGCCTGCGTACCACAAAAAAAAAAAAAAAAAGAAGAAAAGAGTAAAGACACAAACAGATGCAAAGTCAAGGGATAAAAAAAGACATACGATATGAATAGAAACCAAGGAAGAGCTGTAGTGGCTATACAGACATACCTCACTTTATTGCGCTTTGCAGATACTGCATCTTTTTACAAATTCAAGATTTGTGGCAACTCTGCCATCGGGCAAGTCTATCGGCGCCATTTTTCCAACAGTGTTTGTTCACTTCATATCTCCGTGGCACATTTTGGTAATTCTCGCAATATTTCAAACTTTTTCATTATTATTATTATATTATATTATTATATTTGTTATGTTATATCTGTCATCAGTTACCTTTGGTGTCACTACTAAGACTCACTGAAGGCTCAGATTATGGTTAGCAATTTTTAGCAATAAAGTATTTTTTAATTAAGGCATGTATCTTTTTTTTTTAAACATAATGCTACTGCACCCTTAAGACTACAGTATAGTGTAAATGTAACTTTGATACGTACTGGGAAACTAAAACATTTGTGTGACTCGCTTTATTGTGATGTTGGCTTTATTATGTTGGTCTAAACCCACAATTATCTCTGAGGTATGTCTGTACTTTTATCGGACAAAACAAATTTTAAGATAAAAATCTAGAGACAAAGAAGGACATTTTAAAATGATGAAATAGTCAATCCATCAAGAGGACATAAACAAATGTGAACATAATCCAGAAACATATGAAAAAGATTATGCACAATGACCAAGTGGGATATATCCCAGGAATGCAAGGTTGGTTTGACATTCTTTAAAAAAAAAAAATCAATGTAATGCACCATATTAATAGGATAAAGGATAAAAACCACATGAACACAACAACAACAGACACAGAAAAAGTAACTGACAAAATCTAACACCCTTTCATGATAAAACCACTCAACAAATAAGAAATAGAAAGAAACTTCCTCAACCTGACAAAGGACA
Organism: Physeter macrocephalus; assembly: GCF_002837175.3. Lineage (NCBI taxonomy): Eukaryota > Metazoa > Chordata > Mammalia > Artiodactyla > Physeteridae > Physeter > Physeter macrocephalus. Next base: position 77,768,250 of record NC_041227.1, on the reverse strand, counting down.
TCTATGAAAAAACCCACAACATCATACTTAATGGTAAAAGAATGAGTGCTTTCTCCCTAAGATATCTAGAGGGCAGGAAAAAGAACCAAACAAGACAAAGGTATCTATTCTCACCACTTCGATTCAATACTGCATGGGAGATTCTAGCCAGAGCAATTAGGCAAGAAAAATAAAAGGAATACACACTGGAAAGGAAGACATAAAACTATCTGTATTTGTAGATGACATGATCTTGTATATCAGCGGTCCCCAACCTTTTTGGCACCAGGGACTGGTTTCATGGAAGACAATTTTTCCACGGATTGGAGGGGGGGATGATGCAGCCGGTAATGCGAGCCATGGGGAGAGATGGGGAGCGGCAGATGAAGCTTCGCTCACTCGCCCGCCACTCACCTCCTGCTGTGCGGCCCAGTTCCTAACAGGTTGCAGACCAGTATCGGTCCACGGCCTGAGGGTTGGGGACCCCTGCTGTATACAGAAAATCCTAAGGAATCTAATAAAAAGCTTTTAGAATAAATGAGGTTAGCAAAGTTGCAAGACACAAGATTCACTTACAAAAATCAATTATATTTCTATACATTAGCAACGAATACTCCAAAAATGAAAAACATTCCATTTATAAGAGCATCAAAAAGAATAATTACTTAGAAATAAATTTAACAAGACAAATGCAAGACCCATACAATGAAAACTACAAAACATTGTTGAAAGAAATTAAAGACCCAAATAAACGGAAAGACATTCCATGTTCATGGACTGAAAAACTTATATCGTTGAGAAATCAATACTCCCTAGTATCATCTACTAATTCAACACAATTCTTATCAGAATCCCAGATGGCTTTTTTGCAGAAATGGTTAAACTGATCCTAAAATCCATATGGAAATGCAAGGGATTCTGAAGCACCAATCTTGAAATAGAACAACAAAAATGGAGGACTCATACTTCCCAGTTTCAAAGCTTCCTACAATAATTCCCACAGTAATCAAGATAATGTGGTACTGGCATAAGGACACACAGATCAATGGAATAGAACTGAATGTCCAGAAATAATCCTTCATATTTATTTTCAACTGTTCAACTGATTTTTGACAGGGGCGCCAGGAGCATTTGATGAGGAAAGAACAGACTTTTCAACACATGATACTGAGGCAAATGGATCTCCACATGCAAAAAACCCCTACATCACTCGCACACAAAAATAACTCAAAATGGACGACAGACCTAAATGTAACTCTCAAACTATAAAACTCTTAGGAGAAAACAGGACTAAATCTTTGCGACCTTGAATCAGGCAATACTTTCTGACATATAACACCAGAAGTACAAGTGACATCAGAAGAAATAGATAAATTGGATTTCATCAAAATTAAAATTTTTTGTTTTAAACAACACTATCAAGAAAGTGAAACAGGGACTTCCCTGGTGGCACGGTGGTTAAGAATTCACCTGCCAATGCAGGGGACACGGGTTTGATCCCTGGGCCGGGAAGATCTCACATGCCACGGAGCAACTAAGCCCGTGCACCACAACTACTGAAGCCCACGCGCCCTAGAGCCTGTGTGCAGCAACTACTTAGCCCGCATGCTGCAACGACTGAAGCCCGCACGCTCTAGGGCCTGTGTGCCGCAAGTAATGAGCCTGCATGATGCAACTACTGAAGCCCACACACCTAGAGCCCGAGCCAACTACTGAGCCCGCATGCTGCAACTACTGAAGCCCACACGCTCTAGGGCCTGTGTGCCGCAAGTACTGAGCCTGCATGATGCAACTACTGAAGCCCACACGCCTAGAGGCCGAGCTCCGCAATAAGAAGCCACCGCAATGAGAAGCCCATGCACCGCAACAAAGAGTAGCCCCCGCTCGCCGCGAATAGAGAAAGCCCGAGCGCAGCAATGAAGACTCAACACAGCCAAAAATAAATTTTAAATTTTAGAAATAAATAAATAAAGAAATGGGAAGTGGTTGTAAATTATACCCAGAGAAAAAGGAAGGAAAGAAGGAAATAACGAAGCGCTGAAATCAATAACTTCTAGCCACACTGATCAAGAAATAAAGAGAGGAGAAACAAATTATCTGTAACAGCAATGAAAAAGGAAACATCACCACAGACCCTTAGAACACTGAAAGTATTAAAAGGGGAAATTCTGAACTCTCTGCCAATACGTTTGACAATTTGGATGAAACGGATGTTTGGGGCAAGTGCAGAGGCCTGAAGCTCTGGGCTGGCTGGTGCAAACGGGCGGGGTGGAGGCTGTGGACAGGATGATGCTGTCTGAGCGGCCAGTCTGAGGGTGGAGGGTCAGACAGGTGCAATCTGTCCAGAGGGCAATGGGAGCCAGTCAGAGGTGCGACACAAGAGAAGCGGCCTGCTCAAGTGTGAGCTCTGAGGAAAAGTCCTGCAGCTGCTTCTGTGTAGAGAACACCCAAGAGGGGTAAGGCCTGGATGGAGCCAGGCCCGAAGCCCCCAGGGGACAATGGCAGAACATGGGGGTAAGAGAGAGAGAAGAGAGAGGAAGGAGGCAGGGCAGGGCCTGGAGCCTGGCGTGGACTCCGGGGAGACAGTGAGATCACCCCAGAGATGGGGTCTCGGGAGGTGGTGCAGGCCACTGGGAATGGGCTTTGGTCCTGGAGCCTGTGGAGTGCATGAAGCCAGGGCAGATGGGGGAGGCCTGGGGGGCAGCAGGGTAGCACCAAGTGCCCATTTTCCTGGCCCCAGCCCCTGCCAGGAGGGCCTCACGTATACCGCTGAGGCTCAGAAAAGGGCAAGGAGGCCGGAGCAGCCAGGCCAAGGACCTGCCCCTACTGAGGCCAGGCGAGCTCACCGCCTGAACACATGCAGGACCATCTCAGTCGCAAACACCAACCCCAGGTGAAGGGGGGCTGGGTCCGTGTTGGGAGAGTTGGCCCCGTGAGAATGGGAGGGGGCCCAGGAGAGAGTCCCAAGACGTCTGTCTGTCCCAAGAAGGCAAGGATATGATTGGAGATGCAGAAAGAGGAAGTGGGGCCCGGACAAGGCTGAGCCTCCTGCCCGAGTGTTAGTGCCGGCTGCCTCTGTCTGCCCATCCAGGCAGTGGGAAGGTAAGCCTGGCTCACAGCGACCCAGCACCTGCCCCCTGCGCCCGGCACTGATGACCCCCTCCAGGCTGCGACCCCAGGCCCCAGGAGGCCTGCCCTGTCTGGGCCAGTGCATCTCACTGAGTGCAACCCCTCTACTGCCCCAAGTGTAAAGAGCTTCCCCTTCTTCCAAAAGGCTGCATGGCCTGTTCCTTCCACCTGCACCTTGATTTCTTCTACGTATGCTTAGCCACCTCCCACTTCTCTGTCATGGCTCAACCAGAGTGTCGCCAACCTGAAGGGGCCTCCCTGACCCGCCAGGCTGGATCAGGGGCCTCCTGTGGGCTCCCACAGCCCCGCGGGCTGCAGATCCGAGGCCTCTGCTTCCCTGAGCTGCCTGACACCAGGCACCTGAAGTGGGGGGATCAAGTGCTGTTCGTTGGCAGCATCAACAGTGAAGGCCACTGCACAGTTTTGGAGACCCCTCACAGGGAGTGGCAGGCCACAGCCGCCATAACCAGTGCCCTCTGTTAAGGACACGGCTGGCCCAGGAGGCAGGGCTCCCAGCTTACCTGAGCCTCGGATGCCTCATCTGTAGGATGGGGCAGCGGTACCCAGCTCCCTGCAGCCCATCCGCTGGTACTTACCCATCAGGCTCTGCCGCTCCTCCTTCTTGCGGGCCTTCTGCTTGGCCTCCAGCTGCACCACTGACAGGGACGGGCCCACGGTGGGGCTGGGGAGGGCACTGGCTGCAAAGCGGGCCAGCAGGCCCAGCCCGCTCTCCTCCAGGCCTGGCGACAGGGCCCGCTCCCGGGCCCCCAGCCTATAGCCTCCGGCGGCCTCGTCCTCCTCCTCGTCCAGCTCATCCTCCTCGTCCTCCTCGTCCTCCTCCTCCTCGGAGCTCTCATCTGGCGTGTAGAAAACAGGGAGCGAGTCAGAGCCCTGGCCTGAGCCTGCACCACCCCCCACTGCCCCCCCGCAGCTGGAGCGCCAGCAAGGGGGGCCTTGGCTCCAGCCCAGCTCCTCACTCCTCGCCAGCCCACAAGTCCCCCCGATGGCCCAGTGCCCCCATCAAAGCGAGCCCAAGACCTGGGCATCCTGGACAGCCCAGAGGTGGGCATCGGCTTTGGGAGTCGAGTGTGTTTCTGCAAGGGGAGCGCCAACATGCACCTGTGCTGCAGGGAGGGGGACAGACACACGGACAAGGACTGGAGACAGCGCTCTCCACGGTCTCACGCGCACGCACGCGCACACACACGCCCCGACGCACAACATGAAGGCTGGGGAAGGGAGCAGGAGGGGAGAGGAGGAAAGAGGCGAAGGCAGGGCAGAGAGGGGAGGGCGGGCCCCGGGGGCTCGGGCTGAGGCTCTGGACACAGGCACCTGGGGGCAGTTTCACCGGCGGGAGGCCTGACGGCTGGCAGCAGGAGAAGGTGGAGTTTGGTCTCTTCTTGGGGTTGGGGGGCTCCCATGGCGCAAACCCTGAGCAGGCTCTGGGGTCCAAAGTTGACTCCCAGCAACACGCCCACACTGGGAAGCCTGGGGCAAATCCCCGGCCCTCTCTGAGCTAGTTTCTTATCCGTGAAAATCTCGTCTCATCGCAACCCAGGGAGCCACAAGCGTTGACCCACGGGAGCAGGAAGGGGGCAGGGGGCGGGTCCACTTGGCTCCAGGAGGCCGAGGCTCGGGACGGTCAGGGGCTCAGGCAGCAGAGCAGGATTCGAGCCCAGGGCGGGCGGGCTCATCACCCACAGTCTAGGGGAGAGAAACTAAGGAAGCCCCAGCCTGTCTCCCTGGTTGAGGAGAGACAAGCTTCTCCCCAGAAACTGGCCCTACGGCCCGAGGACCTGCAGCCCTGAGCCCAGCTCGGGCCATCGGGACAAAGGAGGGGCAAGCTGTGGGCCCGGCGGCCACAGCAGGGAGGATGACGCTCCCTGCATGTGAACTCAGCCCCCACCAAAAAGAGAGACCCTCTGGAGGTACAGGCTTGCTTCCTGCCTTTCCAGAGACACAGCCCAGCTAACCCCACAAGGGCGGCGGGTGGGAGGGCGCCCAGTACCTCTGTCAAGGAGCCGCCGAGGGACACCTGCCAGGGGGTGCCTGTCTGCCCAGGGCGCTGGGAGTGTGAAAGTGGCTCTGGGGCCGCTGGCCCAGGGCTGGGCCAGGCCAGGCTGGAAACAACTCTCCAGCAAGAAGAGGCTGGAGGAAAATGAGCCATCATCTCTCCGTATCGTCTGGGGGCAGGGAGTCTGGGCCCAGAGGTGGACAAGCCCTGGACGATGGCCAACTCCACATTCTCCTGCCAACGCCCCAAGACACCTGGCTGCTGGAGGGCAGCTAGCAGCCGAGAGCGGCGGCCCCAGGGGTGCCCATGAGGACAGGGTTCGGTCTGCCCATTCATCCGAGGGAGCCCTCAGTGAGGGAAGCAGACAAGAGCTCAAGGAATGCCCGAAGGGAGTCGAGAGAGGAAGGAGGCAGAGAGAGAGGAGGTTTGTTAAGAGTGAGAAGACGGAGACCCGGCTCCCAGAGCGATGGATGCAGCAGGATGGAGGCCAGCGGGGCGGGCAGGCGGCAGGCAGGCAGTGCACACTTGCGATCCATTCACATTGCGGACGTCACATGGCTCTGTCTCCGCCCAGTGGGCCACAGCGGCAAAGCAGGCTAAGTGTAGGCAGACTGCAGGCGGTGCCCGGGTCCCCCACCTCAGGCAGGCCCCCCCCCGGGGCTGAGCAGGGGGGTGGGCGAGGGGCTGGCTGGGGTGGGGCACGGGGTTGGACACGGGGCCAGCTTTCCCTTCTAGAGGTGGCCTTCCCGGGGCTGCTCGGGTGTGGAGACTCCAGAACTCTCCTGCCCAGCTCTCTCTGCCAGAGAGGTTGGGCTGGCTCTGGGTTTCTGGAGGTCTGGAACGTCCACATCGGACCCCAGAAAGCCAGCAGCGGCCCCCAACCCAGCACCCTGAGATGGAAGAATGGTTGGAAAGCAGAGGGCCGAAAAAAGGTGTGCTTTCCACAAAATGCTGATGTGGGTAATCGTGGTCTCCTGAGGCCCTCCCCGCCCCCTGCTCCCGAGAGCCTGACAGCCCGCCAGGGCCGCCTCCGACGGTGGCTGGTCTACTCAGGCCAGGGTCCGAGGGGTAGGGGCAGCGGAGGGGGTCTCAGGACCAGGAAAGCCTTTCTGGAGGTGTCCACACCTGAGGCGACAGGGTTTGCCAAGGGCAGGGGGAGAAAAAGTCCCAACAGAGAAACCCGCGGAAATGCAGAAAAACTCTTTTTCACAGAAAAAACTCTTGGCTCAGTACGTGGGGTTGGCTGTTGTCACTCGGTTTGGTTTTCCAAAACCCGATCCATAAATGCCAAAGCGATCCGCTGCTGCCATAGCCGATGGGGGCAAACCCCGAGGAGGGGGGGAGCAGAGGGGACACAAAGAAAAGGGTTTTGCCTACCTACGGAGCAACGAGCCAGGCTCGGACCCAAGCTCAGTGACCCGCTGCGCCGTCTGCCCTACTCCCAGCCTTCGCTTTGCGTCCAGAGTGCAGCGTGAGAGCAAATGCAAGAGACCAAAACAGACATTCAAAGCATCATGGGTAGGGGTCAAGGGTGAAGGTATGGTCAAGCTGCTGGGGGAGAAAGCAGACACACTAGAAAAGCCAAGCCAATTAGGTGTTTTAGTACCAGATGTCAGTAAGGCCCTATTACCCAAATATCCCTTTCAAGACCTGACCAGCGGTCTGGGTGCAGTGGGGACCCCCTCCCCTCGCCCCCTGCACTCCCCCTTATCTGGGCTCCGTCCGCTGCTGTGTCTGGCCCTGGTTTGCGGGACCCTGGCTGCCTCTGCCGATTCTGGGCAAAGGGCCCCTCACTACGAGATCTGCGGGGCTGCCTGCTTCTCTATGGGGTCTGGGCTGGAGCACGAGAGCTCCAAAACTTGGAAGCTGGAACTCTGGCTTTAATAGGGGGGAGGAGGCACAGGGGCCAGCCCAGAAGACGGGGAGAGGGGCATGGCGAACTAGCCAGACTGGTCCACAGAGGCCCGGGCTGGGGGAGGCCTCGGAAGACGAGGCTGGCTGGAGAGCTAGTGGCCCGGGTTGTACGTGCTCAGGCATGGCAGCAGCGCCGGAGAACGAGAGCCCCGGGAGCACCCGGCCCCCGTCCACGTCGTCTCCAGGCCACCCAAAATGTATCCCAGCCAGAGCGTCAGGGTCTAGGCTCTGACCCCCAGGGGCTGCTACCCAGGCTCTGGGATCCCTAAAGGGGGTCCGTCCACCCTGAAGCAAATCCAAAAGCAGGGCGAGAAGCACTTAAGGATCGGCTGGCTGCCTCACCGCCCCCCGCCCCAGGACACTTGTGACTGGAGGTCCTGGAAGGCTGAGACACTTCTAACCCCAGAAGTTGAATTCTGACGTTAGGGAAATCAGAGCCAGGGCGCTCACAGAGGTCCCTGAGGCCAACCCCCTCTTCGTGAGTTTGACAGCAGACGAGCCTGGGACTCGCAGTGAGCTTTGCCCCCCAACACGGCAATGAAGCCTTTTGAATTTCACAACAAAACTCAGGGACAGCAAGTGGTCTTGACCCTGCACTGCCTACATGCCCTTCGAAACAGAAACATGCGTTAGAAAATGAGCGTTTGCAAATATTTTTTAACCACTGTTGCGTAAGAATAGAGCTTTAAGAAAACAAAAGACAAACAAGCGGCTTTAAAAAAAAAAAGGATGAAGCTGGAGGTGAAAGCAGTTGACTTTAAACCTGAAAAATGAAAGGCATGCCAATAGCTACCAGGGATATTTGAATAATAGAGAGAGCACAGACTGCATTATCCCATCTACCCCTTCTGGGGTAGGGGTGGGGAGGGGTGAGGGGGCAGGAGGAACAAAATGAGGGAAGCGGCAACCTAATGGTCTAGTCAGGACACAGCAAGAGAGACAAGGCACACGGGTTTAGTTAAAAATGAACTCGATATGTTTAATAAAGCTTGGTATTACCAAAATCGCGGTACAAACATCAAGTCACACGCCCACACGACAGAATTCCATTTACAAAATGTCCCCGGGGAGGGAGGCCTCCATGGGCCCCTCCGGGAGGACCCACCCAGGCCTGCGGTCCAGGGGGCAGTGGAGGCGAGGGGAGGGGACCAGAGAGGAAGACTAAAAACAGTCCATATAAAAGCTCAAAAAGAGCCAGCCAATGGTCTTATCACAATGATACAGGTACAAATAAAAACAAAAATAAAAAGACTCGGGCTGATACAGCAGGCTACGCTGCCAAGAACCAGACGGCCGCCCTGGCCGGCCATCCCGGCGGCGCCGCGGCCGCCCTCCCCGTCTCGCTCGCGCTCGCTCTCGCACTCACTCTCTCGCTAGGAAACACGGGAGGTATTGTGTGTTTGGAGCTAGTAACCTTGGTCAAACGAGTCCTCCGAGGAATCGCTGAAGGAGGAACGGGCCTCGACCTCTTGAAGCAGCAAACAAAACGGCTGCTTCCTGCCGGCGGCCGGCTTGGGCTTCAGAGTCCGGGCGGCCGCCAGGCCCCTCTTGGTCAGCTTGGGGCCGCCGGCCGGCTTGCTATTCTTCGCCACCATGCCGCACAGGATGGAAGATGTCAGTTTGGAGCTGGAGGGGCCTTGGGCAGCCCACTCGTCCTTCAGGAATTCCTCCTCTTCCTCTGAGTCCGTATCTGCAGTCAAAGTAGTTTTTAATACAGATAAGTCACAGAGCGCCGGGGGGAGGGAGGGGGCTGGTGTCTTTCTTCCATTATTCTCAGCGCTTTTGAGAACAATCTCCTACTCGCCAGACAGAGAGGTCCAGATGCCTACCGGCCGTGGAACCAGCTGAGTTCCGCCGCCTGGAGCTCTCCTCCCGACCTGGGCCTCACCTCTCACCCGCGAGGCCTCTGAGCTGCAGGCGTCTTCCGTGGGTTTGGACCCAGGCTCCTTCCAGGCCGGCTGCGGCCAGCATCCCCCACCACACACACGGCCACTCTCAGGAAGGTCTCTGCCCCGGGCACAGAGATCACCGCCAAGTCCCGTCTACCCCATGGGACTGCAGCCGGCCCAGAGGCCCCTTGTGGGGAGGGACGAGGCCCAGGAGGGGAAGCGCTCAGTTAGAGCCCTTCTTTCCCCAAACACCAGCTCCCAGTGACGTGCAGGGTCAGCGGGCGCAGGCTCACGATGGCGATCGCGCACACCCGTTCCCAGCCCCCTGCTCAGCAATGTCAGGACGGCGGCTTTCACAGTGACGCCAAAGAAACAGGCAAATAATATTGCAATGATATCCGGGCTGCTGTCCCCCCACCCTTTCCCTATCACAGAGCCGGGTTACCAGTACACTGCTGTCACTTCCCACAAGTCTCCAACCTTACCATACGGGTGAGGCTTTCCTGAGAGAGATCACCCAGCTCTGGGGAGGGGGGCTGTCAAATGGGCACAGCTCTGGCCCCTACCAATCCCACCCTGGACATATACCACTTTGATCCGTTTTACACGTGAAGCTGTTAAGCAAGATTTCGTCAGAGGGAAAGGCTCTGCAGTCAAAGACTGTGGTCCCTGGATCTGGTAAAATCCACCCCAAACATGGGCAACGTTAATGGACGCACCTACAGCTCTGGCACACCAGCTCTCTCCAAGTCCAAGAAAAACTGTGTGTGGGGGGTGGGGTGGGGTGTGGGTGTGGGTGGGTGTGTGTGCGTGTGTGTGCGTGCGCTGTGTGTTTTTGTGTGTGGTGTGTCTGTGGTGTGGTGTGTGTGGTGTGTTTGTGAGTGTGTGTGCTGTGTGCTTTTGTGTGTGGTGTGTGTCTGTGGTGTGTGCGGTGTGTGTGTGTGTGCGCTGTTTGTGGGTGTGGTGTGTGCCTGTGGTCTGTGTGTAGTATGGTGTGTAGGTGTGTGGGTGTGTGTCTGTGGTGTGTGTGGAATGGTGTGTAGGTGTGTGGGTCTGTGGTGTGTGTGGTGTGTGTGTGGTGTGCATGTGTGTGTGCTGTGTGGTGTGTCTGTGGGTGTGTGGGTGTGTGTGGTATGGTGTGTGGGTGTCTGTGGTGTGGTGTCTGTGGTGTGGTGGGTGGGTGTGGGGTGGGTGCGTGTGTGTGGTGTGCGTGGCTGTGGTGTGCGTGTGTGTGTGTGTGGGTGTCTGTGGTGTGGTGTCTGTGGTGTGGTGGGTGTGTGTGGTGTGTTTGTGGGTGTGGGGTGGGTGCGTGTGTGTGGTGTGCATGGGTGCGGTGTGCGTGTCTGTGGTGTGCGTGTGTGTGGTGTGTCTGTGGGGGGGGGTGTGGGGGTGGGCGGGTGTGTGCGTGTTCGAGGACAGGGCTCCTCTGGCTGTCTCCTCCAATGTCTATGCTTTCCACTCTAAAAGGAGGGAGGACACAGACGAGCCTCCGCCCGTCCCCTGGCCACAGCTCTCCCGCCCGTGTACTCCATCCCGTCCTTCCTGAGGTGAGGCCACAACCCAGGCTGGAGACGACCGAGCGTGAGGACGACCAGCTTGGCTTCTCCCCAGAACCCACCAAGCATGCCACCCAACCCCTACAACCCAACGTGGAAAAGCAAGAGAGCAACGTGCTCTCTTCCCACCTCCTGCAGGCGCAGCACCTCTCTGCTGGAAACACCCCGACCTCTTCACGACCGTGCGTGCACTCTCAGCGACCGCGAACGGCAAGAAAGCCAACGTAAAAAAGAGAGACACGCTCTCTCCACAGCCAGCTGCATATCATAGCCGTCAGCTAACTGGAGACAGGCCTTCCGACCTCCCTGTGGCAACGATAACCCGTTTCTCCCACGGGGACAGTGCAGTTTTAGACAAAGGCCTAACAGGTAGACCGCACTTGGCACGCTGCCTGGCACGCATGCGCACATCCGCCGCAGTGCACTCAGCAGCTCCGAGACCTCAGCTTCTCTCCGGCCTCTAGCCTGTACCCCGCCACATCCACCTGCGAGTGGGGAGGAGTGGCGCATTCTTCCAGAGACCCGCTGTCCCCTGGACGATCAAAGGAGCAGCAATCCTCCCCCACTCTCTCTTCAGTATCCCAAAACGAACAGAGGAAAGCCCTTCCCTCCTCCTTCAGGGCTGCAAGTCCCTAAAACTGGTCCACAGCGGCCAGGGGCCTGGGCCATGCTGCCTGGCTCACACCCACCCAAACCCGAGGGCCGGGAAGCTTCGGCAATCGAACACGTCCTCAGTACCTAAGGCACAAAAGGAGCTGCTTGCGCCAACGCCTATCTGAGCATCAACCCTGGAGACCCGGGGCCATCAAATCCACGAGCCTTAAAAATAAACCAACAAATCCCCCAGCAGCAGCTTCACCTCATGCCAGGTGCCAGGTCCAGCTCCTGTCTCCCACGTGAGCTCACCTAGGGCCGCCGACAGCCCTCTGTATCTTAACGCCAAATCCATAAAGACTTTCTTCACTGTAACCTTAAAGGGATCCATTTTTTACGCTTCCCGTTCCGCACCCCCAACCCCGTGAACTGGGCAGAGCCAGCCAAAGGCCCCGTCACGCAGGTGCACGCAGTCAACAATGAAAACGCCCGCCACGCGGCTCACGGCCTGGGCTCGCCTCAGAACCAACCCCGCCGACGGGGGCCAGGCGGCAAGCAGCCCCTCCCCGGCCTTGCTGCAGCGGGCACGGCACCGACGCCCACCCATCCTGGGCACTGCGCATTCCGCCCACAAATACTTACTGAGCACCTATTACATGCTAGACGGCGGGCTCTGGGCCACCAGAGGCCACAGAGAGCCGGCGGGGCTTCAGGGTTCGCGTGGCGGGCAAGGGGCTGCCCGGCTCCGGAAAACCACGCTCCCGGAGTTGCCAGAGAAGCAGCTCCAACGCCACAGGCTCCGGTTAAAGCTCAGACCCTCACTCCCACCAGCTGTTACGTTTCAGGGGCCCGAAAGCCGCCTGGAGCCGGCAGCTGCTGTGCGGGCAGCGCACAGGCCGCGCCCATGACGGCAGGACGTCTCGCGCAGTTGAGGCGGAGAGGCTGGGCCTGACCCCGGCCCGACCTCAGGATCTATCCTCGGGAACAACACGGGTTAACCACTTGGAGGACTGTCGCAAAGACAAAGGGAAATACCGCCCAGACAGCCCTGGCGTGCGCTCCATAGACGCTGTTCTAATACCGGGCCCGAGGACAGCCGACTGCGGGCCGCGGAGTCCGGGTCATCGCTACGGTTCTCACGACCGGCCGCTTCAGGCCGAGAAGCCGCCAACTCTGTGGTGCACGGCCTCCACACCGACGGCTTCCGGGCACCGAAAGGGCTGGCGGGTGAGGGCTTTCCGCTCCCACCTGCCCGCCAATCACGAGCACCCACCAATCATAGGTGGCCGCTCAGCGCTGCGCCCGCCAATCACAGGCACTTCCGCTTCTGGCCTGGGCGGGGCCCACACAGAGGCGGAAAAGAGACCTACGCGCTTTCGAGGCCGAGAGAGGCCGAGAGAGGCGGAAGAGAGACCTTTCGAGCTTTCGAGGCTGAAAGAGGAGGAGGGGAAAGAGGAAGGAGAGAAAAAGCGGCCGTGAGGCGGCGCGGCCCGCTACTTACTGTAGGAGTAGCTGCTCACTTCCGAGGCGAACGGGGAGTGGGCCGACTTGGGCTGGCCTCTGGCCTTGAACCCCACCTCCATCTTCCTGGCTTTGGCGACCCTTTTGTGTTTACCTTCTCGGGAGGCTTTCAGAGACAGGCTGAGGCCTTTGGCCAGCGCCTTCCTGTCCTTGCCCAGCAGGCTGTCGTAGGGCGTCAAGTACCTGCCGCAGACCCCACTCGTCTTTGATTTCCCCCCAGAAGTGTCCGAGAACTTGAAGGGCGACTTCAACTTGTCCTGCTTTGTGAGGGAGAGGGCTTTGTCCAGCTTGCTTGCCAACTGCTCCTGGTCGCTGGCCATCTTCTTCTTCTTAATCTTTAGCTGGAAAGGGAAGTTGGGAAGTCACAGGTTAAGACGGTTGACCAAACACTGGGTCTCCATGCACGAGCTCTGACGAACCCCAGCTCCTTCTCCCTGCCTCGGTGGCTTCTGGCAAGTCGCTTAACTCCTCTTAGCCTCAGTTCCTCTACTCTGTAAAATGGGGGTAATTACGCACAGGCGTCAGTGGGTTGTTCTGAAGACGAACTGAGAAAAGGCACATGAAGCACCTATTAAGTAGCCGTCACTGTGGTTACAGTTATCAGTGACACTGGCATTGCCACTGGCTCTCCACGGCGCTACCTGGTGCCTCCTAGGGGAAGCGCTCGAAGCAAGCACTGCTGCCGCAGCGTGGGAGAAGGCGGCTGGATTAAGGGAGGAGGGATGAACCCAAGATGGAAAACCCAGATCACAGCACAGCTGATCTGCTTATCTCAATCGCCTAAAGCAGGTGATGAAGACGGCCGCACAGCACAGCCTGAATCAGCCCAGCCCATCCAGCTAAATGGGCTAAAGCTGCCGAGAAAATGCCTCGAGTGTGCCCCGGACGCCTGAAGCAGAAAGAACGATTAGAGATTTCACAGATTAATTCCTGCTTGCTGTCGTCCTTCGTTGTTGAAACCCGCCGTTTCAATGGCCCTCATTTGAACGCTTTATCGCTATTTTCTTTAATCAAGTAACAATTCATAAGGAGAGAAAAGTTGGGATAGTGTCAATTAAACCTCGAAAGTGTCCTTCACGATTCGAGAGTATAGAGGATCCTGACGTGCAAACTGGCTCTCTCCCCTCCGCCTGGACCCAGTCTCCCCTGTGTGAGTCCAACCAAAACAGCCCCCTCCCACAGGGCTTTCACTGGGGGGAATGACAAGGTACGTAAGCATTTAGCAATGAGGGCCTTAAGTGGACGATTTCACTGCTCTGCAGAAAGAAGAAAAACCAAGGTGTTGGCTCTCACCCCCTTACCTCAGGACAGTTCACAGAGGAAATTACAATGGCATCAAGCCCTTGTTTCCTCGAACTACAGAGTGGTGAAGCTGCTCGTTAAACTCTTACACTGTGAAACAACAGAGTAATTGCATTACTTGGTTAAGAGCTTGCAGTCTCTCTTCTCGGCTTCGGCACCGGGTCACGGAGCACACGCACAGGACGAGGCACACAAAGAGCCCCCCCCCCCAGAGGCTGTGTTACTCTGGTGGTCTCTGAACTCCCCTGAGCCTCGCTTTCCCCCTCTGCACAATGAGGAACATTGGGGGAGAGTCACTCTGGCACTAAGGCAACCACCTCCACAGTTTCCGTGCAGCGGCAGGCCTGCAAAGGGAGCGTGAACTCCGGCCCCCGCTCCAGACCTTCCGCCCCCAGCCAGCAGCACACCTGGAAGACGGGGCGGGCCCACTGACCTGACTCATGAAGTCTGAAGAGGCTTCGTGCTCGTCCCAAGGCTGGCTCCTCCCCCTGGCTTTCGCGGCCCCGCCAAGGGCATCGTGCTCCTCCTCAGGCCCCTTGGGTCTCTTCCTCGTCCCTGCTCCCAGCTCATAGTCGTCCGAGGTCAGCAGGGGCTTGCCGCTCAGCCTGAAACCCAGATGCACCACCGGTCAGCGCCCTGGCCAGGCAGCACCCACGGGCTGGGGGTCCGCCCTCGAGGCCCTGAAGGGTGGGCTCTGGATGTCGACGCACAGACCGTGATGACAGAGTGACGCGTCTGGGGAGACGGAGCATCTAGCGCTATGGTGCCGGGATTCTGGGATACTTGTGGAGGAGGCAGAAGGAGAGTTTAGTGGGGAAAAAAGAAGAAGTTCTTGAAAGCAGTGTGTCCTCTGCTGGCCTCCTTCTCTCGTGCTCCTTCACATACACACTCATACACACATCTTTACACCGTCAGATACCTCGGCACCAAAACATGCCAAGAACAAGGATCGGGAATGCCACGGAAATCCACCAGGATGGGAGGGGGATTAAGGTCAAGAGCTTCTGTGAAGGAAGAGCCGCTGGCTGGTCTCCTGTACCCCTAGGAGCATAAGCAGTCGGGCCATGGTCCTGGTTTGAAGGCCTCTTTTGCCTGCTTTAAGCTAAACCCTCACAGGTAATAATAATAATCTTTACTTGGTACTACGTGTCTTGTTCCATGTCTGTGCTTTATACTTTAACCACAAAACAATGCTTTGTTCTATACACTGCTTTTTATAGATGAAGGAACTCATCTATAAAAGCTAACACCTGGCCCAAGGTCACAATAAGAGGCAGACCTGGGACCTGAGCAGGAGGTGCATCCACTTCCGGGGTCCACGCTCGTAACCAGCGGCTCTGCGTGCTAGCAGCCCCCGCCTCTGCTCTCTTCCCCAGGAGCTGCTCTCCCCGCCTGCTCTCCCTGTGTGGCTGGTGACAGGGTATTTCTCCCTCTCTCCATCCTCTCATCCGTCAGGAACATCCAAGAAGGTTAAATGCTGGACGAGGGGGCCCCTGGGGCTGTCTTCTCCTGAGAAGAGCTGTGGCCGCCCCACTGCCTCTCCTAATGCCTTTGAAGGTACCCTGTGGCCCCCTCTGCTTCCTCAACCAAGCCCTGGTGTCCGCCTGCCCTACTGTCCCAGGCAGAGGTGCCCTCCAGCCCCTTCCCGTCCAGCTTGTGCTACCCCCAGACGCGCTGGGAGGACCGCAGCACCATTCCCATCCACACCCGGCCTGGAGGGAGAGCTCGTTCCAGCCACACGTGTCTCCCGCTGCCCCCAAGGAGCCTGTCCCCAGAGTGCACGGAGGTGGCGGCCCCGGTCCCGGGGAGCGGGCTCGGGCCCGACGAGCCAGGAGAACGGGAGTGACGCTGGCCGCCACAGAGGGAACCAGGCAGGAGCACGGCGCGGCCCTCCGCAAAGAGCAGCTCGGGAGTCAGGCCCTGGCCACGGAGGCAGCAGCTGCGGCAGGAAGACGGGCCCAACGCTTGGGTGACGCTCGACACTCTGGCTGGGGGGGGGTCTGCCTGTCCATTCCACGCTCGCCCTCCTGGCCTGCCCGGGGCAGCGTGCCATGCTGCCCACGAGCCGCCGATCCAGGCGGGCCAGAGCCTGAGGGACGCGAGGTCCCCGGCGCCCACACAGGCCCCGCGCAGGCCCGGGATCCTCCCCTCCGAGCTCTGTGCCAGTCCCCGACCCACCGAGGGGCCAGCCTTACTTTCCGCTACGGATGCGGCTCTTCCCTCTCTTGCGGGGGGGCGACAGGGCGCTCAGGGCGTGGGTCCGTTTCCGCGGCCTGCCAGGGCCTCTGCGTGCCAAGCTTCTATGGGGTTCCTCGCGCCTGTCCCTTAAAGAGAATCACACGCTTGGCTGTGCACCCGGGGGGTGGCGGGGCGCGGAGAAGGGACGCACGGTGCGCACACGTCACTCGGGGCCACGCACACCTGGCGGCCTGCCTCGGCCGCCCTCCTGAGCGCGGCGCCTACAGAGCCCAGGCCGCGGGCCGGCGGGGCACACTCACTCGGAATCGCGGCGCCTCTGCAGCTTCACCAGCTCGCGCTGCTTCTCCTTGTACTGGCGCTGCACCTCCGCCAGCCGCATCCGGAAGTCCAGCTCCATGGCGTCCATGCTCTCCAGGGAGGACTTCATGGCGTACATCTGCGGGGAGGGGTGGGTGAGGACGCCGCCCTCGGCCGGGGTGCGGGACCTCACAGCGGAGACCAGGGGCCCGGGTCACACCCAATTTCTACCCCTCACGAGCTGTGGCCTTGAGCAAAACGGACTGCCCGTCTGCACGCCAAGGACCGAAAAGCCAAGTTCGCGGGGCTGTGTCCAGGCCGAACTGGCCCGTAAGGACCGCTCAGGCCGAGCTGGCTGTTGGATCATCTGTCGCGGGCACAGGGAGACGAAGCCGCCTGCCCAAGGCCCATGGACAGCAGAGGCGCAGCCAGGTCTGCTCTCCCTGAGCCCTCAGGCTGTCACCCACGGGATGCACTCTTGACACGTGATTACGTGATAAACCGAGACCCAGGAAGAGGAGACAACTTGCCCAGGACCACCCAGCAAACGGGTGGCAGAAGGTGGGTGCGGAACAGGCCCTTCCGAACGCAAAGCCGGCCAAGGCCCAGGCGAGGTGGCCTCTCTGGGGGCACCCCGCGCCGGCCCCCCAGCCCCCCAGGTCTGGCCCGGGACACCTCACCCGCTCCTCCTTCTTCTGCATCCAGCTGTACTTCTTGTTGGGGTTCAGCTCCCGTGGAAGCCGCAGGTTCTTCAGCGGGTCCACGAAGGGGCCGTCCAACACCTCCTTCAGCATGTGGCTGCTGGCTGCCAGCAGGCTCTCCAGCGAGGGCCGCACCGCTGGGCCCCGCTCCACACCTGCGGGAGGAGAGACGTGAGCCCGAGCCCCCAGGGGCCGGACTCACAGGCACCACAGCCCACCCCTCGGGCCCCCAGCGGGAAGAGGACAAGGCCCAGAGCAGGCTCATGGACGGCCCGCAGCCTTTCCCAGACACCGGAAGTGGGCACTGAGTAAGAACAGGTGAGAGTGTGCGGGACACACAGTGCCGTCCTGTTCTTCACAACACACCTGTACACAGACTCACAAGAGAGTCAACAAAGGCCGGCAGAGCTGTTCTCTAGAACTGCGCTTCTCTTTTTGCTTATCTGTCCTAGAAATCTTCCATGAGGAATGTGCATGGTTTTCATGATCATAAAAAAAGAGCCCCGGGACTTCCCTGGTGGCGCAGTGGTTTAGAATCCGTCTGCCAATGCAGGGCACAAGGGTTCGAGCCCTGGTCCGGGAAGATCCCACACGCCTTGGAGCGACTAGGCCCGTGTGCCACAACTACCGAGCCCACATGCTACAACTACTGAAGCCCGCATGCTGCAACTACTGAAGCCCGCGCGCCTAGAGTCTGTGCTCTGCAACAAGAGAAGCCACCGCAATGAGAAGCCGGCGCACCACAATGAAGAGTAGCCCCCGCTCGCCGCGACCAGAGAAAGCCCTTGCGCAACACGAAGACCCAATGCAGCAAGAAAAAAAGAGAAAAAAAGAGCCCCACAATAAGTTTTGTAAACTGTAAAAGTAACATGTGCACATGATAAAAACCACAAACCAAGCAGAGGGTGTGACGAAGCAAAAGCCTTTCTCCTCCCCAAAACACAGGTCCCGCCCTGGAGGTGCCTCTGCTGACAGTGTCTGGCAGGTGGTTCCAGAAACTTTTATACATATTCAAACATATGTAACACACAGGCATCCTTTATAAATATAAAAATGGCATCAATCAATAAATACCACATCACACTCTTTTTTCTACTTAAAGTCTTTTCACATTAGCACAAAAATACAAACGTGTTCACATTATAGCTTGAGCCTTACAAAAAGTGCCATTTCTGTCGAAAACACTAGAATATCAGCAATTTTATATGGCCAGAGGTAGCAACAGCGGGCTAGAATTCTCTTGTATTGATGAGTTTTAATTTATCTAAATGATCCCCCACTGACGGCATTTAGGTGGCTTCTGATTTTTTTTGTAGTGAACGGGTAGGCACCATGTTAGGAAATATGCTGCCTGTGCAATTAACGTGATCAAGGTATATGTGTTTATCTCTGATAAATACTCCAAATGCCCTTCAAAGAGCCTGAACCAGATCAGGACCTCAACAATGGTACCTGAGAGCCTATTTCTCCACAATCTTTCTACTAAAGTAACATGAGTTTTCATTTCTCAACTGATGTTTTCTTTGTGATCTAACATATGATCCATTTTTGTGAATGTCCTACGTGTGCTGGAGGGAAAAACTGTATTCCTTACTACCAGCTGCACGGTTCCCTAAAATCGACAATGCAATTAACAACTGCACTGCCCAGATCAGGGCTTCCTGAACCCTGGGGCCGTTCACATGTCCATGACTGTTCTCTGCTCTGGGCGGCTGTCCTGGGCAGCGTCGTTGTAAGGTGTTAGCAGCGTCCCTCACCTTTACCCACTAGATGTCAGTAGTACTCCCCTCAAGCTGTCACAACCAAGTGTCACCGGTGGCCACTTCAGAGTCACTGGTTTTGCTTTTCTGTCTCTACGGACATTGAGGCCACAAAGCAGAGAACCCCTTCAAGGTCCTCCGAGCTGTAAGATCTCTTAGTTGCTGGGGGGACCAAAGAGCGACTCCGTCACCTCCTTCACCCTCCGACACACCAGCTTTGCAGGGGGCCCCCAGGACTGACGGCCCAGGGCAGCCTGATGACCCGAGGGCAGCAGCTGTGGGTTGACCTGTGTGCCCCCAAATCCACGTGTTTAAATCCTAACCCCGATACCGCAGAACGTAAACGTCTTTAAAGACAGAATCAAGTTAACGTGGGTGGGGTCTTTAGGGTGGGCCCTAACGCAACGTGGCTGTTAAGGGGACATTTGGATACAGAGACACGCAGAGGAAGACCATGGGAGGACACAGGGAGAGGACGGCCATCCACAAGCCAACAAGGAGAGAGGTCTCAGAAGGAACCAAGCCAGCCCTGCTGACACCTTGATCTAGAACTTCCAGCCTCCAGAACCATGAAACCACACACTTCTGTCATTCAAGAGCCCCCCCCCGACCCCCGCCCTATCCCACCCCACCCCATCTGTAGTATTTGGTACAGCAGCCCGAGCTGACTAATACACCAACCTTGTGGCTTTACCAATTGTGGAGGTGACCTGGAACAGGGGCCCGACGCGCACTGGAAGCCCCATGGGACCAGGCGTCAGTCACAGAGGCTACGGCGCTGCAGGGCGGGAAGGACGGCCAGCACGCCCGGGGACGCCCAGGTTCGCTGACTGGGGCAGCTGTGTGCAGCAGGAGGGGCGGGGCGGGAGGGCCGGTGGCTCCAGGAGGCGACACGGGCTGTGGGAAAAACGCTAACGGGCCCGGGAGCCTTGGGCCTGCTGCACGCACCGGGACCGCTCACGGCCCAGCTCTGTACAGAACGTGCAGGGGACTGACGCTCAGTGTCTGTCAGCGACCGTCGAGGGGAGAGGGCCACCGGGGCCCCCCTCGCCCCTGTGGTGCACACACCCCTGCACACCGGTGCCTCCAAGGGCACGTTCCCGCCCCGACGCTGCCCCCAGCCCTGGGGCCGCACACTCCACTGCAGAGCGCCGAGGGCAGCCCAGACATCCACCTCAAACGTCCGTGTCCACACCAGCTGCTGGGCTCCCCCCGCCCCACCTGCCCAGCTCAGAAACTGGAATTCCCGTCTTCCAGCGGCTCAGACCACAACCCTTGGCATCGTCCTTTCACACCCACGCTCAGTCCACCAGCAAAGCCTGCTGGCCGCACCTCAGCTTCCACCCAGAACCCACCTGCTCCTCGCCACCCTGGGCCTGGATGGAGTCGGGAGCCTCCGCCTGGGTCTCCCCGCCTCCGCCCTCACCCCTGCGTCAGCCCTCCACACAGCCCACGAAGGAACCGCAGGTAAGTCTGATCTTATCAGCTCAACTCAAAACCACCTTCCTACCACTCCAAGTGAAAGACCTCCCCGGGGTCACCCGTCACCCAAGTTATCCCACGGACCTCCTCGCCACCACTCTCCCCTTCCGGCTCTGCTCCTGCCCCTGGCCTCCTTGCCTTTGTTCTAACGTGACACACAGAGTCACCTCAGGGCCTTTGCACTTGCTGTTCCTTAGGCCTGGCATGGTTTTCCCTAGAAGAATCTTCCTCCCCCACCCATCAACAGGGGCTTCCCTGGCCATGCGCTGTAGGAGACCACCCTTCCCACCCCTGCCCTGTCCCCTTCCCGGCCTTTTACCACCTGACAGTGCTGAGGGCTGCACGCAGATGGCCTGGTTCACCGCTGGCCCCCAGCACCAAAACGGTGCCAGGTACACACAGTAGGAGCTGAATGAGTAGGTGGATGAGGGAGGAGTGTGAAAAGGGCCAAGAGTGTGCAGAGACCCCCAAACCGGGTGACCCATCCTTAGCCCCCTCCTTTCCAGATGCCCCTGGCCCTCTGTGGTCCCCACTGAAAACCCGCCAGTTGGTAGGACCCAGAGGGTTTTCATTTTCTTCTGGGAAAAAAAAAAAAATTGTTTTGTACCAAACTATTTAAATTAGAGAAAAGAAACAATGAACTTTAGAACAACAACCAAAAAACAACAGACGCCTGAGGGCGGGGTGGGTGTCACTCGTCCAAGCCTCCTGGAATGGGGCAAATGGGGCATTTGACCATGACGATGAAAGAGCCTTGAAAATATGGCCTGCTTCTGACCCAGCAATTCCACCCATGGGAACAAATCCCTGGGAAAACAGAGGTGTGGACCAGGATTTTTCTTCAAGAGTAATCATCACATCATTTACAGAAGCTAAGGAAGGAAGGAAAGGACGGTGGGAGGGAGGGAGGGAAGAAGGTAGGAAGGAAGGGAGAGAGGGAGGGAGGGGGAGGGGGAGGGGGGAAGGAGGGAGGGAGTAAAAAAGAAGGCAAATGAAAATGCCTGACGATCTAGGATTGGGTCATTGAAGGCTGGGGCCGCCACCAGGCAAAAAACTGTGTAATCCCTAAAAAAAATTTTTTAAGAACACACAGCTTTGTGAAATGTTTCATAAAGCATATACTAAGTGAAAAAGGCAGGTTACAGAGCGCTGTTCACAAAATGACCTTGATTTTGGAACTGTGTGTCCGTGTAGAAGAAATTCTAGAGGAAATACACGGAAACGTCTGGAGCTATTATCTCCTCCACAGCCGGGCCCGGCCCCTCCTCCGTGCGGCTTCTGGGCCGAGCGTGGGCTCGCAAGGCTGTGCCTGACCCGCAGCCTCTTCACACACGTCTTGGAGCGCCTCAATTGCTGTCAGTGGTTTTGTGCCAGCACAGAATTCACGGCCCCTTCTGCTGAGGGCACTCCATTCCCTCTGAGGACCGCCCCTCCCTACACCCTGGAAGTGGCTGCCCCCCCATCGAGGGCTGGGCACGATCAGCCTGGTCCATCCCATCTCCTTGGCCATAGGGTTTGCGCTTCTGCAAAAAGCATGAACCCCAGTCAGCCAATCGTTGAGAGTGCATCACAGCATCTTTGCCAGTGCTACGTGGAAAGAGGTGGCCTCTTTTGTGTGTCTGCTGAGCTGAGCAGGCCCACGGGCTTGGGAGAAAGTATCAGTGACCACCATAAGGACAGTGGGCCCACCTTGAATGAAGCCAACAGAAAGAAGTGAAACAAGGGGGGTGGGGGGAGACAGGGAAGAGGGAAAAGAAACTCCTTGGTTTGAGCACCTGGATCCAGCCGTACCTGAACCATGACCTAATTACTGACATACTTCGGTTCCACAAGCCAATAAATTTCCCCTGACTTTTTCTAACCAGTTAAAACAAAAGTCTTGGTCCCTCGCAACCCAAAGCATCCTGCTACTAGAAAACTCACCACTGAGAGAACAAGCAGAAATTTCACCACTAAGAAACCCAAAGACTGGCTGCACAACAACGTGACTGTACGTAACACCTCTGCCCTGTACACTGGAAAACGGTTAAGATGATAAAAGTTTACAATATGTATATTTCACCACAGTTTTTTAAAAGCGCACACGAATAAACCACATCCTGGAGATTCTGAAATTTTTTAAATCCTATTTAAAAAAATTTTCCGTAAAAGAGGGAAAGGCGGGAGTTCCCTGGCGGCCTAGTGGTTAGGATTCCAGGCTTTCGCTGCTGTGGCACAGGTTCAATCCCTGGTTGGGGAACTGAGATCCCGCGAGCCACGCGGCCTAAAAATAAATAAATAAAAAGGGAAAAAGCAAGCCACAGAGGCCCACCGCCCGGCATGACTCACCTGCCGCCTCCCGGCTCCTCTTCTCGAGCTCCAGCTCTGCGATCTCGCTCAACAGGGTGATGCCGTGCAGGAAGCTCGGCTCCAGGACAAGGCTCTGCACTGCCTCCAGCCTCTCCAGGGCCGGGGCTCCAGTGCCCGGGGAGGGCAGAGGCCTGGCCTGGGGCAGCTCTGCCGCGGCCGCTAGGGCATTCATGCCAGCCAGCGGGTCCTCCAGGCTGGGCGGGAACTGATCGGAGCCCGCTTCCTCCAGGAAGCAGGCGCTGCCGGGCACAGGGGCGGCCTCCGGGGCCTCCAGACTCAGGCACTGTCCCTCCCCAGGGGGCACGTCACAGTCCGGCCGTTCCAGGCTGGGCCGGGGCTCGCTCGGGGCCGCCTGGGCCCGATCTTCCTCGGGAACCGCCTCTGCCATGGGCACGTCCACGGGCACCTCCACTGGCTCCTCCTTAGCCTTGACCAGCGGCTCAGGCGTCAGCCGCGCCCCCAGGTCCGGGGCGGCCGCGCACGACTCCGTCCGGCCCGGTGAATCAACCCGCGCCTCGGCCCCCTCGGCGAAGTCCGGGCACCCGGAGGGCTCCGCGGGCCCCTGTCCGCCGGCACTCAGCGCCTGGGCCTGGGCCTCCAGCAGGCCACCCGCGCAGCCGCCCGCCGGGCTCGGGGCCGCCAGGGCTTCCTCGGGGGGCAGCGTCAGCGGCGACTC
Organism: Physeter macrocephalus; assembly: GCF_002837175.3. Taxonomy (NCBI): domain Eukaryota; kingdom Metazoa; phylum Chordata; class Mammalia; order Artiodactyla; family Physeteridae; genus Physeter; species Physeter macrocephalus. Next base: position 77,744,888 of record NC_041227.1, on the reverse strand, counting down.
GAGGGAGGGCAGCTCTGCGGGGCCTTCGTCCATGTCCTCCACCTCCGCCTTCACCTCCCGCTCCGCCAGCGGTTCTTCGTCCGGAACCTCCCGCAGAGGCTCTGGGATCTTCGACGGGGACAGGCGGATGGGCTTGTCCTCAGGCGAGAGCGCCAAGCGCTCCGGCCCATCGGCCGGGAGCGGCACGTCGGGGGCCAGGCCGTCGGCATCGGCAGCCGCCGTGGGCTGCAGCAGGAACGGGTAGGGCCTCCCGTAGTGTGGCGGCAGGGCTTGAAACGGGTACCGGGGTGGGATATCTGCCGAGGACACCAAGGGTCAGCGGGGGCCCCTTCTCCTGCCATGTCCGACACCCCCGTGCGTCCCCCATCAACACCCACCCGCCAGCCACCCTCTCTGCTGGGCCGGCCTGCGGGGCTGGGATCCCTTCCAGACGGCATCTGAGGAACCCCAGGGCCTTTCTGCATGTCTGGGCCACAGGGAGAAAAACTGGCCACCATACTGTCCCTGAGGGTCTTCGGGTCTCAAAGGCTCTTCCTCTGGTCCCCCCGGCCTCGGCACCCAGCACAAGGCTGGGCCAGAAGCACACGCTCAGTAAGACCCCAAGTGGTCCCCACCCAGCCGGTGCCGACTTTGCCCTCCGTCCCACAAGAACCCACCCGCCCCGTGCCATTAAAGCAGAGTTGGGGCACCCAAGTTGTTCAAAAAATAATAGTACTACAGTGCTGGCTCCCCTCCCTCGCTTTTTTACCCTGAACTCCCACCCTGGAGTGTAATCTCCCTGAGAGCAGGACAGTGTGCAGCTGGCCGTCCGTAGTGTCCCAGGCCCAGCCCAGAGCAGGGCGAGCAGCAGGGGCTCAGTATGAACCAAACCGGGGGAGAGAGACGCGCAGAGCAGCCTCACCCTGCGCCGGGGCCAGGCCTGTGCTCCACGCTTGACTTGATTAGCAGGACATCGAATCTCCCCAGAGAGGGGCAGCCACCTGCCCAAGATCACACACAGCATTCCGGTGGCAGAAATCTGAACTTGGGAATTTGAACTCAAGTCCTCCCACGGGAAGAGGAACACAGGCCTCAGGCCCCTTCAGGGCCACCTGCTGCATGTCCCGACCAACACAGGACACGGGAAGAGGGCGCGTGTGTGCGTGCAGCGCGCGGGGTGGGAGTACTACTCGGAATACACCGTTTTATCGTCAACTCAACAGAGCACCCGCCGTGGGCCAGCTATGGTGCTAAACAGCCTGCAGGTCTTACTTTGCTGAATGCTCAGACGGGCCCTTCCGGACTTAGAACCTACGTCTAACATCACACCCATTTCCCCTGCCCCCACCGCTGAGGGCAGCTAGAGAGAGAAGACGGCCAGCTGTGTCCTCGGGCATTCCTTCCCGAGCCCAGCGGTGAGCCAGGTACACAGCAGGCGCTCAACGCAGAAAGAAGGACTGACAGGCTGAAGGAGCGAAGGCGCGAATGGCCGCACGGGGATCTGTTTCACCAGCTCCTACCTGGGAACAAGGCCTGGAAAGGGCTGGGGGCTCCCTTCTCCAATTCTAAGTCCTTCTTCTCGACGACGTTCTCGGGGGCCTCCTCCTTGCGGGTGATGCCAGGGGCGGGCGGCGGGGAGGCGGGCGGCGGGCTAGTGGGGTGGGCGCTGGGTGTGGCGGGGTAGGCGTAGGTGGACGGCTTGGACACATCCTCCAGCTTCTGGATGACCTTGGCCTTCAGGGCAGCCACAGGGGAAGCGCGGGGAGATGGCGGTGGACTCATGGCCTTGCCGTAGGTGCCCGCAGGGCCAGCGGCCAGGCCAGGGGGCTTCCGAGGCAGCAGCCCGGGGCCCGAGGCGCCCAGGCCACCCTTGCCCGCGGCGTCCAGGCTCCGCTTGCTCACCTTCTCCTCCATCTCCGCCCGCTGCTCCTGGGCCTTCAGCCGCTCCTGCTGGGGAGGGGGCCGGCAGGCAGGGTCAGAGCGGCAGGACCCATCACCCACCACCTGCCCTGTGTCCGGGGTCCCCGCGACCCACAGACAACCTCAGGCAGGGTCAAGCACAGCATTCCTTGTAGAATTCCAGCTAGGGTGGCCCTCCGGTCTAGACCCAGGCCCCTCTGGGACCCTCACGGTCAGGGCGAGGGGGGCCGGTGGAGGTGTGAGGCTCTTTCACGACACTAGGATAGCTACCTGCACGGAGAACTCACTACCTGAGGGCACTCTCCTGCCTTATCACATCTGGGTCTCAAAACACCTCAAAAGGTGGGCCGGGGGAGCCTTTCCCGGTCTTAGGGAGCTGGCTCACCAACAGCCCGGGCTCACCAGGGGCCAGGCGGTCAGCACACAATCACACGGGGAGGAAGGGCTCCCCGCTCCCGCCACTGTCACGACGGTTAAATCTCACCGAACAACCCGATGACACAGAAATCACTAGCAACTCCATTTCCACAGGAGGAAACTTGAAACCCAGAGAGGTGAATTCACTTGCCCGAGGGCACACAGCCAGGCGTGGCAGAACTAATAAGGTTCAAACCCAGGGCCCCATTTGCTGCCTGTGTCACCTGGGTTGACTCCTCCAGAGCAGCTGCTGCATAAGAAAGGAGGGGCAAGGCCAAGCAGAGGACAAATGTCCAGGAACACCTTCAAGGAGGCAGGAGAGCTGTGGGCTTTAGGGAGTCCACCCACACGGTGGCGACACCAAGTGTCGCCTATCTTACGGGACCAGGCAACGTGGGTAGAGGCCAGCCCCGGCCCGAGAGGGGAGCCCAGAGCCATCAGGCGCCCAGCCGGGCCAGGCAGGGCTCAGGAAACAGCGGGAGCCCACAGGGATCCCTTCAGTTCCCATGCAAACATCTCCAGTCCACAGGGCCACCTCTCCCGCCTTGGTTTCCCCATTGCTACCTGCACCCGCCACCTGCCAGGCTCTGTCCACCTCTCAGCCTTGCTCACACCATCCCCTCTGCCCAGAGGGCTCCTCCCCAACTAACTTCTTCAGGTCTCTGGGCAGACGCCACCTCCTCCAGGAGGCCCCCCTGACCACCAGCCTCTCTCATTTTTTTCTGACTCACAGTCCAGAACTGGACTTTCTGCTGGTTGGCCCCACTGCCTCGCCAACAATAGAGGAGCCCCGGCAAGGGTCTCCAGAGCCCCCATGGCCCTCCTGTGACCACGCCCACCCCAACTCACCACCAGCTGGGCGCTCCGCTGCAGTTCCAGGGCCTGGGCCGCCTGCTGCTGCAGGTACAGGAATTCCTGCTGCCGCAGGAAGTGCTGCTGGGAGAAGAGCTGCAGCTGCTGGGCGTGGTGCAGGGAGCTGCGGCCTGGCGGGTACAGGGCCGGCCAAAGGGGTGGCACCGCGGCCCGCTCCATCAGCTCCGCTGGGGGCAAGAAGACAGTGAGGCTGCACCTACCGCCTGGCGCCCATCACCCTATTTTACAGATGGGGAAGCTGAGGCAGAGCTGGGCTCAGCTGGGCCTCCAGCTGCGTCCTGGGGACGGAGAAGCCTGTCCTCCTCCCTTTGCCATGGGTAGCCACATCCCAGGCCCGGGGCCAACGTGGGGACTCCACACCTTCTCCTACTATACCCAGTGGTCTGCAAAGTGGATTCCTGAGGGTTGGGGGCACCAAGGCAGAGGGTCCGGGCCTCCCACCAGGGCAGCTCTGCTTTGGTTCTCCACGTGGGCTTTCTGGGTAGAAACTCATCAAAACAAGGACCCCTGTGGCTTTATGACACACCCACCCTACTCTGCTGGGTGGACACCCCCTGCCATAGGAGGACAGTCCTCCTCCCACGGCGTTTGGGACAGTCTCACTGTAGAAGGCCATCACAGCCCCTGCCCCCAGCCACGGGGCCGCCACTTACCAAAGTGAGGCAAGTGATCACTGGGAATGACCACCAGCTGGCCCGACTGGGGGTCCCTGACGAACTGGTAGGCCGACGGCAGGGAGCCCCCCAGGCCGGGTGGAAAGGCAGGCGCCATGCCCTGGTGCAGAGAAGGGGGGCCCAAGCCTAGGAGAGACCCATGCCCGAGTCAGTGCTGGGGACCCAGGCCCAGCCTGCTCCCCCATCCTCCACTTCCTGGGCCTCCAAGCAGGAAGCCGAGGGTGCGGGCCGTGAACACGCGCCCAGCCACCCACTCTGGGCACTGTCCACAAACAGGCTTGGCCAAGGGCCCACGATGCTGGTGCCATTAATAATGGCCCTGCTTGGGCAGTGAGGGAGCTGAACTACAGGGAGGAGAGGAGGGGTGCCGGCCCTGCACCAGCCACCAGCGCCGCGCTCCGGAAGCAACACGCCAGGCCTCCCCATCCCGGCCCACCGCCGCCCTCCCGCTCACCGTAGGCGTGTCCAGCGAGCCACATGGACGTGCTGCCCGAGCGGGGCAGCCAGGGGTGCGTGGCCAGGTGGGCCGCAGGGTCAGCGGACCAGCGACCGGAACTTGCCAGCGCCGGGCCCCCGGTCACCATGAGGTTGGGGTTCAGGCCATTAGCAGCACAGCTGGTGGGGTGCAGGCGGGCCAGGTCAGCCAGCTCCTTACTTTCTCTGGAAGCGAACAGGGGCATCAGGGACAGGCCGGACGGCCCCAGGGACGGGTGGGAGAGAAGGGGTGCCGCCCCAGGTCACCGGGGGACACCGGGCTGCTGCTGGGCCAACCCCGCCCCCGGTGGACAGAAGAGCCAGCTGGGGCTCAGCAAAGGGCCCCCGGGGCCTTCCTCGGGAGGGTGTCCCACACTCTGAGGACCACCCCGCAGCCATGCAGGGTCACCCAGCCTTGCCCTGGGGCGCCCAGGCCCTCCCGGGCTGCCCCAGGCCCTCACCTGAGCAGCTTCTCCTGGTCCCGGTCCAGCCGTGCCCCAAGCAGCCGCTCCTCTCGGTGCCTGGCCCGTTCATCTCCACAGTCCTCGTCGGCTCGGCTGTGCCCTGGGTCGGGGAGACAGGCAGGAAGTGAGGCCCACTCAGGGCCCCAACAAGCCCTCAGCATCTGAGAGCTTCCCTCACCCTGGCCGGACGCCCTCCGTGCCCAGAAACGTCCCTCCATCGCCCCTCAAAGAGCCTACCTGGAACTCGCACAGGTAACCGGGATATTGCAGTAAAACATCGTAACCCGGATCGAGTAACCACACGGTATGAACCGAGTGGCATTCGCTGACACGGTTTTACTACTTTATCACCGGAAAGGCAGGTTCTGGGAATGGGTCAGGATGGAGGGGAAACCACAACCCAAAAAAAGCGGTCGCTATTCAGAAGCACAGCGAGGCCCGGGTCACGGGAGATCAGCCTCCCCCCGAGGCCCCATCGTGGTTCTGTCTGCTGCAGACCTGTGGCTGATCTTTTCAAAATCAAGACGGAAAAGTGAAACCATAGAACACTACGTGTGCGTGGGCGAGTGGAGGATACGGGGGCTGCCATCCGGCTCACCCACCCTTGCCCTGGTGCCCAGAGGACGTTCCCCCGACCCGTGGCTGGTCCAGCTGCACCTTCCATGAGCTCCCCGCCTTCCCCAGAGCAGAGAAGGCAGGTCCTGAAGTCCCGGCCGGTTCTGCAGGGGCAGGAGCTCGTGGAGGGCACCCAGGGTCCAGCCCTCCTCGCCCCACCTGCCCCAGACACTCTTCCTGGACATCTTCTACACCACACAACAGAAGTCAGCGCGCATGTGGCCGCCCCGGGCCGGCTAGGGCCCAGGAGGCAGGCGCTATCACCAGCAGCTGAGACTTTTCTCGAAAGAGAAACCGCCGAGGCTGGACTAACTCCTTCTCTAGGGTCAGTCATCATGCTGGACTGGTGTCCTCCCACCCAGGTCTCGGGAGGTACACCCGGGGAGGAAGCCGCCCCCAGGGCCCCGGACCTTATCGGTTATTACCCTGCTGGAGACAAGCGTCCGGGGCCACCTCGCCGGGGCCCCCCAGCAGTCCCCACATTCATGGTCTTCGTGGGCGGGGACCCAACTTGGAACGCGGCCGTCGGGCATCTCCCCATCGTTTCTCCCCTCCTGCACCCCCAACACCAGGAGCTCCTGAAGAACAGAGCCCCCAGGAGAGGCTCAGGGATGCAGGGGCTTCTCCTTCCCTCCTCTTCCAGAAGGTGGAAACCCACCGCCCCAGAACAAAGAAGAGAAGCCCACGGGGAAGGGCAGCCACACAAGCCCACGTGCCCGATGGACCACCCACACGGGGTGGGGGGGGCGGGCAGCCTAGAATCAGGGAGGGTCGCATCCCGAGAGGCAGCTGGAGATGGACCAGGGGCCCCCAGAGGCGGGTCTGCAAGTTCCAGAAGCCACTGGAGCAACGAGGAAGCAGCGTGTGCGGTTAAGCAGAGGAAAGCCAGCGAGCTGGGGCACCGGCAGGGCAGGAGTGGGGGTGGGCGAAGGAGTCTTCTTGCTGACCTGGCCCCCACGGGTCACACAGGTGTGTCCCAGGCCACCCGCTAAGTCACCCCATGCAGGCCCTGAGCTGACTCTTCTTGTGCCAACGCCCGGTCCCCACGAATGTTCCCAGCACGTGGCAGGAGGTGCAGAAGCAGAGGGGAGAGGCGGGAGGTGGCAGAACAAGCCCGTGCCCACGCGGGGTGAGACCCAGTGAGGGTGTCCCGGCCTCCAGTGCCAACGTGGTTCCCAAATCCAAGGGGACCCTGAGCCCGCCCGCCCCCTCCGTGAAGGACTGGAAGGGGCCCTGCTTGGGGGCCCCCCTCCCAGCCCGGGCTTTCAGGCAGGGCCATCCAGACTCCTTCAGCTGGACTGGGAAACCAGAGCATGTGTCTGAGGCCATCCACGGGGATGGCCTCCCAGGCCCACAGAAACCCCAAAGACCCTCCCACCCACCGGCCACGCTGGGGTGGCAGACAGGCTTTGGCACAGAGCTCCTGGTGTCCCCAGAAGGGACAGGCGCCTGCAGTGTGGCCTGCCCCCAAGACCTTGTCCTCAGGCCTGATGCCTCTCCACTGCCCTGGCTGTCACCACGCAGGCCCTCAGGGGCTTCCCACCCTAGGTGCCACCTGCACCAGAAACCTGTATGCAGGCCCGCCCACCTGGGAGCACCCGCCACCCCCAGGGTCACTCAGGCCAGAGCCCCAGACCGCTCCCTCCAAATTCACTTGATCTCCAGAGAAATGTGACATGCCCTCCACCACCTCGCCCCGGGGGCACCACCCTCGTCCTCCTGCGCCAACCTGCTCCCTCTAATCCCTGCTCACACCTGTCCCTCCTACGGAGGGCCAGCCCCATGGAACCAAGCCCCTGGGCCTGACTCATGCTACCCAGCTGTCCCCTCCAGTGTACCCCCAGCCTCTCTGCCCTCCAGTCACACTCAGGGCCACACACGCTGTTCCCTCCACCCAGAGTGCCCTTCCTCTGTACTACTCAGCCTCCCCAGTAAGTACTCAGCTCATACGCTACCTCCTCCAGGAAGCCCTCCCAGACCACCTCTCCTCTATCATGCTCCCTTATCTGTCTCCCTCACAGCACTGAGCACAACACACAGCCGTTTTGCTTGTTGGTTGTTCACCGTCTGTCTCCTCCTCAGACTGTGCGTCGCTCTGGTTTGAGCAGTCACGCTCCTGGCTGTCTACCTGTCTCCTGCACCATGCCTGACACAGAGGAAGCTGCTCGGCAAATACGTGGGAAGTGAATGAATGAACTCATGAGGATAGCTAGAGGAACACTGAGCTATGCAGAGGGAACAAACGGCAGGTGCAAAGGCCCTGAGGCAGGAGCGTGCCAAAGAACATCAAGGGGGCCACGGTGGCTGAAGAGACTAATAAGGAAGAGAGGGTGCAGGTGAGGAGTGGGGTACAGGCTGTGGAAGGGAATGTGGTTGAGATTCTGTTCAAGGTAAAAGGAGAAGCCAGAGGAAGCTCTGAGCAGGGATGAGACATGATCTGACTAAGGCTTTGAAAACCAACCTCCCTCCAGCCACCTGTGGACAAGCGAACCAGAGGGCCCATCGCCTCTCTGTGCTGAGCTCCAGGATGGCAAGAGACCACCTCCTCCAGCAGGGAGGCGTGTGGGGCACAGGGTCAGCTGCTCCGAGGTCCCACACACCCAGGACCCCTTCACCCCAGCCCTCGAGGCATGAGCTCTGGAGACGTCCAACATTTCAAAGCCGACTCTGTGCCCAGCAGGGCCCTGGGCCCTCTCCATGCACACGCTCATTCAGTGGTCATCAACCCAGGAGGCGGGTTCCGGCCCTCATCCCATCCCAGGTGAGGAAACTGAGGCACAGGAAGGTAGGCTACCCAGGTCACACCACTGACTGACAAGGAGGTGTCAGGTTACCATCGCGGTCTGAGCAGGTCCTTCCTGACCACCAGGGTGCACACCCCTCCACACACAGAGCCCGCACAGGGTGGGCACTGGTGAAAGCAGCACTACTGCCGTCACCTGTCCGCAGCCCTGCCCCAGGGCCCACGTCCCCAGCACTGACAGCCCCTCCGTGGCTCACACGCTGTAATCCGGCCATAACGGCAGAGGCTCAGGCTAAGGCCCGGTTCCCATGGCAACTCCCTCCCGGACTCCATCTGAGCATTTCTGCGGATACGGCGACTACCAACTCCGGCCAATTCTGTGCCTTCCAGAGTCTGGGGTCAATACCGCCGCTTACACCCAATGCAACCCCAGCTCTGCCCGGTGTGATGGGCAGCAGGGCGGGGTGGGGGCACCATCACAGCCCCCCAGATTTGGTCCCCAATTCGACTCCACCATAGAGGTGATAACGGGCAGGACAGAGAGATGGGAGGCACAGGTCTGGGCTTAAGGGTTCAAGTTCAGCCCGCCTCTTCTAGCCGGGTGACCCAGGGCGAGTCACCTCACCTCCACAGGCCCTGCTCTCCCATCTGTGAAGCTGGGAGAATAACAGATCCACCAGGAGGAGCTGGTGGCCGGGGCTACGTGGGGCTGCCTGCACACGGCCCCCCGCTAAACGGCAGGGAAGGTGCTGGTCTGCTGGCCTCTCGGGCGGGGGCACTGCTGTCTGGGGTTCACAGGTGTACATAGGCCCGTCCTTCACCCATCTCAGGGTGCAAGACCCCTGTAGCCAGACCAGACCCCGGGTGAGCCCTCGGGGCGTTTCCCATAAAAGGATCTCGGGTTCATGGCAGAAGCTCTGAGCCCTGAAGGCCCTGAACGTGAACAGAGAAAAGGAAGGCCTGTTTATGAAGCACCTACTACGAGCGCGTCAGCCCACCTGGCTTCAGGGAACGAGGAGGCCCTCCCTAGCGCCACGTAGTAAATGGGACACCAGGGCCCAGAGGACTTAGGCCTCAGGTTCAAGGTCACGCAGCTGCAAAAGGCAGAGCCTGGATGTGAACTCACAGACAGGCAGAGAGAGGGCTGACTCCACAAAGTAGGAGCCGGGAGGTCGGGAAGACCCAGGAGCCCCGGGCTGACAACCACCGTTCAGCTGGGGTAACGCCAACTCCTCCCCTCCCCCAAGGTGGTCCAGACTGGGGAAAAATCACCACTTCTTACAGGCATTTTTTTTTTTTTTTTTTCCCGGTACGCGGGCCTCTCACTGCTGTGGCCTCTCCCGTCGCGAAGCACAGGCTCCGGACGCGCAGGCCCAGCGGCCACGGCCCACGGGCCCAGCCGCTCTGCGGCATACGGGATCCTCCCGGACCGGGGCACGAACCCGTGTCCCCTGCATCGGCAGGCGGACTCCCAGCCACTGCGCCACCAGGGAAGCCCCAGGCATTTTTTTTTTTAAGGAGAGTAAGACTCCACTCACTCTCCAATGGTCACCAGCAGACAGAAAGGCAGTCTCAGCCCAATAATCCCTGAAGGTCTCATCCCAAGCTGTCCCGTCCTCTCTCTCTCCCCTCCCCCCCACCCAGACACTTGCACACACACACGCGCCCACACACGCACATTCTCACCTGCACTCTCACACACACTCCCTCGGACACATTCTCCCACACACACTCACAGCCCCATGGACACAGGTCCCTTGGGCACGGCCAGGTACTCCGGGCACCACGATGAGTTCTGGGGACCATGAGTCCTAACTGGGGCACCATATCATGTCACACGAGCATTCTTCTAGAAAAAGGACCCCAAAAGGTCTTTTGCCCACCTAGTGAGCGGGCTTCTCCACCACCCAGCCGGCCACCTCCAAGCCAAGGGCCAATGGCCAGACTTTGAATCCCAGACTAAGGCAGGGCCTCATGGGAGCCCCTGGGGTCAGAGGACAGGCCTCCCTGGCTCCAGGGAGGCTCCACACAGAACAATGGGCTCAGTTCAACAAACATTCCCTAAGACATCACTTGCTCTGAGCCTTCTGGCTGGATAAAGACCCTCTGCAGCTGTGGTGCATTCAGATGGGCAGTGACCGGGCGAGGCCCAGGGCAGCCTCGAGCCTTACCAGGCTCCTCTGGGAGAGCAGCGCTGGGGCTACGGGTCTAGGAAGCAGCTGTGACAGGACACAGCACTGGCCGCTCACTGTGGACGGAGGCTGAAGCCCAGGCAGGAGTCAGTGCAGGCGGGCACAGGAGGGCCAGGCTCAGGGAGGGACGGGGACACAGGGGACGTGCACCCAAGATGCCTGTGTATCTTGGAAAATCTAGGAGGCGCAGGGAAGCCGGTCACACAGGGGCCGCGACGTGAGCCAAGCCTGAGCTTGCAGCTGGTGAGTCTGGGAGCGAACTGGGGGCGGGGCCAGCGACTCAGGGAGGAAACCCAGGCGGACTGTTAAAAAGTCACATGAGCTAGGGGAAGCGGGACACAGCCTTCCTTCTGGGGCCCATACCCCAGCCTGCCAACACCCCACACCTCAACACACTGACCACGGCCTGGAGCAGCGGGGCAGCCTCAGTGCCTGACCCACAGGTGACGCCCTTGGCTTAATACTGGGCTCTCTCTGGGCAGCGCAAGTCCAGAGTTCCAACCGAAATGCCGCAAATAGCAGCTCTCCAAAATCTCAGGAAGGAGTCCAATGGCAAAATACGCAAGGGACAAACGGAAATGTAACCAATCAACCGAGTTCTGCGAGTTCTGGAAAGATGTTCAACTTTACTAATGGATAAAAGAAACACACCATTCCTCCCTACTGAACTTAACAACGATTGTTTGGGTTTTTTTTTAGTAACACTAAAACACAATTCTGAGGCGTCTAAAACAAAACAGGCTGCAAACAAGCATATAAACTGTCTAACTACCTAAGAAGTCACACAGGCATTCAACGTCGAGACCACAGGAATGCCGGGGCCCTAGCTTCCATCTGTCATACTCAGTCACTCATACACTCACTCATCAAACACCTACTATGTGCCAGACCCAACGCTAGGTACTGGGAACACAGAACTAGGTTAAGTAAGACACGGTTACCTCCCTCGAGGACTTGGAATTAAAAGCTTAAAGCTAATTTATTCGTAGGAATCTATTCTTAGAAAATGACTCAAAATATCAGCGAGGCGCAACGGCGCAAAAATATTCAAAGTTAACTTCCTAAACACAAAAACATCAGAGAAAGGAAAACTAAAATGCCACAAGGGAACGGCTAACTGAGCTATGGTGCATGCTCTGGACAGAGCACCAAAGACCATTAAAAACGATACTTATAAAGGGTTGGCAAAAGCAAGAGCCCACACACAAGGGAAAAACACAAGGGCCAAGATCACGGAGCACTGGAGGCTCTGCAGATCAAACGGGAAAATGAATCTGGGGAAAGAGCTCCAAGTGTTCAGGGTGGTGGAAAAAATCTAATGGTCCCTTTTCTTCTTTCTCCCCTCCTGCATTTTACACATTTTTCTATGTGTGTAACAGAAAAAGCAACAAACTTTAAATAGCAGCCACAGCCCACAAGTGGGATGAAGGACAAACAGTACCAGGAAGGTGGGAGAGGAGTGCAGAAGGAAAGGAGGCAGGTGGAAGCACAGAGCAAAGGTGGGGAGGTGAAGGGGGAAGAAAAAGTGAGGGGTGGGGGTGGGGGTGGGGGTGGGACCCGGGACCCACCTTTGACGTTGCTCAGAGACAGGGAGCGCTCCTGGTCCGCCAGCCCAGGCACCAGCCGGCCACTGCCACTGTCCTTCTGCCGGGCCACGGCCACCGCAATGCCCACGGGTGGGTGTCGCACCTCTGCCTCACCCTGGGCGCCGGAGCCCTCGCGTCCGAAGGCCTTGGCGCTCTCGGGCCTCTCCGGGTCCCGCTTCAGCTGCCGGCCCCCGGCGGCTGCAGGGCCCGCGGGGTGCGGGAGGCGGGCCTGAGCGCGCGGGGCAGCCGTGGGAGCGGGCTCGGGCTTCATGGTGCCCAGGCCTCCGAAGGGGCTCTTCTTCCCGCAGCCGCCGGGGCGCACGGCCACGGCCTCGCGCGCGAAGCTGCCGCTGTATTTGATGAGGCTCTGCATGGCCGAGGCCTCGCCCGGCCCGTGGGCCGCGGCGTGCAGGTCGGCGCCCGGCCTGGCGCAGGTGGCCCCGGCGCGGGGCAACGCGCCCCCGGGGTCCAGGTAGGCCTTCTTGGAGGCGGCGGCAGCGGCGGCCTCCTCCTCGGCACGGCTGGCGTGGTGATGCTGCGCGGCCAGCACGGCCATCTGCGTCGTGGCGAAGTTGCCCAGCTCGAAGGGTTTCCATTTGTGCTCAGGGCCGGCGGGCGGGGGCGGCCGCCCTGGCTCTAGGCCGAAAAGCTTGGCGGCCTGCTGGGAGGCGGAGGCGACAGCTGGGCCGCGCGGGGCGCGCTCGCACGGCCGGGGCTCGGCCTCGGGCTTGAGCAGCTCCTTGGCGGGGAGGTAGGCCCGGGGGTCCGGGGAGGAGCGCGCGGCCCGCGCCGGTGGGGCCTCGGCGGGCGGCGGCCGCTTGAGCGAGCGGATCACGGAGCTCTTCTCGCGGAGGCTCTCGGATCGGTCCGGGGGCGGCCGCGGAGACCCGGGCGGGGCCTGCAGGACGCCGGGCCTGCCCGCCTCGCGCTCCCGGGTCCGGGCGTCACGCGCCTGCGACGCGATCTGGATGGGCCCCGGGCGCTCGTCAAAGGCCTCCACGGAAGGCACGAAGGTGGGCGCCACCACACGGTGCTCGCGGCCCGCCTCGCGCGCGGCCGCCACGGGGAAGATGGTGTAGACGCCGGCGGGGGCGGGCTGCGGCGCGGCGAAGGCCCCGGAGGCGGCGGGGGGCGCAGGCGGGCCCTTGCTCACGGGCGGCGGCGGGAGCGGCGAGGGGCAGGGGCAAGGCCCCGGCAGCAGGGCCTCTGCACGCCGCAGCCGTGCGCTCTCATCCTGGCGCGCGGTCTCCTTGGAGCCGCGGGCCGCCTCGGCCACCAGTGCGGGGAGCCCCGCGTCCCCCGCACCATTGCAGAGGCTCAGCGCCGGTGGTGGCAGCGGCAGCGGCAGCGGGTTCTTGCCCTTGGACTCGGTGGTGGCCGTGCCCGGTGCCCGCGGGGGCCCGGGCTCGGCCAGGAAGGGCGACAGGCGCTCCGGGAGGCGCGGGGGCCCGCGGTCCTGGCGGCCCTCCGCCCGCGCCTCTTGGGTCAGGTCCACCACGCCGCGGGGCCCCGCTGCCTCTTCGCGGGCCCGCGGGTCCTTCTTGCCGAACAGTGGGGGCGGCTCCCCGCCTCGGCCCATCCGGTCCTTGGCTGGGCCTTCCCGAGAAGAGCCTTTGGTCGAGGCTCCCGAAGAGTGGCCGCCTGGGGTCCTGGAGGAGGGCGCATGAGAGTGCAGGGCACCCGGAGCTCCAGGGGCGGGCAGGTAGAAGCCGTCTGCGGAGAAGAAAGAGCGCAGCCGTGAGCGAGTACCCCCTCAGCCCGGGCAGGGGGAAGGGAGGCCCCAAAGGGTGCCCTAGACCCCAGGGCAAGGAGGAGAGCCACGCACAGCGCAGCCCGGGAGAGGGCAGGCTCTGGAAATGGATAAAACCAAGCTGAAACCCCGCCCTGGCCACCTACTAACCTTTCTGAGCCTCAGTTTTCTCATCTGTGAAAGGGGGAGAGGCCAGAATTCAGAGCTGCCCAGAGGGCCCAACAGGATTAGATGAGGGCAGGACAACTAGAAGGCTCCAGAAGGCTATGGGTGGGCCCAGAAAGCCTGTGGGGCCCCCGGGGGCTGGGGTCTTGGGAAACACAGCTGGGATGCTGCCTGGGGTACTGGGTAGTGGTCCCTTCCCAACCTCATTCCGCAGCTCCCCCCAGTCTCCCCACTCCTGCCCTCTGACCTTTCTGGGTATCGAAAATGCTGGGCTGGCCCAGCTGGCTGAGGAGGGGGCTCCCGCTGCTGGGGGGCTCCAGGTGGTTCAGGTGGAGGTAGGATGGGTACAGCCCACTGGGCAGGTGGGAGAAGCCTGCAAGAGAGAAAAGAAGCCAGCTGGGACACCGCACGCCTCCCACCGGGGCTTCCTTCCCCCCTCTCTGCTTCTTGGAAATAACGTGTCTTGGGCTGTCAGCCCCCTGGTGCTGGGAGCCCTGAGGTTTACCACCAGCTCCCACAGCAAGGATTGCCCCCTCTCAATCCTGGCACTCCAGTCCCAGGCAGCCCCCAGGGGCTCGGGCTCTCGAATCCCCCAGGAAGAGAATCAGATTGGACCCAGTGCGGGGCAACGAGGATGATGAAGCTAGACGGCAGTTCTAATCACAGACCAAATGCTTTCAACTGCTTTGCCTTTGTGATTCTCATTTAAGTTTCAAAGGGAAAAAAACCTGTGAGGCAAATACTCTTAATATCCCCATTTACAGATGAGAAAACTGAGGTTCAGAGAGGCCCACTTGCCCGAGGTCCCCCAGCAGAGGAGCCTAGCTTTGAACTGAGGTCACCAGAACTCTTAACCTCAGCCCAACATGGACCCAGTTGAGTGGTTTACTGGCCTAACTTCTCTGCTGTGTGACGCCAAGCAGGTCGCTTGCCTTCTCTGAACTTCAGCCTACCCAGCATCTCCAGCTGCTGGGTCTCCCAGGCAGGTGCTTCTAGGAAAGAATTCCTCCTGCCAGGGGTCCTCCTAACCTCCCACAACCCCCTCCACCCCACCAGTGATGCCCCAGAACCAGGGCCTTACAGGGTGCAGAAGACAGGAAACGGAGGCCATGGAGAAAGAAACGAGAGGCCTAAAAGAGTACACAAGGAATGGAGGCCCAAGAGCCGTTCAGCAGGGCCCAGAAGGCCAGACAGGTGAGCAGGTGCTGGGCCAATGGAGGAGGATCCTGCCTCTCCGCCTGGGCGGTGGGTCCTACAGGACCTCAGACCCACTGGTGACCCCTGAGGGACTTGGGT
This sequence comes from Physeter macrocephalus, assembly GCF_002837175.3. Classification (NCBI taxonomy): domain Eukaryota; kingdom Metazoa; phylum Chordata; class Mammalia; order Artiodactyla; family Physeteridae; genus Physeter; species Physeter macrocephalus. The sequence continues at coordinate 77,729,740 of NC_041227.1, read as the reverse complement.
CCCCCCTGCCCCCCAGTCACTCCCTCTGAGGCCAGAGATGCAGGACCCGCCCCCGGCCACACTGGGTGCACACCTTCACCCACAGCCCCACCTGACAATGACCTTAACAACAATCACAAAACGATAAGGAACACCTGGTACACGTTATCTCACTTCATCACTGAAACAACACTCCTAGGTAGGCAATGGTTCCCGCTGCTTTCTCATCTGTAAAATGGGCATAACAGTCCCTCCCCACGGCTTGTTCTGAGGATGAAGTGAGTTCAAGTATGCAGTTCTTTGTGCATGTGAAGAACACTGCATTGTTTGCTATCATTACTCTTATTACCGGTATTTGCTGGCGAAGGAGAAAAGGGAGCCAGGCTGATGGCACACAGGCACCAGAGGCAGCCTCTGCCCTTCAGGCCCCTCGAGCAGCCCCGCTCTGGGCTGGGGGAAATGGGAGGCTCAGATGGGACCCCAGCCCGGAAGGACTGCCCACCATCCCAGATCTAGAGGCAGGATCGTCCCCTCCGTGCGGGGCACACACACGTCAGGACGAGGACGGAAGCACTCGCTGACAACTGGCACAGAGAAGCAAGTGGGGAGACAGTGGGCGGCGAAAGGCCCAGGAAAGCCTGAACCTGCAACAGGCGCCCGACCCGGGAGCCCCCAGGACACCCAGGAGGCAGCAGGAGCGAGCGAGCACCCAGCACCTAAAATCCACTGGAGCCCCAGGTGGAGGGGGAACTCAGAGCCCCCCAGGCCCATTCCTTCACTGACAGAGGGGAAACTGAGGCTCCACGGAGGCCCAGGATCTGCTCTGGGCTGGCAGGAAGCCAAGCCGGCAGACCACCCCCCCCCCCCACACACACACACACACATTTAGGGGCACCACCGCAGAACAGCGACAAGAGAGCCCAGTGGCACCTGGTCCCACTGCTGCCGCAATGAGAGATACTGACGAGCTGACTGCACTGAGGAGACGGCGGGCAGCAGAACAAACTAGGCCCTGCCCTCAGAGCTCACTGGTGGGGGGACAGGTATCTCACGAAAACACACAGATGAATGTGTCATTATAAGTGGGAGGTGGGGGCTTCCCTGGTGACGCAGTGGTTGAGAGCCCGCCTGCCGATGCAGGGGACACGGGTTCGTGCCCCGGTCCGGGAGGATCCCACGTGCCGCGGAGCGGCTGGGCCCGTGGGCCACGGCCGCTGAGCCTGCGCGTCCGGAGCCTGTGCTCCGCAACGGGAGAGGCCACGGCAGTGAGAGGCCCACGTACAGCAAAAAAAAACAAAAACAAAAACAAAAACAAAACAAGGGGGAGGTGGAACCGCGTGGCGGGTGGTGGGGGGGGGGTGTCTGAGCCAAGCCCTGGAGGTGGAACAGGAGATAGCCGGCGGCGGTGAGCTGTGGGGCGGGGCTGCAAGCGGAGGGAACGGCACGTGTAAAGGCCCTGGGACAGAGCCAAGAGGGATCTGAAGCACAGCAGGGAGGCTGGATGACCAGGGCTGGGCCCCACAGGCCACAGCACAGAGGAGTGACCGTGGAGACAAGAGGGGAGGGGGCAGACTTGAGAAGTGCTGGGGACAGCGGCCCAGCGCCCTCGGCCCGCCCGCCTGGCTCGCTCCTTACCTTCGTGGGCGTGGGCGGCCCACAGCTGCACCATGGGCAGGTTGCTGGGGGTGGGGGAGCGGAAGGAGAGGTCAGAGGGCAGGGGCACCGGGCTCCCATGGGATGAGGCCGAGGGCCCCATCCCGCTGGCCACAAAGCTGCCCAAGAAGGCCTCGCCTGCAGAAAGAAGGGGGGCTGTCAGGCAGCCACCAGGCCACCGCCGCCCAGCCCACCGCCCCGAGATCCCCGCCTCTCCCTGCTTCTCGAAGCTGACACTGGCAGGGAGACCAAACGAACCTCCTCCGCCCCGCCCCGCCCCAGCCCCTTAGACTGAGGACCACCCTGGGTCAACTCAGCCAGACTCAGGGCTTGAGAAAACTGCCCAATGAGACCCCAGGTGCCTCCAGGGCACCCGACACTCTTGGCAGAAGGGCGTTACCATCCCCAGACCAGAGGGGGTATGGTTCTCTCCATCTGCGCCCGAAAGCTGAGGCTCAGTGCGGGGCAGAGACCTCCAGAGGCCAGAGTGACAAGGTGGAAGGGGGCTCAGGTTCTGAGCTTCTGGACCAGGGAGGACACCAGAGAGCTGGAGAATGGCCTCCAAGGACCCCAAGGCAGCCCTGGACAGACCCGGACCAACCCCTCGGCCAACCCTGTGCGGGAGGAACCGTGTGCCCATTTAACGGATGAGAAAGCTGAGGCTCAGAGATGGGAAGTGCCTGATCCTACAGCCTGTGACCAGGGGCTCTGAGTGCAGCCCAGCAGCCTGTCCCAGAACTACAGGGAATTAACAAGTGAATCAGGGAATGAATGAGAGCAGTGGAGAAGGGAGGCCTGTCCCTTCAGAGAGCAGAGCTCCTCCTACTGGGGTCCCTCCCGTGGAGGCGTGGGGGCCCACGGATGCCATGAAGGACAACCAGCTAGGGCCTGGGTGGAAGCCGCACCCACCCCTGCCACGCCCCACTTGGCCAGGCCCCCACCGCAGGGCTGCGTCCTGCCTCCTGCCATCCAGGGGTGCTGCCCCTAAGCTCCACGTGCCCGTCCTTCGGGGCAGGACGCTGGCAGGCCCCCAGCTCACGGGCCGGAGAGGCCTACGAGACCTGGGCAGGGGCTTCCCTTCCCTGGCCTCTGTTTGCTCGTCAGCAAAATGGGGATAATAACGCCTCCCTTGAGAATTGTAATGAGGGAAGAAGCACGCATTTAACAGTAATAATACTAATAAACAGCAGCAGCGCCCGTTCACTGAAAGGTACCAAGCACCAGCTCTGGCCACCGAGGTAAGAGCTCCCCGAGTGCCCCTCAGGTAACCTCTCCAAGCCCCTGTGATGCGGGCACCGTTTGCAGCGGCCCAGAGTGAAGTGGCTGCAGGGGGTCACAGACAATGTGTGACTCGGGTGCCCAGGGGGCCCCAGCCCGGCCCTCAGGGGGCTCGCAGACGCCCACCCACACCCTCTGAGTCCCCACAGGCCTCCACGCAGGGCCTACAGACCCGCCCTCACCACCTCCCCGGGGGCACAGGAGGCCCAAACGTCCCAGGCCCTTCAGGACGCACACAAGGGGCAGGGCCTCCTCCCCGTCGCCCAGAGCGGGGCCGGCGTCAGGCGGAGCGATGGGAGGACGCCTGGCACCACGTGGCATCCCCACCACCCCGCGCCCAGGCCCCCCATCCCATCCCCACCAGCCCCCTCACCGGACTCCAGCGCCAAACCCTCGGGACCCAGGGCCATGGTGGCCGGTCCGTGCGCCCATGCAGCCCCAGCCCGGGCAGCGGGGCCTCCGGGCCGCCAGGCCCCGGGCTTCCTCCTCTGCGGGCGGGCGGGTGGCCGGCTCCGGAAGCGGCAGCCAGGGGCTTGCGCAAGGGCTTACATCAGCCGCCGGCTCTTCCTGCCCTGGGCCTGCCCCAGCCTGGGCTTGTGAAACCCGCCCAGCGGCACCCCAGGCCCGGATGCCACCAACAGCTCCTGCCACGGGGCTCAACGGTGCCCGAACCCCCTCCCCCGGGCCCGGCGGGCCCTCCGAGAGCAGCGGCGTGCAGCTCCGTTAAGCGGGCACGCCAGCCCCCCTCACCGCCAGGCCCAGGACAGTGGCATTTATTTGCACAACTTCACTGTCCCCACCCCCTCCCCTAACGGTGCTCCTGAAGCAGCGGAGGGGCAGGGCTCAGATACGTGAGATAAACCCCCGAGTTTCTCTATCTCCCAAGTTTAGCTATCTCCCAAGTCCCCAGGGAGTTGCTGGGGCTCCCTTCCGCCTGGCCCCTCCACTCATTCCCACCTCGGGGCCGTCCCTGGGCCTCAGAGAAGCCCTCCGCCCAGGACGACGTGGAAATGGAGACCTGTGTCCCCCAGGAGCGGAGTCGGCCTCCCCCGCGGTGCCCACGGCCTGGCACACAGCAGGCATCAGCTCTTGGCCTAAGTGACTGCACTGTGTCTGATCCTCTCAGGGCAAAAGCAGATGGACACATGTTAGGATTAGGAGAGAAGGCAAGCACAGCTCCTGACACCGCAGGACGCATGTGCCCCTCCGGCTGTCCTGCCTGGTCCCCCTAGGCTGGAGGACAAGCCGGCCCCACCGGCATCTCCGGACTGCCTTCTGAGCTCCACAGCCCCGCTTCCCTGCCCCCGGAGTACCTGGAGCTGGCCTCAGAGTCTAGGCACACATCCTCCACTCCTCACACCCACCCCTGGGGACACAGCGGCGGCCTCCCAGGTTCACGGAGAAGGGTGGAGGCCTCCGCGCTCTGGGGGGGCGGTGGCAGTCAAGCCAGAGCCCACCGCCTTTCCCTAGACTTGCCTGGAAATCCTCCAGCACGGCCTGGGGTGGGAGGGGTCTCCATCCCTCTCATCACAGACTGAGGTCAAGGCCTGGCCCCCCTTCCCCGGTCCCAGGCCGCCCCCTGGTGACCAGAGGCCTCCGTGCCACCTGCCCACCCACGCGAGCGTCTCACTCCACGACTGTCCAAGCCTAGAACACACAGTGAACCCGTAATAAAGTACCATTATTCATAATTCGAAAGGGGGACCTAACCCAACTTCAACAGACACCGGGCTTCACGCGGAGACGCTCCTGGAACCTTCCCACAGGCCCTTCATGGGGCACAGAGGACAATGCCAAAGCCACACAGCCCTGGCCCAGGGGCAGAGCCAGGGCCGACCCGGAGCCCAGCCGTGCAGCCCACACCCCTCCTACAGGGTAGCCACTCGAGGGCCACCAGGATCCCCCGTGGGAGAACGTTCCCACGGGCCTGCCCACCATCCTGGACAGACCAAAACCTGGTGAATCAATGACACCTGTTCCAGACATTCGCTGGACACCCCGGGAGCCACTGGCCACTTGCGGCTACTGAGCACTTGAAACGTGGGGCTGGTGGGACTGAGAGAGTGCATCTTCAATTCTATTAAATGGTAATTAATTTAGACTTAATTTAGCCACAGTCTGGATGCAAGGCTCCTCCCTGCTGTAAACCGGAGCAGGGCAGGGATGGGACCTCTGACAGGCCGGGCCCCCACCACGGACAGAGGCGCGACAGAGGGGGGGGCCCCCCAGGGGACAGTGGAAAACGAACCCTGGCCCCAACGCCCACGGCTCTGTGACTCTGAGTTACTTCCACTTCCCCAGGCTGAGGGAAGCAGGATAAACAGGAATCTCTCCCCTCCAGGTGGACGCACAGATTAAATGAACTCACGTTTGTGAAATGCTTTCACGAAGTGCCTCGTTACTTCTAGCTACACGACCTGGGGTTTGAAGAAGCCCAGCAACTGCTCCAGGTGAGGGTCCAAGTGGGACGATCACCTCTACCCAAATTCCATCTGTCCTTCCTTAAAATAAGACTTTTAATTCTGAAACTAGAGAGGGCTGGTCGTTTTGCCCACGATGAGCGCGCTACCTACCACGGAAAAGCATGCTTTCAAATAATTCATTGCGTATTATGTGAATTTCACCTCGATTTAAAACAAACGAACAGACACGTAAGCTCCCCTCTCTGCCTCTGAATCCAACACTGCATCTCCCTGACCTCGCTGCCCAGGGCGCCCCAGGGCCCAGAGGTTTCTGGGCTGGCACCTTCCTGTCCTGGCTCACCCTCCCACAGCTCTGGGAGTGGAGAAATCTCGTTACCCCCATTTTACAGACTAAGAAACTGAGGCTCAGAGAGACTGTCTGGCATCACGGGGCCGGGGCAACCAAGTCGCTCAGCTGGTCAGCTCAGGAATTCCACCACGCCAGGCCCTCGGCTCCAGAGCGGCCACTGTCCCTCGGACCCTGAGCGAGGGAACCCCCTCACACAGGGCCTGGCCCTCGGAGGTGCTTGGAAAATGGTTTTCCCCGTCTCCGGTCCCAGTGAGAGAGGAAGGATGCCCCCGGGGCGAGAAAGGAGGTCCCGAGGCCTGGCTATGGGGCAACGTGCCCGTGCCCCTGCCAATGCCTGGGAGAGAGGTCCAGGTCCCTCTGGGAATATAAGCAGCAGGGAGCTGGGCAGGGGCCCCCCACTCCACCCAGCCTTGGCACCCCCCCGCCCCGCCTGTGCCCCCTCCAGGACTGAGCTAACAGGCCCTCCCAAGCTGGGACCCGCCAACCTCCCAGCCCCTCCCACCCCATGCACCGCATCTCGGGAACGCAGCAGAGAGCCACGAGTTTGGGGGTGAAGGCCAGCCTGTTCTCAGCCACCGCCACCTCCTTCATCCACACTGAGAACACAGGAAGGACTTCAGGGCTTTGCCGACTCCAAGGCTGGCCAAGGTCACCAGGAGGCAGAACTCGAATCCTGAAAAGGTGTCTGCTTCCTTCCTTCCCCACGCTCACTGCTCAGGCAGGGCTCTCAGGGGGCTGGGGGCTGGGGACTGAGGCCCACCCGGAGGAACCCCACAGGGGGCTGCACTACGCTCACCTGCTGGTCCCTAGAGAGGGCCACAGTGAGGCCACCTTAGCCGGTCAGTGGAAGCTTGCCTCTGTAATGGATAGAGTCACTGGGCTCCCAGAAACTGACTATATAATAGGTACCTGAAGTCCTCGCTGGTGGGAGCGGCGAGGGGAACTTGGATGAGATCATGGTGGGTACAGAGGTCTGGTAAATAATGAAGGACTCAAGGACTCATAGGACTTTATCACAGGCTCGGGCGGGAATATGGGACAGCACAGCCCCGAGGGCTGCACCCCAGGGCCTTTGCACCTCAGCCTGGAATCCATTCCTCCCTCCAGATACTGCAACTTAACTGTATACTCCCGTCTGTATATACCTCACTCCCTTCTCTTGCAGCCCAGGTGACAGGGGACGAATGTGGCCTTCCTGCCGTCACCAGGGCCCCATAAACTGCAACCTGCCCCACCCCCACCCCCTTTCCTGACTTATTTTTTCCACCGTGCTTATCACCACTTATCAGACCATATACACATTAGCTCCTTCTTTATTGTAGTTCCTCGCTTTTTGTCCCTCTCCACCCACCGGAACAGGAGTAGGCAAGCTTTTTCTTGAAAGGGCCAGATAATAAATACTTTAGGCGTTGCAGGCCTTTTCTGCCTGCCTCACAATACTTAAAACTACTGGGCTTTGTCCCAGTGAAACTTTATTTACAAAAAAACAGGAGATGGGCCAGATTCGGAGGCAGTTTGCAGACCCCTGCATTACAGTGTAGGTTTACACCATCCCCAGTGCCCCCCTGTGTACCTACACTGTGCACAGTAGGTGCTCGATTAATATTTATGGGTAGGAGGGATGGGCAAGGTCACGACCAGTTAGAACTGGATGAAGGACGAAGAGGAGCCTTTCCTGGGCCCTACTGCACAGCCAGCAAAGGGCTTCAAGGCTTCACTTCATTCTGTCTCTAATCCAACCACCCCCGTGCCACCCTCCCCCCAAACTACCCACCCCACCATCAACTCTGGGAGGGAGAGATTCTTGTCCCTTTTACAGATGAGGAAACTGAGGCTCTGACTCCAAAATCTACACTTTTCCACTCAGACACAGCACCCGGACTCAAGACCCTGTTTTCATCTCTTCACTCCCAAAGACCCCCTCCACAACCAAACAAGAAACAAATGTGTTTTCCCTTCCTATTTTAAAACGTTTTGGCCTCGAAAAGGAACTGCATCCCTAAAGATGTCACCAAAGGCAATCAGAGCATCTCATCAGCATGATCGGATCAGGGTTATCACCCAAAGAGAGCCCATTCTAGCCCAGAGCACAGACATGTGACTTAGCCGTTTCTATGACAGCCGCTGAAAATAGTCCGAGGACCCTCTGGATAAAATGACCTTCAGACTCCCATTCATCCCAAGATTTCTGTAACATCTAAGCCAGAGCAGGGGTTAATGCCCTGTCTCATAAAGAAAGAGCCTTATCATTCAATAAGAATCCCAAGCAATTCACAAATGAAGAACAGTAAATAGTGGCCGAATTCAGGAAAAAGTTAGTATCGCAAACAAGTATCGAAACAGGATGACATCATTTTCATCCATCAAATCAGCATATTTTTAGTTTGATTGCGGGCCGGGGTGGGGGGGGGCGGGGCGTGGAGCAGGGTGACGACAGGGCCAACCCATCCCCAGCTTTTGGAAAGCAAATCAGCAGGCTAGCAAAGCCCAGACCCACTTCTGGGGGTCCCCCTCAAGGAAATCACCTTTGTGGGCAAAGATGTACTTATTAGGATGCTCGCTGCAGCCAAACTGATCTAGAGATTTAATGCAATCCCAGTCCAAACCCCAGTAGGGGCAAAGGTGGGGGGAGGGGGAGGGGCTGTGAAAATTGACAAACTGTCTCTAAAAGTTACAGAGGAATTGAAAGTGGGGTGAAAAATTGAAGAGATTTTTGCAC
>NC_041227.1:77713597-77720839 GCF_002837175.3 Physeter macrocephalus | reverse complement strand
GATTCTCGGCTTCATCTGTATCCACCCAGGTGTGCAGACCCACGGTGCCCAGTTCCATCGTGCACTCGTGTGCATGAGAGGTGGGCATGCCTGGTACCCTCTAGACCTCAGTTTCCTCATCCGGAAAAGGGGGAGAGAAATGTCCGCCCCAACAGTGTGGCTGGGAGGCTGCAGCTGGAGCGTTTGGTGGGTGGATGACGGCTGGGCCGTGGGGCAGCTAAGGAGGCTCCTCTTGCCTGATACTTTGCCGTGGCCACTTCTTGTCCAGCAAGGCCTGGGGAGGCAGGGCCTGCGGAGGCGAGGGAGGGTTGGGAAAGGGGTGCCATGAAGGGGGGTGCCTATGGAGGTCTGGGCCGTACAGGGAGAATCCAGCCAGTCCCTCATTCATCGTGTGGGGACATCACAGGTCCCCCTGGCCAGGGAAGAAAATGTCCCCACTAGAGGGCACCCGAGAGCAGTGTCTTCCCGCTCGTGCGGCGCTCCAGCCCGCCCCAGCCGGCTGTCATTCACTTACTTCTCTCTGTTCCCGCCCGCCCCCCGCCCCCCGCCTCCGCCGCACCCTTCCTTGGGCCCCCGCCCCTCCTTCCTACTCCCAGGGCCTCCCCTTCGTTTGGGCTGCTTCATGCCCGCTACCTACTCTGTCGTCCCCTGGCCACACTTCTGTCAATTCTCTCTTGCTCATACCTGCCCTTCTCAGCTGGGTCACCTTGACCTAGTCACTTAACCTCACTGCATTTGGGGGTCTTCCTTCCCTGTCAGGGTCATGGTGGCTTCCATCAGAGGAGCACCCAGGTGCAGTGCCCACTGGTGTGTGCCCCTAAGTCATGGGAGGAAAGGCAGACTCTCCTTTTGCTTTCTCTTCCCTGTTCCTTCCCGAATGCCCTTTCTAAACCCCCACGCCCTCCCCCCTTCCTCCCTGCTGGCTAGGCTTGCCTACAGCCCTCTGGAGCCCTCTGCGCCACGCTCCCAGGACAGGGCTCCAGGACTCACCGTCTGGCACCCACCATCCAGTGTGTCCTCACCACCACGGAGGCTGCCTGTGGCCCCGGCCACCTGGAATCTGAGGCCAGGGGACCTGCAGGCCCGTGTCGTGCTGAGTACGCTGGCCCTGAGCCTCACCTGGAGTGACCCTCGCCCCAGGGACAGGACAGTCAGGACAGGACAGGACGGCAGGGCATGGGGTTGGCTGGCCCCATTTGTCAGAAACACAAGCCTCCAGCCAGGCCAGGCCAGGCCATTAGCCTAAGGGAGCTATGGCCTAAAGACCTTCCCACCCTGGGCCCACACCCCAGCAAGTCCTTCCTTCCCGCAGGGGTGCTGAGGAAAGAGGGAACCCCACACCTGCCCACTTTGTCGAGCACCTACTGTATGCCTGGGGCTCACGTTCAGCACTTTGCATGCTCCACCTCGTATAGTTGTAACGTACTTGCCCCAGAGGGATTACTGATGGGCCCACTGTACGGAAGAAGAAACTCAGGGTCAAAGAGCTTGACCACCATGTCCAGCTACCGGCTCTGCGCTTTTCCCCTCCTTTTTTCTTCTCCCCCTCCTTTTTGAAAAGCGTGAAATATTTCGAATATACAGAAAAGTATAGAGAGGAATATAATGCACCCCCAGGTCCGGTAATTATTTCACTATATTTTCTTCAGTTCTGTTTTCTCAGAGAAATAGAGGATATCAGCATCAGTGGATGCCCACCCTTCCTGCCCCCTCCCACCTCCACCCTGAAGCTGTGGTGGCCCCTGCCCATCTGCTTCCACGGCCTTTGTTCCTACCTACATGTCCCTCAACGATAAATGGGAGTGTCCTGTGTGCGCATTCCTTTTTACAGCCTGTACCGGGGTATAATTTACTTACAGTAGAGGTCACCAGCCTTGGGTGTACAGCTGGGTCCTGAGTGTACTGCAGTGGGGTCACCACAAATCAGCACCCAGAACTTTTCCATCCCAGGATGGCTCCCCATGCACCGGCCCCCATGGCCTACCCCCCACCATCCTGACTGCCGTCACCCTTAGTTAGCTTTGGCTGTAAGGGGAACCTGAACCAGACAGCCTGAGGCTGCTGCATCTGGGTGCTTCTGACTAGTTACTCCTGACTTTGCACGTATTTCATCCCATACCCCTCTTATCTATGCCTGCTCCTGAGGGCCGGTATTTGGTGGTTTCACAAAGTGTTCTTACATTTTACAAACTCGACCTGACTGCCTTGCACTTTTCTCCCCGGGGCTTCGCTTAGATTGATCTGGGCAGTGACCTCGGCCTCCCTCGCAGGCATCTTCTGGAGGTCACCCTGCGGGGCCCAGGCGCCCGCCTGCCCCGGCGCCAGACTGTCCAGCAGCTCCGGGGTTAAAGCGCCGCAGACCGACCTGGGTGGGGGCGGGGCGGTGGCGTCCGCGGCGGGTCCCCAGACCGGGAACCCCCAGGACAAGCCTCCCAGCCTCCCCGAGGCCTCCCCAGGCCGGGACCCCCCCAGGACAAGCCTCCCAGCCTCCCCGAGGGCGCCCCACCCCAGGGCCCAGACGCTACCGGCCCTGTTGAGAAGCGCGTACGTTTCGAAAGGCGCAGCCGCACCTCGGACCCCTCCCGGGCCCCTCGGCACACGGGAAGTTCAGGGAGGAAGCTGAGCGCGGCGCGCGCCGGGCGGCCCGCGGGCCGGATGACTAAGTTTGGCCGCGCGCCCCGCCGCCGGTTGCCTTTTATGGCGGACTCGCCGGCAGCGGACGTGGCCGCCCGGGCCCCCCCACCCCCCGGCCGAGGGGCTGAGGGCACGACTGCGAGGGGGCGGGCGGCGGCGGGGGGTTGCGGGCGCTTCCCCGAGGGCCGCCCATCCTCTCCCCCCACCTCCCCCACCTCCCCCACCCCACCCCTACCCCCAGCTGGCCAGGCCCAGCCTCCCAGATTTACCGAGAGGGAAACTGAGGTCCGGGGAGGGGCGGAGCCCTGCAAAGGTCACATCGCACCACGGCGGGGTGGCACCCGATGACACCCAAAGGCCTTGCTTCCCAGCCCAGGGCCAGGACAGAGATGACACACTCCCAAGGGCGCGCAGCTGCATTTATTGAGCACCCACTGTTTGTCTCCCGGCCTCCCGATTTCTCGGTTTCACAGCAGTCCTTTGAGGGCGGGTTTGGGTCCGCGAACCACAGCCCGACGCGGGCTGTCCCCGGAGGGGAGAAGCAGCTCCCCCTTGTCCCTCCCCCTCACCTGCCCCTGGCTGGCTGTTGTACTTCACGTTTGCGGGGAGATGAAAATCATCTCCCCGTTTAACAGATGGTAAACTGAGGCTGTGAGCCCCAGGTCAGGGAGCTAAGTGGCAATGCGAGGGGCCTAACATAAGTATGTCTGGGGGCGGGTACCCCAATCCTAGGGGCGTCAGAATGCACATACGCCCCACACGGAATAGAACTCCCGTCCGTCTGTGCGGAGCTGAGTCGCACCGCGACCCTCGGGGCACTTGTGCGGTTTCCTGTTGGTCTTCAGTCCCCGCCCCCGGCCCTGCCACGCTGTGGGCCTCCGTCTATTCAAAGGCAAAATGAGGAGAGTACAGGGGGTCCGGTTTGGAGGGGGGTTGCGCTCGGGGTGATGGTCTGGGAGGAGAGAGGCGGGGAATTAGGACACCCGGGCGCTGGGCTGTGCCCCGCTCCCAAGCCGGGGCGCTCAGGCCCGCGACAGCTCCCTGGGGGGAGGGGCATGGGGGGGCGGCCCAGGCAAACCTCCGCGGCGGCCGGGCCTGGGAGGCCAGCGCCCCCTCCCCGGGCGCTCCCAAACCTCGCCTTTTATGGAGAGGAAGTTGGGCCAAGTGGGCCGGGCCGGCCCGAGGGGCGGGGTGGGGACCTGGAGCTCCGGCCCGGCCCGCGCTGGACACGCACGGGGAGCACCAGCCTTATCTCCGAGCCGCGCCGAGCGGCCCTGAGGCGCGGGAGGCCCGGAGCCACGGCCGCGTGAGCCGCGCGGGCCTGGGAACGCCAGATAATAAACACCCCACCCTGGCCCCCAGCGGCCGAGCCCGGGGGAGGCGGAGCCTGCACCCCTGCCGGCCAAGCCTGGCGCGGGCCCTGGGCTCCTACGACCTGCCTGGGGACGGGTCTGCGCACGCTCACCTTGGGACCCCAGACGGTTACCTACCTGAGGTGTCCAGATGGGCTCCCACCCTCTGATTTGACTTAGACACCCCTCTGCGCGCTCCCCTGACCTGGGAGAGTCAGGGCCTCTGTCCAGCAGCTCAGTGTCTCTGGGTCCAGACTCCCAACAAAGTTCTCCTCCACCTCCAGCAGCCACCAGCCCCAGCCCTGGCCACTTGGCGGGAGGAGGGCCCGGATGGGCTGTAGGATTCCGCGCAGCCATCCGTGTGGTCCAGCGTCCAGCTGGGACCCTGCAGGTCTGGTTTGAGGCCACCGGGCTCCATTTGCCAGGTGGGCACACTGAGGCCCAGAGACAGCAGGGCGTGGTTCAGGGTGCTGCAAAGGTTCTGCTTTGCTGTCGTGGGGCCTCATGAACCCCGACCAGAGGGTCTGGACACGGGGAATGCTGTCCCAGCTATGCCCGAAGAGATTCTCTTGAGTCCCCCCCCAGAAATCGCCAGGCCTTGGAGGGAGTTCACAGGCCCGAGTAGCTGAGCGGCAGAAGATGGGGCTGCCGCAGGGCCTGAAGACGCTGGTCCGGCCCCGATGCAAACGCTCTGTGACACCAGCACAATCCCCTCCCTCCTCCGGGGTCAGCAAGACCTGGCCAGGAGTCCTGGGCCGCCCTTCCTAAGGGTGGGGGCCCCGAAGGTCTCTAGGCCCATAGTGGATACCTGCCCCTGCCCCCAGGCCTGGGATGACATTTCAGTGGAGGATAGGGACAGGCGGGTGGCGGTGTACATGGATATTTTCAGATTCCTGAGCTGGAAGGCTGCCACCACACCCTGTACACCCTCGGGGAAAGGTGACTGTCATGATTAAGTCTAGATATGCCTACAAGTGCCCCTGGATGACAGGGAGAGGCCAGATTCCAGCCCCTGCACTTTGTCCTTTGCTCTCCGCTCACAGGGACCCTGGGGGGTCCCAGGGCTAGGGCAGAACCAGGAAGCTTAGCTTATCAGCTGATACATGAACACCTTTCTCCTCCTCCCTACACCCCCCCACCCCCTCCCCCCAAACCAACCATGAGCAGGTACCACAGAGAGGCCACTGGCCCCCGGTTCTTCCCTCGAAACAAGAGCGGTAGTAACCACAGCCCAGCAACTCCATGTTTTTTTTGTTTTCTTGGCTGCACTTACATGGCATGCAGGATCTTCCTGGACCAGTGATGGAACCTGTGCCCCCTGCCTTGGGAGAGCAGAGTCTTAACCACTAGACCACCAGGGAAGTACAGCTCCGTGGTTGTTTTTGTTTTTTGTTTATTTAAATTAATTAATTTATTTTTGGCTGCGTTGGGTCTTCGTTGCTGCGCATGGGCTTTCTCTAGCTGTGGCGAGCAGGGGCTGCTCTTCGTTGTGTTGTACGGGCTTCTCGTTGCAGTGGCTTCTCTTGCTGTGGAGCACAGGCTCTAGGCGCACAGGCTTCAGTAGCTGTGGCACGTGGGCTCAGTAGTTGTGGCTCGTGGGCTCTAGAGCGCAGCCTCAGTAGTTGCGGCTCACGGGCCTAGTTGCTCTGCAGCATGTGGGATCTTCCCGGACCAGGACTGGAACCCGTGTCGCCTGCATTGGCAGGCGGATACTTTTTTTTTTTTTTTAATAATTTTTTTAAAAAATTTATTTTCTTTCTTTATTTTTGACTGGGTTGGGTCTTCATTGCTGCATGGGCTTTCTCTAGTTGCGGCCAGCGGGGGCTACTCTTTGTTGTGCTGCGCGGGCTTCTCATTGCGGTGGCTTCTCTTGTTGTGGAGCACGGGCTCTAGGCACGCGGGCTTCAGTAGTTGTGGCGCACGAGCTTAGTTGCTCTGCAGCATGTGGGATCTTCCCGGACCAGGGCTCGAACCCGTGTCCCCTGCATTGGCAGGCAGATTCTTAACCACTGAGCCACCAGGGCAGCCCCAGCTGCATGTTTTTTGACCCCTCGACTTACACTCTGGTTTCATCCTTCCAGCAGCCCCACACAGTTTTTACCCCCTTTTTTAAAAAATTAATTTATTTTTTGGCTGTGTTGGGTCTTCGTTGCTGCTCGCGGGCTTTGTCTAGTTGCGGCGAGCAGGGGCTACGCTTCGTTGCAGTGCGCAGGCTTCTCACTGCGGTGGCTTCTCTTATTGCAGAGCGCAGACTTTAGGAGCATGGGCTTCAGTAGTTGTGGCATGAGGGCTCAGTAGATGTGGCTCACAGGCTCTGGAGCACAGGCTCTGGAGTTGTGGTGCATTGGCTTAGCTGCTCCACGGCACGTGGGATCTTCCCGGACCAGGGCTCGAACCCGTGTCCCCTGCATTGGCAGGTGGATTCTTATCCACTGTGACACCAGGGAAGTCCTCACCCCCATTTTACAGGTGAGAAAACTGAGGCCCTTTGCAAGTAAAGTAATACGCCTCCTCTTGCCATCTTTCCCTGGCTGTGTGTGACCTTGGGCATGTCCCCTCACTCCTCTGGGCTTCACCTGGATTTGGGGAAACATCAAGGCCCCCGGGGACAGTTAATGGGGAGTGAGCAGGACAGGGCCTGCCTCCTAGAGGCTCATGAAGGGCATCTGGGCATGTAGGGACAGTCGGTCCCTGCTGGGGGCTCACCACCTCACCTCATCCAGGTAAGTGTGGCCCTGCATGAACGCGAGTGAGCTGCATGCTCCCCATACCCCGGGCAGGTCCCCAACCTCGACTGTCAGCTTTGCTACCCACAACTTAAAACATCATGATGGGGCTTCCCTGGTGGCGCAGTGGTTGAGAGTCCGCCTGCCGATGCAGGGGACGCGGGTTCGTGCCCCGATCCGGGAAGATCCCACGTGCCGCGGAGCGGCTGGGCCCGTGAGCCGTGGCCTCTGGGCCTGCGCGTCCGGAGCCTGTGCTCCGCAACGGGAGAGGCCACAACAGTGAGAGGCCTGCGTACCGCAAAACAAAACAAAAAACAAACAAACAAAAAAACAAAAACATCATGATGAAAGCTGCCCTTCCTGCCTCTTGGGGTTGCCATGGGATAAAATCAAATTAGAGAACATCAGAAAAATGAAAGAGTATCACAGACACATAGGTTATTATTCTCATTACTATTATCATAATTATTTGTATAGCTCTAGTATTTCTTTTTTTTTTTTTTTTTTTTTTTTTTGTGGTATGCAGGCCT
>NC_041227.1:77674197-77713360 GCF_002837175.3 Physeter macrocephalus | reverse complement strand
GGCCTCCCCCTGCCGCGGCCTCTCCCGTTGCGGAGCACAGGCTCCGGACGCGCAGGCCCAGAGGCCACGGCTCACGGGCCCAGCCGCTCCGCGGCACGCGGGATCCCCCCAGACCGGGGCGCGAACCCGGTTCTCCTGCATCGGCAGGCGGACGCGCAACCACTGCGCCACCAGGGAAGCCCCCATAGTATTTCTAATACAAACTTCTACTTGGCCAGAGACAGACAGAAATCTGAAATCTGAGGCTACAGAGTTTGTTTTGGAGCCTCCTGGGCCCTTTCATAATGTAGAGCCATCTGCTGAAACATCAGACATGGCCCTCCCCTCTCCTGCTCCCCCACCCTCTATAGCTCCCCATTACCATTGCGGACGAAGTCCCAGCTCCTGAGTTCATGCCAGTCCTCTGAGAACACACCCACCCCAGGCATCCTGGGTGCCAGCAAATCTCCAGACTTGGGAAGCACTTTCCCACCTCCTGGCTGAGTTCCAAGGTTACATTCTTGCTGTGTGGCCCTGCATCTCGCTTTCCTTCTCTGGGCCAAGGTTGAGGCTGACTAGGAGAGGAAGTGGCACCTGACAGCTTTGGGGGAGGGCAGCACAGAGGCCCTGCAGCTGTCACCTGTTGCAGAGTTCTAGTTCCTTGTTTCCAACCCGTTCTTTAGTGAGTGTCATGGTACCCCCAGTGCTGGACCCCAGAGGCTGGCCCCATAAACTTGCATCTGCAGGGTGTCCAACTTCCAGGAGGGCCTGTTTCTTGCCCTTATGGGCTCCAGAACCCAAGCTTAACCCAGCTATTCGAGCCTAGCTCTGACCCTGCCTACCTCAGTCTCCCCACCTGTACAATGGGACCTGAATTCAAGGCCCAGTACATTCCTTCCAAGGTGTAAGGACTCACAGCCCCCTCTGAGCTGTGCTAAGAGAGCTCCACCAACCCCATGCCCACCCCAACCCTGCTCACCCAGTTGGGGTCTTTCTCAGCTGGGCCCTCCATGTACTCTACTGAGTGTTGGCCAGAACAAAAATGGTGTTGAGCCCAGATCTCCCCATTAAGGTTTCTATGGACTCAATTTCCAAACTTCCCAGCCACATCAGATGTTTGCAGTTCTCCCAACATACCTTCTGTCAAACCCCCTCTAAAGTGTCTCCTTTGTGAACTCCTATTCATACTTCAAAGCCCAGCCAAAAAGACCCCTCCTGTGGAAAGGCTTGCTTGATCCTCGGGCTGTGTTGCTCTTCATTTCAGCTCCTCACACGTTCAGGATATCAAACAGTTGTTTTCCCTGGGGACTTCTGGAGAACAAGGCTCAAGTCTGACCTGTGAATGATATCAGACACCGGGTGAGTCAGCTGCAGCCCAGACACCTGAGGACTTCCTGTGACACTCACCCTCCCATACACCCCTCCCGTCAAACCCCTTCCTCCCCAGGCCTGTTCCTCATCAGCTTTGGCAGTCCTGGGACATCATTCCTGCTAGGGCTGTGCCCACACCCTCCTGGCACAGGGTGCTCACACCCTTGAGAGCCAGTACATCCATTCCTGTGACCTCTGTCCCTTCTGTAGAGAACTGGATCCATCCATCCATCTTCCCTTCCTCCCTCCCTCCCTCCCTCCCTCCCTTCCTTTCTTCCATCTGAAGATAGAAGCCCAAAGCTGAGGTTTCCCTGGTGGAGCAGTGGTTAAGAATCCAGCTGCCAATGCAGGGGACATGGGCTTGAGCCCTGGTCTGGGAAGATCCCACATGCTGCGGAGCAACTAGGCCCGTGCGCCACAGCTACTGAGCCTGCACTCCAGAGCCCACGAGCCACAACTACGGAGCCTGTGTGCCACAACTACTGAAGGCCACGCACCTAGAGCCCATGCGCTACAACAAGAGAAGCCCCCGCAGTGAGAAGCCCATGCGCCACAACGAAGAGTAGCCCCCACTCGCCACAACTAGAGAATGCCCGCACGCAGCAACGAAGACCCAAAAAAAGAAAAAAAATAAGAAGCCCAAAACGGTACTGACTATACACCCTGAAGTGGGGATCCCACAGTGATCAAAACAGATGTGGTCCCTGCCTGTGCAGCATGGAGGGAGAGAATAAACCTATAATCACACAGATACATCCAATAATTGGCTGTGACGAGCATGACAAAGAAGTGCAAGAGCCACAAGAATGCTGCCCTTGTCTAGGCATCCCGGAGGGCTTCCTGGACCAGGTGATGTTTACACCGAGCCCTGAAGGATAAGCAGAACTTAAAGCAGAAAGGATGTGTGTGGAGAGAAGGGTCCATTATAGACAGAACAGCAAGTGCAAAGGCCCTGAGGCAGGTGGGAGTTTGGTGCTCTAAGGGCTAGATGCCAGCATGTCTGGAGTGTAGAGTGAGGCTGGCAGGAGCGGGGTGGGGGTGGGGGGGAACGGGCAGCCACACTCCCAAACTGGCTGCCATCTAGGCAAGTACGCACATCATCATTGTGCAGCTACTTGAATTGCCACAGACTGAACACTCACACGTACCCAGCACCCAGATCAAGAGACATGTCCAGGTCCCAGAAGCCTCCATCACATCCTTTCCAGTCGGTCCTCCCCAAAGGGCACCGTTGGCCTGACTTCTGCACACAGATTCGCTCCCCTGTCCTTGAACTCTGTGAACACAGGATCATAGAGAATCTGTTCTTGCGTGTGAAGTGGGATCTCCCTGTGGTTTGCATTTGCATTTCCCGGATGACCCGTGATGTCAAGCTTTTTTTTATCTTTCCCGGCGATGTGGAGATTTGGGTGGCCTCTTGTTTAAAATACCCCTTCATGGGAATTCCCTGGTGGTCTAGTGGTTAGGACCCCGCACTTTCACTGCCGTGGCCTGGGTTCAATCCCTAGTCGGGGAACTGAGATCCCACAAGCCTTGTGGCATGGCTACAAAAATAAAAATTAATAAAATGCCCCTTCAGGTCTTTTTCTCACTCCCCTCCCTGCCTTTCCCCTCTCTTTCTTGCCCAAAGGCTATACCGCTATTCTCTGGTGGAGGAACAATCCAGAAGGAGATGAAGGCTCCCTCCTCCCCACAACCCACCCCTCTTGGGCCCTGCTGTGTGTGTGACAGGCCCGGAGACCAGGGAGAGGCACAGCGCTGCACATGCGCACACACGTCCCCTGTTGGAGCCCCCGCCCTTCCTGTAGCCCCCCAGTAAGCCTGGGACGGACCAGCCGCGGTACACGGCCTTCGTGTCACAGAGACACGGCACGCCTGGCCCAAGTCGCCAGCAATGGCCACCCTGTACTGGCTCTGAGCAGGCCCAGCTCCAACGTGTCTGTTCGCTCACCTCTCCCCTCCCTACAGCTCTGCGATGTAGATGAGTGAGTTTGCCGAGGCCGCCAACACACAACCTGCTCAGCTGTGTCCCCAGAGCGGAGATTTCAGAGCTGGACACGTAACTTTCCACCCGCTTCTGCAGTCCCCTGCCTATGAGTCTGGGAACCAGGATGACCCAGCCTGGGCCCTGCCCTCCAGGGTCCCCCCACCCACAGAGAGGGAGCAACTAGGGGCAGACAGGAGGCCCCTGAGGCAGGGCCTTTGAGGGACCTGGAGTCCTTCTGACTCAGGGAGGGATGAGGGACCAGGCCCTCACCCTCGTCAGACGCACGTCAGCAGGGCTGCGTTTGGCCAGACCTGGACCGCCAGCCCGGTGTGCGCTTCCTGCCAGAAGGAGCATGTCCTGCACGGTTTCTGGGCTGTCCCAGCAGGTCGGCCTGCTCAGGCTGTGTTGAGAGCCATCTTGGCCGAGGGGAGCGGGGTCCTGCACCCATCCTGGACAGACCCGCCTGGCTCTCCCGGCAGAAAACTTAGCACCCTTCTTGCCATCCTGGCAGCACACAAAATGCGAAGCCCCAGCCCTCCAGGCCCGGGCTCTGTCTTGCCCCATGAACTGTGTGATGCTGGGTGAGACTGTGCCCATCTCTGGGCCTTGGTTTCCCCTTTGGTAAGTAGGCAGGTGATGGTCACCTTCCAGGCTGTCTGTGACAAGCCCCTGAAAGGTCCACTCAGATGGTACGATCCACACTCGGTCTTGCTGCCCTGCCCCTGGTGGGCTCAGAGAGGCTGAGTCCCTTTCCGAGGACATCCAGGGGTGAGTGATAGAACTAAGTCCTACTTAACACAGAGCCTGAAAGTGGATCGGAAAAGGACAGACCAGGGTTCCCAAAAGACGGGACGCCGAGCTGACCGTTCTGTGGGGCCTCGCAGCGGGAAGAGGGTGCCATGTTCTTTCCCGGGGTCCCCAGCTGCTCTGGGGCTCCCTTCACTCTGGCTTAGCTAAGAGGGCACAGCATGCAGCCCCCTGGCCCTGTGCACAGTGGGTTTATTGCTGAGTCCTACCTGGGTCTGGACCAACCCCCGATCCTGGCCACTCCGTGTTCTGGGTCATAGGTGTGGGCACACGTGTCCGCAGGTGCACCTGTGTGCCCCCAGAGCTAGGGGTCTCAGCAGCCCGGGTGACTCAGACAGCCCAAATTACTCACTGGGGACCTGGGGAATGGAGGGAGCAGGGCCCCTCCGGGGAAGGGGAACCCTGGTTACTGCCCCCGGCCCCCAACAGGGGCTGCTGTGCCAGGGAAAACCCCTTCCCCGCCTGACCCGTCACACCCAAGGCTGAGATGGGGCTTGTCTGGGCTCGTACAGAACCAGTCTCAGGGGGTCAGGACTGTGTCCCAGTGGACAGTGCAGGCCGAGGGGAGGGGCTGGTCCCCCGTCTCCCCGGCAGCTGGCACAGGGCTGGGCGTGGGGGAGACACCAGGCAGCTCAGGCCACCGGGCGGGCTCAGGTTCCTGGCCAGCCCGGCCGGCGGCTGAGATTTCTGGCCGAGGAGGGCCTGGTTACACGGCTGTGCGGCCCAGCCGATTGGGTTTCCACTTGGATGGGCCCCAGGCCCCAGGCTGGAGGAGCCAGCGCCAGCTGAGGAGGGCCCCACGGGGGCCCCAGGTGCGCGCCACGGCCAAGCAGGGAGCCCGCTGGGTGCTGCCCACTGGCCACCCTGAGCCTCGGTTTGCCCACCTGAGACCAGCGGCCCCCTGGAGGCTCAGGGACTCAGGGGCCCCCTCGAGACTGGCTGTGGGCCCCGTGCCCTGCTCCAGCCCAGACTCCTGGGTTCTGGTCATCAGGAATTGATTCTCCGCTCTCAGTGATCTCAGTTGGCTCCTCTGAGAAATGGGGAGATTCCTGCTTGGCTGGCAGGGGCGCGGTGAGCTTTCTGTGTGCGCAGGCGGGTCTCGGCTCTGCTTCCCGCGGGCCCTTGGGGACTCTGCCTTCCCTGTCCGCTCGTGGATGCGGATGCGGGCTTCGCCCTGAGGTAGGTGAGCCTGAGGCTCCTGAGTCACCTCCGCCGCCCCGCCCACCCGCCTGCACTTTCCCAACACCTCCCTTCCCGCTTCCTGTTCCCCTTTCACTTCCTCCGGCCCTCCTCCAGCTGGGGAGCTGTACCTCCGCTCCCCCAGCTCCCCCAGCTCCTAAGGCACTTCGGAGCCCCTGGCCCGGCCAGGAAGGGGGCAGGAACAAGGCCATCCAGCCAGGAAGGGGCTGAGCCCGCACCCGTGACCCTGGGTGCCTGGGATGGGAGACCCCCTGTCACTGACTGCTCCTGGTCCCCCTGGGGCCAGATGCCGCCCTGCCCCTTTCCACAGCCCGGGGACAGAGGCCTGGGGCGCAGGGTCCCCGGGGCCTCCTGTCTGTGCCATTCCCGTGGGCGTGTTTGCCAATACTCGGGGGCGTCAGGCCCAGGAGCTCCAGAACCCTGCTTGGCCTGAACTTGAAATCGCGGCTGACCCCACCCCCCTTGGTCCAACCTGTCCTCCAGCTTCTCAGGCCTCTGTCTGGAGAACCAGAGGAACCTGGCATCCGAGGGCTGTCTCGGTTGCCAGGTGACTCGGAGCAGGGCGCCACCCACTCTCGGTGGGCTGAGGTGGGCCCAGGTGACGAGTGGACCTCAGAGGCCTCCTGGGACCACAACTGGGGCGGGGGCATGAGGCCAGATGCCCCCAGTCTGCCTGGATGGCTGTCACCCCAAGGGGCCTCTCCCTCTCAGCACTCAGGGTCTGCCTGGGTCACCTCGGTTTCTCATCTGGAGAACGGAGACAACTAGCCCTCCCAGCAGAAGGGTCCGGGGACCAGCAGAAGAAGGGCTCAGCTGGGTGTGTGTAGCGGGGGAAGCCCAGGGAAACTTTCGCCTATTTCTGAAAAAGTCAATCAAATAGGCGAGGCTGGGAACTCCCCAGGACGGTGGCGTTTCTCTGGGTGCCCTGGGGGACAGGAAGAGAGAGGGTAGTTTTTAAGGATTTTTAAAAACAGTCCCAAGAAGTGTTGGAAGTTCCCAGTTTCTCCGGGGCAGGGATCCCCCTTGGGCGGATAACTCCGTCAGGGAGGAGGGGAGGCCCAGGGCAGGCTGAGGAGCTGGAGGCTGCCCAGTGACTGCCCTGGGAGATAGCCCTGGCTATAGAGGCGGGGCCAGGATGGGGACCAAGGCCCTGGCTGATGCCCAGGAGAGCACACAGCGCCCAGCCCATCCTTCCCGCCTCCGGGGTCCCCTTCAGCTGGCTGGGCACCTCCTCAGAGGGCCTTCCCTGACTCCGTCCTTCCCGAGAAAACCCGCTGCTTTCCCTCTTGGGTATCAGCACTTGTTCTCTTTCGCTCTCTTGTTTGAGGTCTGTCTCAGGGATCACACCTGCTTTATTCAGCGTGTTGTCTGGTGCCGTTCTTCTCTGGAAGTACGTCTAGCTGGTCGGTGCTGGTGTGTGGGATGCAGAAGCAGTGTGATCCAGGATGTTGAGCTCCTGCCTGTGCTCTTGCTGTGTCATCCTGGCTGGGTCAATTCCCCTCTCTGGGCAGGAAAGCTTACTGCTTGTTAGAGGAGGGAGGAAGTCATAGCAGACTTCCCGGAGGCGGCAGCCCAAGAGCTGGCCCTGCAGGCTTAGGAGAAGTTGGGCAGGAGGCAGAGGCACCCCAAGCCCAGTCCCTCCCAGGACCTTAGGAATCCAGAAGTCCAGAATTGCCTCTTGAGACCATCCTGGGAGCAGGGGACGAGGGCAGGGGAAAGAGGTGGTGACAGTGTGCAGGCTTGGGGCCTCAGGACCCCCTGTTGTGTAACCAAGGGCCAGTGGCTGTCTTCTCTGGGCCTCAGGAGATAAGCACTGAGGACAGGGGTGGGACCCAAGAATTTAGACTTTGGAACAGCCCTTGGTCCCAGTCCCTGAGGACACTGCCGGGGACACTTTACCCAGGGAGGGGCAGTGAGAGGCCTCCAGGCACTACACCTGGAATCCCTCACACTGGACTCCAAGCCCATTTCCAGTCTGGCCTCAGTCTCCTCATCTGTAGCAAGAGGTGTACTTGCTAGAAGGCTGCTCATCACAGGACCTCACTGAGGACCTACAGTGTGCAGGGCTCTGCCCTCCTGGAGCCAACAGTCTAAGGTCTTCGTAAGGTCTCCTGCCCTTCTCTGTCCTGCCTCAGTTTCTTCCTCTAAAAAATGGAGCTTGGGTTCCCCGCGGGTCAGGGCAGCAGTGGGGCCCGAACACCCAGAGCAAGGTGGCTGGGTGGCCGGTTCTGGAGGAAGGCGGGGAGTGGTCCTTTGCTATGGGCTGTAAAGGTCCCCTGGCCTGGAGGCCTCGCAGGGAGGGGAACAGCAAGAGGAAAAAAAAAAAAAGCACCAGAAAGGCAAGTGAAGTCCCCATTGGCTGAGCCGGCTAAGGGCCCCGGGGGCTGTGTGCCTGCCCCGGTGGTGACAGCTCTGAAAATTCCCTGCCAGGGCAAAGTCCTCGGAGAGCAAGAGCAAAGAACCTGTTCACTTCCTCTCCGGACGTCTCCTCCCTCTTCCTCCGGCCCCTCCACTTCCTCTTTTCCTCCTCTGGCTGGCTGTCTCTCTTCAGCTCCTCCTCTCCCACTAGGCCTGCAGCCCCCACCCCCCAACCCTCCATCTTCCCAGGGTCCTTTCTCAGGGCCTAGGACACCCAAGCAGTCACTTATTCATTCAACAGATCAGAGCCCTGGGGAGGGTACGGTGGGCGGAGGTGGACGGGCCAGAGACCTAAAAGGGCTCACAGTCTGGTCCGGGAGGCCCAGTTATAAATGCCGGCCCTGTGCAGTGGTCTTTGGTGGGAGGGGGGATATGTATGCTGCAGATGCCAAAGGACTCCCTCAAGGAGGGGCCTTCTGGGATGGGCCTTGAAGGATGCATAGGAGACTACCCAGCTGCCTCAGACAGAGGGCCGGGAGTGGTCCAGCCTGAGCTCAGTGGGGCTGGCGCTCCAGCCCCTTGGCCCGGCCCTGGTTGAGAAGCAGCGAGGTGGCAGCACAGGTCCTGCTTGGGGACCAGCCTTGCTCTCCATCCCATGTAGCTGCCTGGAGCCACCCGAGTCTCCCACGCCTTGCCCTGCAGCCCTGGTCCCAGTCTGTCCGGCACCCACCAGGCTCAGTGAACAGCCAGGAGCAGCCCTCATCAACCGGCAGCAAAGAGGGTCACCCCCCCACCCCCCCCATCCCCCCCACAGCTCCTGAATCACAGGGTTGGCAGGTCCCAGGGTGGCTGGCCGGACGCCCGTGAATGAGACACACGAGGCCAGGGACAGGGCAGTCCGGCCCCTGGGAAGCAGGGAGTGGACGGGCTGGGAACATTTGCCCGGGCCCGGGGCGGGGCTGGGGGAGCCACTGAGAGCAGATCCCTGGGAACGCGGGCAGGTGGCTCTGAGCCCGTGGACTCTGCTGTGCGCTGGGAGACGGTCACCCTTTCTACCTGTTTGTGGCCTCTGCAACCTTCAAAGAGCCCTGCCAGCGCTAGCCTCCTGCAGTGGGCTGGACCAAGCTGCCTCTGCCCTGGCCAGATTCCACCTCCATATATGGACTAATCTTTTGCTGGTTTCAACACACGCTCAGTGAACACCTACTATGTGTAGCAAAGCCCTGGGCAGACCTGGGGTGCCTGGACACAGACCACGGGTAACAGGCCAGGGCCCCTACCTGGACCACCCTTCCCGTTTTCCCTTGTGTGAAAATTCAGCTTGTCACCACCTCTGAGAGGATGCGTGCTCCTCCAGGTCGGGCCAGATGCCCCTCTGGGGGTTCCGTGGCCTCTGGGTTTCCTTTTACCACACAGTGACCACTGTCGGCCACCCTCCACCCTCTGGGTGGCAGGCTCTCCCTGCCGGCCTGGCACTTCTCAGAGCAGGGAACCACCCAGAACACTGTGGGGCACCCAGGTCCGCCCCAGGCTTTGGTGGAGAGACCCAGGGCAGGAGCAGGTACGGTGGGAGGGCCTTCTCTGAGGGCAGCTGGCCTTCAGCTACTGTCACTGCCGCCCCACCCCCTCACCCTCACTCCTCTCTGGCACACTGTGTGTCCTTCCCCAGTCCTTGGTGGCCTCCAGATGGTCCAGGAGGGCAGTTCAGCTGTGGCTGCACATGACAGACAGACGATGGACGGTGGGCCCCGGGCCCCAGAGCTGTGACGAATGGCCCTGCCTGCCTGTGCCCAGCAGTGGTTGGCAGCTGCCCGGGTCGCCGGCTAACAGCCCAGGCTTGGCCTTGGCTGGGTGTGACCAGGCAGCTCCGAGGCAGCCCAGCTCCATGGGAACAGTTTCTCTGCTCTACAGAGCCTACCACTCCCCAGGTCTGCAGCAGGGGAGGTCTGGAGCCCTTCTCACAGGGAACTTCTGGCCGCTGGCCCCTGGGGGCCTGCCCTGTCCCTGGGGACTGTGGTCTTGAAGCCCCTGTTAAATGGCCACCAGCCCGCCTGACTCCCCCATGAAACACCAGTGTCTTCAGCCCCAGGTCTCTGAGTAGTAATGTGCCCCCTTAGCAAATGGAGAACCCCACTCAGCAAGCTCAGCACCCCCATTCAGAGGCCCCCCTGTAACCCAGGCTTTCTGGGCAGTGGACCTAATGTGGGCAAGTGGGGTGAGTCGCTGCCCACCCCTCGCCCCCACAACTGTTCCTTAAGTATGCGCCCACAGCAACCAGGCACCCTCGCATCTGTGCTGACCCTTGCCCACCGGGTCATTCATTGCTCTGGGGCATCCACACCCGGAGGGTCCCGGGGTGGGGGGACCCGGAGAGACAGGCAGGCCGGGTGCAGGCCTGGCCACGCGGGGCCGGATCGGGCACTGCTCAGCGGGGCGGCGGCGCAGGGTTCGCACCCCCCGACCCGCGGCCCCAGCACCCAAAGCCAAAACTCGCTTCCTCCTCCTCTTCCTCAATCTCGCTCTCGCTCTCTCCCAGTCCATCTCTCTCTCTCTCTTTTTTTTTTTTTTTTTTGCAAAAGGAGGGGAGAGGGGGTAAAAAAATGCTGCACTGTGCGGCGAGGCCGGTGAGTGAGCGGCGCGGGGCCAATCAGCGCTGGCCGTTTCGAAAGTTGCCTTTTATGGCTCGAGCGGCCGCGGCGGCGCCCTATAAAACCCGGCGGCGCGACGCGCAGCCACAGCCGAGACCGCGTCCACTCCGCCAGCACAGGCCCCTCGCCCTCGCCGCTCCGCCTTCGCCGCCAGTCTACACCGCCACCAGGTAGGGCCCCGCGCCGGCCGGGCCGCTGATGCGCTGGGCCCGCGCATCCTCTAGGCAGGCAGCCCGCGATCCCGGCCTCGTGGACAGGCTCCCGGCTGCGGGGAGTGGACTCATGCGCTCCTCGCTCGGGGCCGGAGCTGCGCTCGGGGCGCGCTCCCAGAATGTTTCCGTCGGGACCGGGGCGGCCGCGGGTCTTTGTCCGAGAGGGCGGCTCGCTCCGCCGGCGGGACGGCGGGGCAGCGGGGCAGCGAGGTGGCGAGGCGATGAGGCGGGAGGGTGGGTGGGCGCGGCGGGGCAGCAGGGCCGGGTGGGGGCTGGGGACACTAGTGCGCGTGCGTGTGCGCGTTAGGCTCGGGAAGCGAGGGCGGGGCGGCCGGCCGGAAGGGGTGGGGTCGCCGCGGCGCGAGAGCGCCTGCGCGCACTTCCTTCTCGCGCCGCTGGCTCCCGCGGGTGTGGCTGCTGAGCGTTTGCCGGGTGGTGCTTTTTGGGCGGGGCGGAGCCGGCGCCCAGCGTTGGGGGGCGGAGGCCTGGCTTCCTGCCGCGTGCCGCGGGGCCGCCTCCAGCCCGCGTTTGCCTTTTATGGTAATAACGCGGCCGGCCGGCGTCCTTTGTCCCCAATCTGGGCGCGCGCCGGCGCCCCCTGGCGGCTCGAAGGCGCGGTGCGCCGGAAGTGGGTAGGGCGGGGGCGGCCGCCCGGCTCATGGTCCTGTTCTCCCCGCAGTTTGCCATGGATGACGATATTGCTGCGCTTGTGGTCGACAACGGCTCCGGCATGTGCAAGGCCGGCTTCGCGGGTGACGATGCTCCCCGGGCCGTTTTCCCCTCCATCGTGGGGCGCCCCCGGCACCAGGTAAGGCGCCCGCCTCGGGTCTGACTTGGTGGGTGGGGCTCCCCTCTCGGGAGCAGGCGGAGGGAGGGAGGGGGAGGCCTTCGGCCTTTTGGGTGAGGGTCGGTGGGACAGTGCCTGAGCTGAAGGCGCCTTGCTCCTCCGTCCGCAGGGCGTGATGGTGGGCATGGGCCAGAAGGACTCCTATGTAGGCGACGAGGCCCAGAGCAAGAGAGGCATCCTGACCCTCAAGTACCCCATCGAGCACGGCATCGTCACCAACTGGGACGACATGGAGAAGATCTGGCACCACACCTTCTACAACGAGCTGCGTGTGGCCCCCGAGGAACACCCCGTTCTGCTGACCGAGGCCCCTCTGAACCCTAAGGCCAACCGTGAGAAGATGACCCAGGTCAGTGGCCCGCCGGCCTCGCCTGGGCGCCACCCCCCCCGCACCCCGTTTCTTGCCCTTCTTTGCCACGCCCTTTCTCACTTGTTCTTTCTTCTGCCATTTTCCTAGGACTTTCTTCTCTGACCTGAGTCTCCTTTGGAACTCTGCAGGTTCTATTTGCTTTTTCCCAGATGGAATCTTTTTCTCGTGTTTGCTTTTCTGACTAGGTGATGAAAGCATAAAGTGCTGTGGGTGTAGGTACTAACACTGGCTCGTGTGACAAAGCCGACGAGGCTGCTGTAAAGTGGCCTTGGAGTGTGTATTCAGTAGGTGCACAATAGGTCTGAAGTGAACCCCCGTCTTGGGAGCCCCGGCACACGTAGTCATGTTCCTTTGCACTCTTTGCATGTCCCCGGTCTGGCCTGACTGCTCCTCTCGGCTTCCCAAGTGTGACATGGTCCATCTCTCTGCAGATCATGTTCGAGACCTTCAACACCCCAGCCATGTACGTGGCCATCCAGGCTGTGCTGTCCTTGTACGCCTCTGGCCGCACCACTGGCATCGTGATGGACTCCGGTGATGGGGTCACCCACACGGTGCCTATCTACGAGGGGTACGCCCTCCCTCATGCCATCCTGCGTCTGGACCTGGCTGGCCGGGACCTGACGGACTACCTCATGAAGATCCTCACGGAGCGTGGCTACAGCTTCACCACCACGGCCGAGCGGGAAATCGTACGTGACATCAAGGAGAAGCTCTGCTACGTCGCCCTGGACTTCGAGCAGGAGATGGCCACCGCGGCCTCCAGCTCCTCCCTGGAGAAGAGCTACGAGCTGCCCGACGGTCAGGTCATCACCATTGGCAACGAGCGGTTCCGCTGCCCTGAGGCTCTCTTCCAGCCTTCCTTCCTGGGTGAGTAAGGAGGTCTCATGCCTGCCCCGCACGAGGGTCGCTCTGGCCTCACTGGAAGCTGAGTCTGGCTTCTCTCGGTCCTCAGGCATGGAATCCTGTGGCATCCACGAAACTACCTTCAATTCCATCATGAAGTGTGACGTCGACATCCGCAAGGACCTCTATGCCAACACGGTGCTGTCCGGCGGGACCACCATGTACCCGGGCATCGCCGACAGGATGCAGAAGGAGATCACGGCCCTGGCCCCCAGCACCATGAAGATCAAGGTGAGGGCCTGGCCTGGCTGGCCTGGGCGCCGGGGGGGCGAGGTCTGGCTTGGGTGCCCATGAGCGAGGTGGTTGTCAGGGCAACCAGGGCTGGGCCGGCCAGAGCCCTCACCGTCCCTTTCCCTCCCTAGATCATCGCTCCCCCTGAGCGCAAGTACTCGGTGTGGATCGGCGGCTCCATCCTGGCCTCGCTGTCCACCTTCCAGCAGATGTGGATCAGCAAGCAGGAGTACGACGAGTCCGGCCCCTCCATCGTCCACCGCAAATGCTTCTAGGCGGACTGTTAGTTGCGTTACACCCTTTTCTTGACAAAACCTAACTTGTGCAGAAAACGAGATGAGATTGGCATGGCTTTATTTGGTTTTTTTTTTTTTTTTTTTTGTCTTTTTTGATTTTTTTTTTTTTTTTTTTTTTTTTTTTTTTTTTTGCGCTTGACTCAGGATTTAAAAACTGGAACGGTGAAGGTGACAGCAGTCGGTTGGATGGAGCATCCCCAAAGTTCTACAATGTGGCCGAGGACTTTGATTGTACATTGGTTTTTTTTTTTTTGTTTTTTTTTTTTATAGTCATTCCAAATATCGTGAGATGCATTGTTACAGGAAGTCCCTTGCCTTCCCAAAAGCCGCCCCACTTCTCCCTTAGGAGAAGGGCCAGTCCTCGCCCGAGTCCACACAGGGGAGGGTGATAGCACTGCTTTTGCGTAAATTATGTACTCCAAAATTTTTTTTTTTAACCTTTGCCTTAATACTTGTTCTTTTTTGTTTGTTTTATTTTGAATGGTCAGCCATCGTGGCCCCCCTTTTTGTCCCCCATCTTGACATGTATGAAGGCTTTTGGTCCCCCTGGGAGCGGGTTGAGGTGCGGAGGTAGCCAGGGCTTACCTGTACATTGACTTGAGCCCAGTTCGATAAAGTGTACACATTAAAGAAAAAAAAAAAAAACAGACACCACCACCTACTACCACTCATCGCCCACCACCTCCTTTCCTATCTTTTACCCTGCTTTAATTTTCTTCAAAGCCCTTACGTCAACCTAACACATTAGAGGGTAATATGTTTACCGAATGCCTATCTTCCCTACTGGAATGTAAGTTCAGTGAGGGCAGGGACCATATCTGTTTTATTCTTTGCTGTATCCCCAGTGCTGGGACAGTGCCAGGCACACAGAAATCACTCAATAAATATTGAAACAATGGAGGAATAAATGGCTGACTGCATGAACAAGTTACTTTGCACAGTGCCCGGCCTTTCACAGGTGCTCGGGAAATAGAAGTTATGACTGTTAGTAATTTGGAGGTGCTGAGAGAGGCATGAAAGGGCCTGGACTTTGGGAACAGGTGGGGCTAAAGAGAAGAGAGCTCAGGTGGGGCTCAAAGCTACCCGCAGCCTGTCCAGAGGCCACACACCACATACCATGACATCAGCCCAAGGCAGGGATTTGCCCTTAGAGAACTCCCTAGCCTGAGGGGCCCTCGAGCCCCACTCCTTGCAGCGTCCTCCGGGAGCTGGGTCAGGGGGAGGGAGGTAAGGGATTGGGATGTGCCTGGTCCTCAGGATGGACAGACTCTCCCACCCACACCTAGACAAGGTGCCCAGCTACGCCAGCAATGGGGTGTAGAAGAGGCTCTCTGTTCCCATAGGGAGCCCGAGCAGAAGGGACTGATCACCAGGACTAAGTTTGTAGTGGACACCTAGGCCAGGTAGGGAATAGGCCAGGCCCAGGCAGAGGAAGCAGAGAGCAGAGTCATGAGTCCGTAGCCCTGAACCGTGCCCCCAGGGGTCTGGAGTTTCTCAGTTCAGAGTAGGCTGGGTGTCAGAGTTATGGAAGACACAGCAAATCAATGCGGAAAGCGCAGCTCCATCCCTTTAACCGTGTGACCTCAGACAAATCACTTAACCTCTCTGAGCCTCAGTGTCCCCATCTGTCAGGTGGAAATAATAATATCCACCTCAAGATGCTTATTAATAATAAGAGTTACCATTTACCAGCACTTTGCTATGTGCTGGGATGTTACATTATCTCCTTTGAGCCTCAAAACATCCCTTCCATTAGGCATTTCTATTCTCACTTTACAGAGGAAGAAAGAAGTTCAGAGAGGGTAGTAACCAGCCCAAAGCCACACAGCTGGGAAGAATCAGAGCGAAACTGGACCCAAATCTGCTGGTTGTAAAGCCCTATTTTAACCACCATCTAGAGGATGCACGTAAGCCCCCAGCATGTAGCCAAGCACACAGATTCCCAATTTGTGAATTTTCTTCTCCTTCCTTGAGCTTCAGGTCCGGAGGAAGGTGAGCCCAGGTATGGGGGCTGAAGGGACAGGAAGCCAGGTGGCCCTTGGGCTGGGCTGAAGCAGCAGCAACAGCCCTCACCTCACTCCCAGCCAAGCACAAGCAGCCCGGGCTGGCTTTCTGCTCCCCATAGTTTGCAAGAAACCCCTTCCCAACACCTCCTCCCCAGCCCGGGCAGGCTGGGGTCATCCCTGCAGAGGAAGTTCAGCCAGGTCAGGCCTACCCCTTTCCCACAGCCCCTCCATGGCTTTTCCACTCACCTCTGGGCTGAGAATCCCCCAAGGCCCCCCACCCAGGGCCTGTGGGGTTACGTTGCCATTGGCGTTGCTCCCTTGATAGGGGACAGCCTAATTCATGTCTGACCCACGCCAATAAATCAGGGAGGGGTGCGGGGGTGGGGACATTCATAAATCTATATCAAACAGCCCCCAAATTATGACAGATGACATGGCAGTCATAAAATTGCACAAGCAAAACTCACCAAGTCATTAATTTCATGGCCGTAGAAAATAAACAGACACATTTTTTCGCGGCCCTAATAAATTTTTAAAAACTCAAAGAATGGTCCATCTGCTTCGAATAATTTTTAATTTCCTATTCTGTCTCATTCCCATTAGCTATTCCACTGAGATATTTGCTAAATTCTTTCATTTACCTCCTCCCATCTGTATTCAATTACCCTATTTCCAAATAGAGTGAGTTTTTGTTTCTCCTAAGCACGGGACAAAATACCCCTGCCTGTACCTTAAAGCAAACGTTATGTGTGTTTTATTATCTGTTAGACCGTACGAGTCATTCTAACTCGATTGGCTGTGCGGAAAGTCTTGGAGACCAATCTGATTTTGATGTTTTCTGGCTTGGGTGGAAAACACCTGCCCGATTCTCAAAGCTAATCTATTAACGTAGTAAATGCTGTAGCAGATGTTCCTGAGTGAGCGAGGGGCCGCAATGGGCTGTGACCAGACCCAGAGTATCGGGCACACAGTGGAGATCAGAGGCCAGCACCACCACTGGGGGCCGAGCTGCCACATTTTCCAGCCGGCCCCCAGGCTCTGGCTGCCTGGTGACTCCCCACTGCCTCCCACGGCTCTCAGCAGCCACTGGAGATGGCTCTCACAGAATGTTTCCGTGGAGACCGAGGCGGCCGAGAGTCTTTGTCCGAGAGTTCGGCTCGCTCCACCGGCGGGACGGCGGGGCAGCGGGGCAGCGAGGTGGCGAGGCGATGAGGCGGGAGGGTGGGTGGGCGCGGCGGGGCAGCAGGGCCGGGTGGGGGCTGGGGACACTAGTGCGCGTGCGTGTGCGCGTTAGGCTCGGGAAGCGAGGGCGGGGCGGCCGGCCGGAAGGGGTGGGGTCGCCGCGGCGCGAGAGCGCCTGCGCGCACTTCCTTCTCGCGCCGCTGGCTCCCGCGGGTGTGGCTGCTGAGCGTTTGCCGGGTGGTGCTTTTTGGGCGGGGCGGAGCCGGCGCCCAGCGTTGGGGGGCGGAGGCCTGGCTTCCTGCCGCGTGCCGCGGGGCCGCCTCCAGCCCGCGTTTGCCTTTTATGGTAATAACGCGGCCGGCCGGCGTCCTTTGTCCCCAATCTGGGCGCGCGCCGGCGCCCCCTGGCGGCTCGAAGGCGCGGTGCGCCGGAAGTGGGTAGGGCGGGGGCGGCCGCCCGGCTCATGGTCCTGTTCTCCCCGCAGTTTGCCATGGATGACGATATTGCTGCGCTTGTGGTCGACAACGGCTCCGGCATGTGCAAGGCCGGCTTCGCGGGTGACGATGCTCCCCGGGCCGTTTTCCCCTCCATCGTGGGGCGCCCCCGGCACCAGGTAAGGCGCCCGCCTCGGGTCTGACTTGGTGGGTGGGGCTCCCCTCTCGGGAGCAGGCGGAGGGAGGGAGGGGGAGGCCTTCGGCCTTTTGGGTGAGGGTCGGTGGGACAGTGCCTGAGCTGAAGGCGCCTTGCTTCTCCGTCCGCAGGGCGTGATGGTGGGCATGGGCCAGAAGGACTCCTATGTAGGCGACGAGGCCCAGAGCAAGAGAGGCATCCTGACCCTCAAGTACCCCATCGAGCACGGCATCGTCACCAACTGGGACGACATGGAGAAGATCTGGCACCACACCTTCTACAACGAGCTGCGTGTGGCCCCCGAGGAACACCCCGTTCTGCTGACCGAGGCCCCTCTGAACCCTAAGGCCAACCGTGAGAAGATGACCCAGGTCAGTGGCCCGCCGGCCTCGCCTGGGCGCCACCCCCCCCGCACCCCGTTTCTTGCCCTTCTTTGCCACGCCCTTTCTCACTTGTTCTTTCTTCTGCCATTTTCCTAGGACTTTCTTCTCTGACCTGAGTCTCCTTTGGAACTCTGCAGGTTCTATTTGCTTTTTCCCAGATGGAATCTTTTTCTCGTGTTTGCTTTTCTGACTAGGTGATGAAAGCATAAAGTGCTGTGGGTGTAGGTACTAACACTGGCTCGTGTGACAAAGCCGACGAGGCTGCTGTAAAGTGGCCTTGGAGTGTGTATTCAGTAGGTGCACAATAGGTCTGAAGTGAACCCCCGTCTTGGGAGCCCCGGCACACGTAGTCATGTTCCTTTGCACTCTTTGCATGTCCCCGGTCTGGCCTGACTGCTCCTCTCGGCTTCCCAAGTGTGACATGGTCCATCTCTCTGCAGATCATGTTCGAGACCTTCAACACCCCAGCCATGTACGTGGCCATCCAGGCTGTGCTGTCCTTGTACGCCTCTGGCCGCACCACTGGCATCGTGATGGACTCCGGTGATGGGGTCACCCACACGGTGCCTATCTACGAGGGGTACGCCCTCCCTCATGCCATCCTGCGTCTGGACCTGGCTGGCCGGGACCTGACGGACTACCTCATGAAGATCCTCACGGAGCGTGGCTACAGCTTCACCACCACGGCCGAGCGGGAAATCGTACGTGACATCAAGGAGAAGCTCTGCTACGTCGCCCTGGACTTCGAGCAGGAGATGGCCACCGCGGCCTCCAGCTCCTCCCTGGAGAAGAGCTACGAGCTGCCCGACGGTCAGGTCATCACCATTGGCAACGAGCGGTTCCGCTGCCCTGAGGCTCTCTTCCAGCCTTCCTTCCTGGGTGAGTAAGGAGGTCTCATGCCTGCCCCGCACGAGGGTCGCTCTGGCCTCACTGGAAGCTGAGTCTGGCTTCTCTCGGTCCTCAGGCATGGAATCCTGTGGCATCCACGAAACTACCTTCAATTCCATCATGAAGTGTGACGTCGACATCCGCAAGGACCTCTATGCCAACACGGTGCTGTCCGGCGGGACCACCATGTACCCGGGCATCGCCGACAGGATGCAGAAGGAGATCACGGCCCTGGCTCCCAGCACCATGAAGATCAAGGTGAGGGCCTGGCCTGGCTGGCCTGGGCGCCGGGGGGGGCGAGGTCTGGCTTGGGTGCCCATGAGCGAGGTGGTTGTCAGGGCAACCAGGGCTGGGCCGGCCAGAGCCCTCACCGTCCCTTTCCCTCCCTAGATCATCGCTCCCCCTGAGCGCAAGTACTCGGTGTGGATCGGCGGCTCCATCCTGGCCTCGCTGTCCACCTTCCAGCAGATGTGGATCAGCAAGCAGGAGTACGACGAGTCCGGCCCCTCCATCGTCCACCGCAAATGCTTCTAGGCGGACTGTTAGTTGCGTTACACCCTTTTCTTGACAAAACCTAACTTGTGCAGAAAACGAGATGAGATTGGCATGGCTTTATTTGGTTTTTTTTTTTTTTTTTTTTGTCTTTTTTGATTTTTTTTTTTTTTTTTTTTTTTTTTTTTTTTTTTGCGCTTGACTCAGGATTTAAAAACTGGAACGGTGAAGGTGACAGCAGTCGGTTGGATGGAGCATCCCCAAAGTTCTACAATGTGGCCGAGGACTTTGATTGTACATTGGTTTTTTTTTTTTTGTTTTTTTTTTTTATAGTCATTCCAAATATCGTGAGATGCATTGTTACAGGAAGTCCCTTGCCTTCCCAAAAGCCGCCCCACTTCTCCCTTAGGAGAAGGGCCAGTCCTCGCCCGAGTCCACACAGGGGAGGGTGATAGGTTTTTTTTTTTTTTTTTTTGGTTTTTTTTGATTTTTTTTTTTTTTTTTTTTTTTTTTTTTTTGCGCTTGACTCAGGATTTAAAAACTGGAACGGTGAAGGTGACAGCAGTCGGTTGGATGGAGCATCCCCAAAGTTCTACAATGTGGCCGAGGACTTTGATTGTACATTGGTTTTTTTTTTTTTTGTTTTTTTTTTTTATAGTCATTCCAAATATCGTGAGATGCATTGTTACAGGAAGTCCCTTGCCTTCCCAAAAGCCGCCCCACTTCTCCCTTAGGAGAAGGGCCAGTCCTCGCCCGAGTCCACATAGGGGAGGGTGATAGCATTGCTTTTGTGTAAATTATGTACTCCAAAATTTTTTTTTTTAACCTTTGCCTTAATACTTGTTCTTTTTTGTTTGTTTTATTTTGAATGGTCAGCCATCGTGGCCCCCCTTTTTGTCCCCCATCTTGACATGTATGAAGGCTTTTGGTCCCCCTGGGAGCGGGTTGAGGTGCGGAGGTAGCCAGGGCTTACCTGTACACTGACTTGAGACCAGTTCAATAAAGTGCACACCTTAAAGAAACACGTGGCTTGTGGCTGGCATTGTTGGATGTTGGGGAGAAGGCTGGGGCACTGGGGGTGCTTTGAGGCGCCTCTCACCCTGAAGGGTCTGGGAGTGGGGTTATGTGGGAGGAGTGAGGGATTCTGGCCTCTAATCCTGTTTAAGTGAATTCCCTGCCTGGCCCTTGTTTCCCTGTATTTCTCGCCGGGTTCTGAGGTCCAGGTGCTGGGAGAGGGGGGAGCTCGGGAGTTGTGGGCCCTGTACGCACCTCGTGGAACTGGGTGGGGACCTTCGTCCCTGTGAGTACTGCTCTCTCGCTGTCCTCTCACTGGGATAGTGGGGTCTCCCAGGCCACAGGCTTTGCCCTCACCTTCCCTTCAGTACCTGGGGAGAGCCAGGGGCTCTCAGGTTGAGGGTGGGGCCTCAAACAACACCTGCCCACTCACCTGGAGTGACCCCCATAGAAGGGACAGCGCCACCCATCCGAGGCCTGTGGGCAAAATGGGATGCGGGGCCGGCAGAGATGGCGTTAGTTGGCTCTGGCGGGGGGCATGGCTGAGGCCTGCATCCTTCTGACCGGAGGGTGGATGCCATCCTTTATTCTTGGTGCCCAGTTTCAAGTGCAGATCTGGCCCAGTTCTCCCAACACCCTGCCTGGGAAGCAGCCTGGACGGCGGGGTCAGTTTGGGACTCCTCCAATCCTGGCTGGCCTCCACTCTTAGAAGCTGTGGTTGACGTGGGGGGAAAGTGGGTGAGGCCTCTCCCACACCGCCAGAGGGAGTGAGACACGGAAACTGGCCCCCAAGTCAACCCAGGTTTGAGGCTTGGGGGAACCCCCTCCTCTCCGCGAACTTGGGGCTCCCCCAGGGCTCTGCTGGGGACGGTGGGAGCTGTGGCCCGTGAGGACGGGGCGACCCACCGCCTGCCAGTTCAGGGAGAGCGCAGATGCTCGGAAAGGCACCTTTTGCGCAGCATCTTGGCTGCGTGTGCTGGGAAGAGGGCTGTTCGACCTCCTGATGGCTTCAGAAACCAAAGGGGAGCCCGCGGTCCCCGCGCTAACCTGGGCAGATTTTCCTAGGTCACTACATGAAACAGCATGGCGGTTGCAGAATGTGCTATCCGGAAGGTGTCCTGTTCCCCAGGGCATTGGCCTCAATCACCTGGCCCAGAGGAAGAGCACCGAGGATGCTTCGCCCTGACCCTGTGCAGTCTTGGAGGCCCCGGGAACCAGGAAGGGAAGTCCCTCCTGGGTCAGTTCCAGCTCTTTTGGTCTAATTCAGGGGTGGTGGTGAGCCCCAGGCTCTGGGAGCTGCAAGTAAGTTTCCACCGGTAAGAGTTGAGTACCTACTCTGTGCTGATGTCTTGGACACAGACCCTGCCCTGGAGGAGCTGTCAGTCTGGAAACTCCCCTCTCCCTCCCTCCCTTTCTCCCTTTCTCTCTTCCTCCCTTCCTCCCTCACGCTATTTGTGCTAGGCGTTGTGCCACGCTATGGGATGCAGTGGAGAAGAAACCAGGTGTGTTTCCTGCCCTCACGAGGTACCCAGCTTACTGGGCAAGACAGAATAAATAGGAATGTACAAGTACCAGTGGTGATAATGAGAAGAAAGTAGCGGCTGCATGTGGTAAAGAACATAGGGTCGGTCTGGGAAAATGGAGACATTCATCACGTTGATGTGTGATGGTGTCACGGGTGTAGACATACTTCAAAGCTCATCAAACTATCTCAGTGAAGCTGAAAAAAAAACTAAGAAATACAGGTTCAAAAAAAAGGAAAAAAAAAAAAAGGAAAACAATCATCATTTTGCCTTTTTCCAACAAATAAGGTAATAAAGGACCATAAACCTGGCTGATGGGGGGATGGGGGTATCCGTGGCTCTTGAGCAAGGAGGCTTCTTCAGACGGCTTCCTGTGGGAGGGGTGCGGGAGCTGGCCAGACAATAGTCGCCTGGGCAGGTGGAAGTGTGGGCGTGCATGTCTCAGGCAGAGGCCCTGATTGACTGAGGACAGAGGTCCGGGGATGAATGAGAGGGTGGATGGGGCTATGTGTCTTTTCTATGTGGCCCTGGGAAGTCACGTTACTGTCCACATGCCCATCTGAGAAATGGGAACGTCAGTAACAGCTGGAGGGGTGCTGTGAGCAGGTGCTCCCTCAGTCTTTTCCTTTGAAAGGAGACACACATTTGACCCTTTAGGTGCTGCTCCTTTCCTCCTGGGGCCACAGCTGGGCTGATCATCTGGGCTAAGCCAGAGGGTGCTGCATTACCTGCCGCCTTCCTCTCAGCACCCATTTTACAGATTAGGAAACTGAGGCTCAGGGAGGACAGGTGCGCTGGCCCCAGGTTACCCACCTTATGAGTGAGGAAGCTGGAATTTAACCCTAATACCTGTGAAGCCCAACAGGGAAGCAGGCCAGAAAAGGCAAGGTTCAGCCCAACACAACTGTCCTCTGTTTTACAGAACCTCGGCTTCTCCACTCTGACCCTCGAGCCACCTCTGCCCTGGGCCAGGAGGCTCCTTGCTTTCTCAGGTGGCTGGCTCCCCCGTGAGGCCGCTCTGACCACCTGAGGTTCACCTTCTTAAGGAGCTGAAACCATCTCTCGCTGGAATGTCCCTCCTCTGTGAAGCACCTCCTGCCTGGATGGAACTGCACCCTAACAGGTGCCCTGAGAGGAGGGGAGTCTTGGCAAGTGCGGGGGCTCACTCTTCATCCTGACGTGTCTTCCTGGATCCCAGCAGTGAGGACGCAGGGAGTATGCTCGGATGCTCGTGGTGGCACTGTTGCAGGCCGGTCGTCTTCTTTGGGGGGACCTGGGGCTGTGAGGCAGCTCTGAGGGGCCAGTGGCAGGATTGGAACACACCCTCTAGCCTGGAATCACCCAAGGGACTCGGGAGCTGGGATCATTCGGGGCCACGGTTGGCGCCTTCATTCACTCATTCACCTTATTCATCATTCAACTTACATTTCAAGCAGCCACACAGTTCTAGAGGGAGGGGGTTCAGCAGTAGTATTGCGACATTGTCCCTGCCCTCATAGGGCTGCCAGTCTTTTTTTTTTTTTCTCCCCACTGCATCACACGGCTTGTGGGATTTTAGTTCTCCAACCAGGATCCAATCTGGGCCCTTGGCAGTAAGAGAGCGGAGCCCTAACCACCGGACTGCCAGGGAATTCCCAGGGCTTCCAGTCTTGCTGCACTGTCCCCTAGGGGGCCATGAACCACGCATGGCTATTTATATTTAGATTCATTACAATTAAGAATTCAGTTCTTCAGTTGCACAAGTCACATTTCAAGTGCCCATTGGACACAGGTATGGAACATTCTCAACCTTGTAGAAAATTCTAGTGGATGGCACTGGACTGCTGGGAGGACAGATGTGGACCAAAAACTCATACTGATGGCTCTCAATTATCCACTGGGATGAATGTCTTCAAAAAATACTTGGAGAATGATGACAGAGAACAGTGGAACAGTGACCTGGTCGGGGGGAGCGGAAGGTTTTCTGTGGAAGGGATGTTGAGAAATGAGTCAGAGTTGGGGTGAGAGCCTACCTGACAGAGGCAACAGCACAGGCAAAGGCAGGTGGAACCCCTTCAGGAGTGAGCAGGTCAGATATACATATTTCAAAAGTAATAAAATTTAATTTTTAGAGCAGTTTTAGGTTCACAGCAAAATTGAGAGGAAGGTACTGAGATTTCCCATACATCCCCGGCTTGCATAACCTCCTCCACCATCAACATCCCCACTAGAGCCAGAGAGCAGAGCAGAGCGGTACATGTGTTACCACTGATGAAACCTACATTGACACATGGTATCACCCGTAATTTACATTGGCGTTCACCCTTGGTGTTTACATTTTATGGGTTTGGACAGGCATCCACCATTACAGTATCATACCGAGCAGTTTCACTGCCCTGAAAATCCTCTGTGCTCTGCCTGTTCCTCCTTGCCCTGGTCTCCCTAAGTCCTGGCAACCGCTGATCTTTTTATTATCTCCATAATTTTTGCCTTTTCCAGAGTGTCATGTAGTTGGGATCATAAAGTATGTAGCTTTTTCAGATTGGCTTCTTTCAGCAATATGCATTTAGGTTTCCTCCATGTCTTTAAAAAAAATTAATTTATTTTTTATTTATTATTATTTTAAATTTTAAATTTTATTTATTTTTTATTTTTGTCTGTGTTGGGTCTTCGTTGCTGTGCACAGGCTTTCTCTAGTTGCAGCGAGTGGGGGCTGCTCTTCGTTGCAGTACGCGTGCTTCTCATCACGGTGGCTTCTCTTGCTGCAGAACATGGGCTCTAGAGCGCGGGCTCAGTAGTGGTGGCGCACGGGCTTAGTTGCTCCGCGGCATGTGGGATCTTCCTGGACCGGGGCTTGAACCCGTGTCCCCCGCATCCGCAGGGAGATTCTTACCACTGTGCCAGCAAGGAAGTCCCTACTCCGTGTCTTTTCACGGCTTGATAGCCCATTTCTTTTTAGTGTTGACTGCCATTCCACGGTTCAGGTGGACTACAGTTCATTTATCCATTCACCTGCACTCGGTGGACGCTGTGAGGAAGTGTCACCGAAGCCTGGAAAGGCTTGTGACAGAGTGAGAGCAGTGAGGCACTGGGGCTCACTCCCCAGCCCCACACTCAGCGATTTCCAACTCAAAGGTTCCTCAGAATTGGGGAGGCCCAGGAAATGTGAGACTCCTTCCTCATTAGAAAGAGTAAGAGTGGTAGAGGTTACAGCTTCTGTGTATTGAATAGCTCCTCTCTGCTGGACACGTACCTGCATAATCTCATTTAATCAATCATTGATTTGACAAATGTTGATCAAGGGTCTGCTGCAGCCATGCCCTGTTCTCGTGGGGGAGGGAAAATAAACACATCTGCCACAGTGAGAAACATACCTGATTATGGCTTATAGGGGAAGGAAAGGAATGGGTCAGGGAGTCAGGAGAAACTGGGCCTCTGTGAAACCCCCAGATGCCTGCCTGAGTCAGAGATGGGCTTCATTGTTGAGGTTTTGATAGTAAACAAAAAACAATGGAAACCCCATTAACACGTGTTTGCCTCAAGTGGCTCCTAACCTTTGACCTAACCATGAGCTCTTCGAGGCCAGGACTGTGCCTGTCCCCATGGTGGTTCGCCCACAGTTGGAGCCATCAGAGTTCTCTGGGTACAAAATGGCTCAACCTGGTGAGGTGGGAGGGAAATGAGGCCCAGGGAGAGTTGGATATGAAGCTTGATGTACTGGGTTGAATAGTGTCTCCCAAAGATTCAGGTCACCTGGAATCTCAGAATGTGACCTTATTTGGAAACAAGATCTTTGCAGATGTCATTAGTTAAGATGAGGTCATACTGGCCTAGGGTGGATCTTAAATCCATCATGACTGGTGTCTTTGTAAGAAGAGGAGCGGGAATTCCCTGGCAGTCCAGTGGTTAGGACTCAGTGCTTTGACTTCTGTGGGCTCGGGGTTCAGTCCCTGGTTGGGGAAGTAAGATCCCATAAGCCCCAGCGGTGTGGCCAAAAAAAAAAAAAAAAAAAAAAATGGCCCCAGAGGCAGAACTTGGAGTATGTGGCCACAAGCCAAGGAATTCCAAGGATTGCTGGCAACCTCTGCGACCTAAAAGAATCAAGGAAGAGGGCTTCCCTGGTGGCACAGTGGTTGAGAATCCGCCTGCCAACGCAGGGGACGCGGGTTTGAGCCCTGGTCCGGGAAGACCCCACATGCTGAGGAGCAACTAAGCCCGTGTACCCCAACCATTGAGCCTGCGCTCTAGAGCCCGCGAGCCACAACTACTGAGCCCTCGCACCACAACTACTGAAGCCCATGAGCCACAACTACTGAAGCCCACGTGCCTAGGGCCCCTGCTCCGCAACGAGAAGCCACTGCAATGAGAAGCCTGCACACTGCAACGAGAGTAGCCCCTGCTCGCCCAACTAGAGAAAGCCTGCGGACAGCAACAAAGACCCAACACAGCCAAAAATAAATAAATAAATAAAATAAATTTTAAAAATATATTTTAAAAAAATCAAGGACTCTTCCCTTGAGTCTTTGGAGGAAGCATGGCCCAGTCAACATCTTCATTTCTTTTTTTAAAAAAATAAATTTATTTATTTATTTAGTTTTGGCTGCGTTGGGTCTTCATTGCTGCGCAGGGGTTTCCTCTAGTTGCGGAGAGCTGGGGCTACTCTTTATTGTGGTGCACAGGCTTCTCACTGCGGTGGACGGGCTCTAGGCATGTGGGCTTCAGTAGTTGCAGCTCACGGGCTCTAGAGTGCAGGCTCAGTAGTTGTGGCGCACGGACTTATTTGCTCCGCGGGCATGTGGGATCTTCCTGGACCAGGGCTCGAGCCCGTGTTCCCTGCGTTGGCAGGCGGATTCCCAACCACTGCGCCACCAGGGAAGCCTCAACATCTTCATTTCTGACTTCTAGCATTCACATCCAGTTCTTTCCCCACAAATTTTTATTAGTAAATGATTTGTAAATGCAAAAGGTTGCAGGTGAGAGCATATCATCCATACATCAATTTACCCAGAAAATATTTATTCAGAGCCCATGTCAGGGAGCTTTCTAGGTACAAGGCGTTTACAGTTTATTGGGGAGGACAGGAAAAAAAAAAAAGGTACAGTAGATCAGATAGTGCAAAGAGTTATAGAGAAAAATAACAGAGGATAAGGTTATTTGTTAGGTTAGGTGTGTGTTTGCGAGGATGGGGTGGGGGTGATGCTATTTTCTGCAAGGGGGTCAGGGACCGGCTCTCTGACAGGTGGTTTCTGAACACTGCAGGCACTGGGACCGGCAAATGCAAAGGCCTAGGGTCAAGAGAGGGCTGGGCCGGCAAGAGAGGGCCTGTGTGGCTGGAAAGGGGCATGCAGAGAGCAGAAGAGCGGGACGTGACGTCGGAGAGCAAGTGCGGCCCGGCCACGAGGCCCGCGCTCTACCCAGCCCTACCCAGTCCTTGGTTGCGCGCCGCACCCAACATGGCGGCCGCGCGGGACCCGCCCGCGGGCTAGCGGAAGTGCGTATAGGCGGGCGCCGGAAGTGGCGAGCGGCCCCCGCCCCCTGTCCCCGGTCTCTGTGGAGCCTCCGACGCGCCGGCTTTGAGCATCCCTGGCCAGACAGGCCGGAGGCCCCGGAGCTGTGGCTCCGACGGCAGCGGCTCGTCCCGCCCTCGACATGGCCAGCATCGGAGAGGTACGGCAGGCGCCTGTCTCTACTCTCCTCCCTGGCCGGCGGCTTTGGTCCCGCTCGGTCCTCCTCATCCCGACTCCGGTTCCCCTGCGTCCTTTCCGTCTCGCTCCCTTTCCCGCTCCATCCTTCCCGTCCTGACCTCGGCTGGCTCTCAGCTTCCCATCCTGACCCCCGCCGCGGCCCTCACTCCGACCCTGGCGTCGGCCTGGCTTGTTCCTTCCTGCCCCGACCCTGGCCTTGGCCTCGCCCCGTCCTTCCCATCCCTACCCTGGCCTTGCCCCTTGCCCCTTACCCCATCCCCCATCCCCCATCCTTGACCCATCCCGCCCCCTAGGACCTCATCCTGTATCCGAAGGCATAAGCTCTCTCAACTTTCGGTTTTCCATCCGTTTGCCGGTCCCGCATTCCTGATTGGCAGACTTCTCCCCCTCTCCCGCCTTCCCCAGAGTTTCCAGCTCCTCTAGGTCTCCCAGGCCCTCTTCCCATGCCCCTGTGCCTTGGCTCAGCCCTTGGAGCTCCGAGACGTTCCTCCTCCCTGCCCACTTCCCTTCCCTTCGCATTCCATCCTGTGTCGCTGAACGTTCGGTTTCAGTCCAGCCCACTTTCCTCTGAGCCTGCTTGTTGTGTGACTTGGGGGTGGTGGTGGAGGAAAAACCATTTCACCTGGGGGACTTGGGACTCACCCTGAATTTCTTCCCCAACGCTCCACAAATCTGGGTCCGACGGAGAAACCCACGGAGTTCCTGTAATGGGGTGCAGGGTATTTTCCCTGTAGACCAGGAAATGGGGCATCCGGACAGTGACTAGGGTCTTCCCTTTTGTTGATTCCCTCCTACCTGTTTGTGTACGTGTGTGCACCTGTATTTACACCTGTCGTCCGGGACTCAGACCGTCGAGCGTACTCCCTAAGTCTTGCGGGCTTCCTCGTGCTCCGGGGAGCAGGGGCGGGTGCGCCATGAGTGCGTGGGAGGCGGCTGGGGTTGCCGACAGCTGTTCTTCATTTGAAACGGATTTGGCTCGGAAGTGGCCCCTTGATTGAGGGGGAAGGTGTGGGGCCCACCTGCTCGCTGGGAGTAGGATTGAAGGGCCAGAGAGTACCAGCTCCCCCAGGAAGAATCCTGGGGGTATAGCCTGGCTGCGTTAGCAGATTCCCGTTAGTCGCGTGTGCTTGGCGAGGGGGGGCTGTCTGGCACCTTGGTCTTACGGGATCCTGGCGCAAAGGCCCCTCTGTTCCTTGAATCGTATGTCGGGGCCCTGCCCAGTGAAGCCTCTTGTCCCATCGCGAGGGTCTTTTGGCTTGAGAGGAGAGAGGGGGAGCCTTGCACTATCCTGGACACGTTCAAGGTCCCTTTCTCTGGGACGGTCTAATTATTTTTAAAATTTTTTTATTTTTTTATAAATTTATTATAAATTATTATTATTATTATTATTATAAATTTATTTTTTAATTTTTGGTTGTGTTGGGTCTTCGTTGCTGCATGCGGCCTTTTCTCTAGGCGCGGTGACCGGGGGCTACTCTTCGTTGCAGTGCGCAGCGTGGTGGCTTCTCTTGTTGCAGAGCATGGGCTCTAGGCGTGGGCTTCAGTAGCTGTGGCACGCGGGCTCAGTAGTTGTGGTTCGCGGGCTGTAGAGCGCAGGCTCAGTAGTTGTGGCGCATGGGCTTAGTGGCTCCGCGGCATGTGGGAACTTCCCAGACCAGGGCTTGAACCCAGGTCCCCTGCATTGGCAGGCAGATTCTTAACCCCTGTGCCACCAGGGAAGTCCCTGGGACAATCTAATTATTGATTGATTGATTGACTAAGATATAGTTAACATACCATAAAATGTACA
The DNA here is from genome assembly GCF_002837175.3 of Physeter macrocephalus. NCBI lineage: Eukaryota > Metazoa > Chordata > Mammalia > Artiodactyla > Physeteridae > Physeter > Physeter macrocephalus. The sequence goes on along the minus strand of NC_041227.1, from coordinate 77,684,557 downwards.
CTTTTATTTTTTTCAGTTTTTTAAAATTTTTGGCTGCACCTTGTGGTATGCAGGATCTTAGTTCCCTGACCAGGGATCGAACCCATGCCCCCGGCAATGGGAAGCACGAAGTCATAACCACTGGGCTCCCAGGGAGGTCCCAAAATTTACTTTTCAAGTGTATAATGCAGTGGTTTTAAAATATATTAAAATATATTAAATATAATTAAAATATATTAAAATATATATATAAAATATATTAAAATATATTCACAAGGTTGTGCCACCCTCCCCACTCTCTGATTTCAGAATGGGGTGGTCTGATTTTGAGGGTCCTTGCTGGGCTTAAAATGCAGGTGTCTGGGACTACTCCCTGAGTTTCTGAGGAGTCGGGCTCTGCGTTTTTAATAGCTCTTCAAATGATTCTGAAGCCGTGGTTCGTTGACACCCAGTTCAATGGCTCTTTCCCTTGGGCATTAGAAAGTGATCCCTGTTCAGGAGCCATTCCTGGCCTAGGGAGGAGACAGGAAAGCAACAAACCAGTATAGTTCACCTGATGAGGCTGGAGACTGGAGGAGGAGGAGGGTAAGCTGGGGCGGCAGTGGAGGAGAAGGGTGAGTTAAGTGTGTCTGGGGGATGCTGGAAGGGCTTCCTGGGGACGGAGCCTTTGAGCTGAAGTTCCGAGAGTAGCAGTTTCTTTTGTGTGGTGGCACGTTGGGTGGAGGGGGGCAGCTTGTGCAAAGGCTTGGAGGACTGAGTGCTGTGTATCAGGGGACATTCCGGAAAATGCCAACTGGAGAAGCAGAGGCTTGAGAAGAGGGGCAATGTGAGAAGCATGCCTCAGGTCACTCCTGTGATCAGAAAAACCAAAAACAAAAGTAAAATGTAAAATTCCACACACCTGAAAAAGAATGTTGTAATGAACCTTCCCTCTGTGTACTCATTGCCCAGTTTTTTTTTTCTATTTCTCTTTTTTTAAATTTTATTATTATTTGTTTGATTTATGTATTTTGGGCTGCACTGGGTCTTAGTTGCTGTGCACCAGCTTTCTCTAGTTGTGGTGAGCGGGGGCCACTCACACACCCCCGCCTGGAGGTGAAGAAGCTCGGAGCCCTTCTCCCTCCCTCCTGGTGGCGGCCCCCTACTTGACATTACCTCTGCAGAGCTCACTGCCTTTCCTGGGGGGAAGGCACACGGACTTAGAAATGAAGCCTCCGTTCCAGGGAAAAGACTCAACTGTTGCAAACCCAGCACCACTGGGCCTCCCGGGCTTGGCCGTTGGGAGACCCGGGGGAACCAATATGACCTGCTGCCCGGGCGGCTTCTCCTGTCGTCCAGACCTGCTGCCCTGAACGCCTGTCCCAGGACAGGGGCTGCTGGCCTGAGGACAGCACTGGGGCACAGCACGTGGAGAAGATGATCGTGTCGGGGGTGCTGAGACTGGACAGAGGAAGCGGCAACTCACCTCCTGTTTTATTTTGTTTTTTTAGAATTCATGTTAATTTCTAGGTGGTTTTAAGAGAAATTCAGTATTCCATACTGTAACTGGGAATTATACGATGCTGGAGTTTCTGGGAGTGTTTTGCCCTGTGTTCTCTTTGCGCTGCAGTGGCGTTCTTACTTTGATAAATCTGCGAATTGGGCATCAGAAGGGGTCAGCCTCAGGCTGCTCAGTGGAATTCCGGCCCAGCTCTTCCCACTTGCGCCCAGGAGCCCTGTATACCAAGCTTGCCTGTTAAGGATTGCCCCTGGTCCCAGCCTCTCGGGAGATAGAGCCCCTAGGTCTAGGATGTGGCCTGGGAATCTGATTTTTTAACAGGTGTCTGGGATGATCCCAGATGATTGGGTCTGGGAAATTTCTCAGGAAAGTCACGTATGGTTCAGAACACTAGACCTCAGAATACAGTGACCCAGGGCAGCTATGGACTTGGGTCTGATGGCTGCCTTCTGCCCCTGTAAAGCTGGGAGGAGGGAGACAGGATTGAGGGCACTTCGGAAGGAAGGAGGGAAGGGAAGGCAAGTCTGGCTGCTGCCTCAGGAAGAAGGGAGAGTGGGAGGGGCCGATTCTGTTGAAAGGGTGGGCAGTAATCGGGGAAACCTTGTCCTGGCAAGGGCTCGGCCGGATGCAGAGGCTGGAGGGGTGTCACAGTCAGAGCTCCCGGGAAACCCCTGGTGCCTGTGTGGGGTGTGCAGATAGGCCCTTCCTCCCTGGACTTAACGGTTGCCATGGCAGCAGCAGGGCTTTCCAAGCCTGGAGGCTTCCATCCATGCAAATATGTATGGAAAAAGAGGCAGGACAGAGGAGGCGGGGCTCGTAGTCAGAATCTCTGGAAAAGGCAGTAGAAATAGTTCTGGGTGCTCTCCCTCCTGGGAGTGTCAGAGAGGCAGCCCGTCAGTGAGGACGTTTAAGGCAGGAGGGGCCCTTCAGGAGGTGTGGGGAAGATACAGGGATTCCTCCCCACCATGGGCTTTTCTTAGAGCATCCCAGTTCCTTTGGCCTTGATTTGGGGATTTCACGGCACACTGACATAGGTCTATCCCCTCTTTGTCTGGGTTGTACAGGCACTGGTCAGTCACATTAGGGCAGAAAACCTTCTGTAGATATTTGCAAAAGCAGAATGAAACAATAAGATGTGTGGACGTCTTACTGGAAATACCAACATGGATTTCTTTCTTTTTTTTTTCTTTTCTTTATTTTATTTTTGGCTGCGTTGGGTCTTCGTTGCTGCGCGCGGGCTTCCTCTAGTTGCGGCGAGCGGGGGCTACTCTTCGTTGCCGTGCGCGGGCTTCTCATTGCGGGTGGCTTCTCTTGTTGCGGAGCACGGGCTCTAGGCGCGCGGGCTTCAGTAGTTGTGGCTCGCGGGCTCTAGAGCGCAGGCTCGGTAGCTGTGGCGCACGGGCTTAGGTGCTCCGCGGCATGTGAAATCTTCCCGGACCAGGGCTCGAACCCGTGTCCCCTGCATCGGCAGGCGGATTCTCAACCACTGCGCCACCAGGGAAGACCCCAACATGGATTTCTAACCAGAAAGTCTGATAAGTGGAGAGGAGTTGTGCTGTTCCTATTGTTTGTTATGAATCTTGAGATTTAAAAATGTCACTGGTCTGGTAGGTGCTGTTTCTTATTTATAAGGGCCTCATAGTTTCATTCTCTCATTTGACTCGTCCTTTCCCCATCCAGCGCTGTCCTGAAGAGCTGATACACATATCATACACATAATGGTAACTCTTTACCCATCAGAGCAACCCTGGGAGGTGAAGGCACTCTTGTTATCGGTGAGGACCAATTATCATTGTTTCTTGATGGAATTCACCTGCGCAAGGATGTTTTAAGGCTACAGCCTGGGGGCTTCCCTGGTGGCGCAGTGGTTAAGAATCCACCTGCCAATGCAGGCGACACGGGTTCGAACCCTGGTCCGGGAAGATCCCACATGTCGCGGAGCAGCTAAGCCCGTGCGCCACACCTACTGAGCCTGCGCTCTAGAGCCCGCGAGCCACAACTACTGAAGCCCACGCACCTAGAGCCCGTGCTCCGCAACAAGAGAAGCCACCGCAATGAGAAGCCTACACAACGCAACGAGCAGTAGCCCCCCGCTCACCACAACTAGAGCAAGCCCGTGCGCAGCAACGAAGAGCCAACGCAGCCAAAAAAATAAATAAATAAATAAAAATTTTAAAAAAATTTAAAAATTAAAAAAGAAAGAAAGAAAGAAAGAAAAGAATACAGCCTGACATTCGGGGCAGAGCCGGGTGGCTGGGGAGAATAGCAGCTTCTACAAATGGACAACCTCCGCTGATGGTCATGAGTTGAGTTGGAAATCTGCCAGACTTGGCTGGAGACCTTCAGTAGGAAAAATTTCTCTTAAATTTCAAATCTGTTACTTTTGAAGAGCGATCCTGGCGTGCAGATTGAAAAGGGGCTTTCGGAGAATGGTGGGCACTCTTTGCTCTGCAGTTAAGATTTTTGGTAACAGCCTCTTCTTCCCCATGGACTGTGGTGAAGGCTTCCCTTGCCTGAGGGCCACCGTGGGGGATCCCATGGAATTTGGTGCCCCTTATTTTCAGGACACATCCAACGATGGCGATGCGCCCCCTGCAGCAGCCGCGGTGGCAGATGGTGCCCACCTCCTGGGCTTCTCGGATGAGATCCTCCTGCACATCCTGAGCCACGTCCCCAGCATAGACTTGATTCTGAACGTCCGGCGCACCTGCCGGAAGCTCGCAGCGCTGTGCCTGGACAAGAGCCTCACCCACACGGTGCTGCTGCAGAAGGACTATGAGGTGAGGGGCTTGGGGGTGGTGCTTGGCATGCGGGGGGCAGAGATGGGGAACAACCGAGGTGCCCGACTGAGGCCCTGCACAGCCTGGCAGTGGTGGGGCACTTGCAGGGATGACACGGCAAAAGCCAGGGGCCCAAAAGTGCAGGTAGTGTGCCATCCGGGCCAGGGCACAGGTAGAGCAGGCGCTCTTCTGGAAGGATCTTGGGCCTTGGCACTGGCCCAGGAGGGAGACTGACTTCCTGGTAGATAGGTACCCAGGAGTGGACGTGCGGGCCCACTGTCAGTGGAGTTAAGCACGGTTGGAGGCACCACCTCTCCCCGCCAGCGGCATCCGAGAGTTCTGGTTGCTCTGCATCCTCGTCAACACTTGGTGTTGTCAGTCTTTTCAGTTTAGCCATTCTGATGCATGGGAGGTGGTATCTCATTGTACTTTTAACTTGTATTCTGTGGTGGAGGATGCTGTCAATTATGCTTTCATCGGGTGCGCGGACCATTTGTATATCTTCTCAGAAGTGTCTGTGCAAGGCTTTTGCCCATTCATTATTGTCTGTCTTTTTCTTAGTGAGTTTTGGGAGTTCCGTACATATTCTGGTACAAGTCCTTTGTGGGATGTGTTGTGAATATTTTCTCTTATAGTTTGTGGCTTGCCGTTTCATTTTGATTAATAGTGTCCTTTGAAGAGTGTAAGTTTTTATGCTCCAATTTGAGGTCCAATTTATTGAATTTTTGAGTTCATGCTTTTTGTATTCCGTTGAAGAAATCTTTGTGAAACCTGAGGTCATGAGGATTTTCTCCTATGTTGTCTTCTTTCTTCTTTTTTTTTTCAACTTAAAAAAAAATTTTAATTCATTTTTTTGGCTGTGTTGTGTCTTTGTTGCTGCACGCGGGCTTTTCTCTAGTTGCGGCGAGCGGGGGCTACTCTTCATTGTGGCGCACAGGCTTCTCTTGTTGCGGAGCACAGGCTCTAGGCGTGCGGGCTTCAGTAGTTGTGGCATGTGGGCTCAGTAGTTGTGGCTCGCAGGCTCTAGAGCTCATGGTCAGTAGTTGCGGTGTACGGGCTTAGTTGCTCCGCGGCATGTGAGATCTTCCCAGACCAGGGCTCAAACCCGTGACCCCTGCATTGGCAGGCGGATTCTTAACCACTGCGCCACTGGGGAAGCCCTTCTTTCTTCTTCTTATATAACGTTGTATTAGTTTCAGGTGTACAACGTAAAGTTTTGATATTTGTATACTCTGTGAAATGGTCACGTCGAGGTACATCTGTCACCTTACATAGTTATAATTTTTTTTCTTGTGATGAGAACTTTTAAGATCTTCTCTTGCAACTTTCAAATATGCAATATATTTGCATATTTGCAATAATAATATGGTATTATTAACTATAGTCCCTATGCCCTACATTACATCCCCAGGCTTATTTATTTTATAACTGGAAGTTAGTACCTTTTGACTCCTCTCCCTCCAGACCACCAATTTGTTCTCTGTATCTGTGAGCTTGGTTTTAAAATTTTTATTTTTTATTGAAGTGTAGTTGATTTACAGTATTATATTAGTTTCAGGTGTAAAACATAGTAGTGATTTGATATTTTTATAGATTGCATACCATAGAAAGTTATTATAATATTATTGACTAGATTCCTGTGCTGTATATTATATCCCTATAAGAGTTTTTTTTTTTTAAATTCCACATATAAATGAGATCTTATAGTATTTGTTTTTCTCTGTCTGACTTATTTCACTTAGCATAATGCCCTCCCAGTCCATCCATGTTGTTGTAGATGGCAAGACTATCTTCTTTTTTTTTATGACTAATATTGCATTGTGTGTGTGTGTGTGTGTGTGTGTGTGTGTGTGTGTGTATTCCAATCGCATCTTCTTTATCCATTCATCTGTTGGTGGAAACTTAAGTTGTTTCCATATCTTGGCTATTATCAGTAGTGCTGCTATGAACATGGGGTGCAGATATCTTTTTGAGTTAGTGTTTTGTTTTGTTTTTTTACAAATTTATTTATTTTATTTTTGGCTGTGTTGGGTCTTCATTGCTGCATACGGGCTTTCTCTAGTTGCAGCGAGTGGGAGCTACTCATTGCGGTGGCTTCTCTTGTTGTGGAGCATGAGCTCTAGGCTCATGGGCTTCAGTAGTTTTGGCACGTAGGCTCAGTAGTTGTGGCTTGCAGGCTTAGTTGCTCCGTGACATGTGGGATCTTCCCGGACCAGGGCTTGAACCCGTGTCCTCTGCACTGGCAGGCGGATTCCTAACCACTGCACCACCAGGGAAGCCCCTCTATCTATGTTTTTAACAGGGTTGTTTCTTTGCTATTGAGTTGTATGAGTTCTCTGTATATTTTGGATATTAACCCCTTATCAGATATATGATTTGCAAATATCTTTTCCCATTTAATAGGCTGCCTTTCATTTTGTTGATGGTTCCCTCTGCTGTGCAGAAGCTTCTCAGGTGATGTAGTTTCTCTTGTTTCTTTTTGCTTTTGTTGTTTTTGGTGTCAGATGTTTAAAAATCATCAGTTCATGCTTTTTGTATTCCGTTGAAGAAATCTTTGTGAAACCTGAGGTCATGAGGATTTTCTCCTATGTTGTCTTCTTTCTTCTTTTTTTTTTCAACTTAAAAAAAAATTTTAATTCATTTTTTTGGCTGTGTTGTGTCTTTGTTGCTGCACGCGGGCTTTTCTCTAGTTGCGGCGAGCGGGGGCTACTCTTCATTGTGGCGCACAGGCTTCTCTTGTTGCGGAGCACAGGCTCTAGGCGTGCGGGCTTCAGTAGTTGTGGCATGTGGGCTCAGTAGTTGTGGCTCGCAGGCTCTAGAGCTCATGGTCAGTAGTTGCGGTGTACGGGCTTAGTTGCTCCGCGGCATGTGAGATCTTCCCAGACCAGGGCTCAAACCCGTGACCCCTGCATTGGCAGGCGGATTCTTAACCACTGCGCCACTGGGGAAGCCCTTCTTTCTTCTTCTTATATAACGTTGTATTAGTTTCAGGTGTACAACGTAAAGTTTTGATATTTGTATACTCTGTGAAATGGTCACGTCGAGGTACATCTGTCACCTTACATAGTTATAATTTTTTTTCTTGTGATGAGAACTTTTAAGATCTTCTCTTGCAACTTTCAAATATGCAATATATTTGCATATTTGCAATAATAATATGGTATTATTAACTATAGTCCCTATGCCCTACATTACATCCCCAGGCTTATTTATTTTATAACTGGAAGTTAGTACCTTTTGACTCCTCTCCCTCCAGACCACCAATTTGTTCTCTGTATCTGTGAGCTTGGTTTTAAAATTTTTATTTTTTATTGAAGTGTAGTTGATTTACAGTATTATATTAGTTTCAGGTGTAAAACATAGTAGTGATTTGATATTTTTATAGATTGCATACCATAGAAAGTTATTATAATATTATTGACTAGATTCCTGTGCTGTATATTATATCCCTATAAGAGTTTTTTTTTTTTAAATTCCACATATAAATGAGATCTTATAGTATTTGTTTTTCTCTGTCTGACTTATTTCACTTAGCATAATGCCCTCCCAGTCCATCCATGTTGTTGTAGATGGCAAGACTATCTTCTTTTTTTTTATGACTAATATTGCATTGTGTGTGTGTGTGTGTGTGTGTGTGTGTGTGTGTGTGTATTCCAATCGCATCTTCTTTATCCATTCATCTGTTGGTGGAAACTTAAGTTGTTTCCATATCTTGGCTATTATCAGTAGTGCTGCTATGAACATGGGGTGCAGATATCTTTTTGAGTTAGTGTTTTGTTTTGTTTTTTTACAAATTTATTTATTTTATTTTTGGCTGTGTTGGGTCTTCATTGCTGCATACGGGCTTTCTCTAGTTGCAGCGAGTGGGAGCTACTCATTGCGGTGGCTTCTCTTGTTGTGGAGCATGAGCTCTAGGCTCATGGGCTTCAGTAGTTTTGGCACGTAGGCTCAGTAGTTGTGGCTTGCAGGCTTAGTTGCTCCGTGACATGTGGGATCTTCCCGGACCAGGGCTTGAACCCGTGTCCTCTGCACTGGCAGGCGGATTCCTAACCACTGCACCACCAGGGAAGCCCCTCTATCTATGTTTTTAACAGGGTTGTTTCTTTGCTATTGAGTTGTATGAGTTCTCTGTATATTTTGGATATTAACCCCTTATCAGATATATGATTTGCAAATATCTTTTCCCATTTAATAGGCTGCCTTTCATTTTGTTGATGGTTCCCTCTGCTGTGCAGAAGCTTCTCAGGTGATGTAGTTTCTCTTGTTTCTTTTTGCTTTTGTTGTTTTTGGTGTCAGATGTTTAAAAATCATCACTAAGACTGATGTCAAGGAGCTTATTACTACTTATATTTTCTTCTAGGAGCTTTATGGTTCCTGGTCTTACATTCAAGTGTTTAATGCATTTTGGGTTAATTTTGGTGTATGGTGTAAGATAGTGGTCCAGTTTCATTCTTTTGCCTGTGGCTGTCCAGTATTCCCAGCACCCTTCTATGCTGTCTTACAGAAGTTTATAGTTTTAGCTCTTATGGCAGGTCCGTGATCCTTTTGTGTTCATCTCCACATGTGCTGTGAGGTCAGGGCGAGGCTCACTGTTCTGCACACAGCTATTCATGCCTTCCACCACTACGTACTGAAACGTTATCCTGTCCTCGCCGAATTGCCTGCAACCTGGAAAATCAGTTGATGACCTATTTTAAAGATAAACAGAGGCCTTGCCCTTAAGTCAAATTTTAGGGGACTTGGAGGGGCTCCTACTGTTGTTGCTGGCTGGGCAGTGACGCCTTTGAAACCCAGAATGAGGCCCCTGGGAGCTCAGACTCTTTCTGTGAGCGCACCGTGCTTTCCCTGACGGAGAGCTGAGCTTACTCCCCAAAGCGCTGAGGTCAGGCTTCCTGCCCACGAGGGTTCTTTACTGTAGAGGAAGGGCAGGTGCACAGTCTGTCTGGAGCGTTTAGAATGTGTGTCCTTTGTCTGCACAGTTCTGTGTGTGTACATTTGCCGTAGAGAAGTGATCATGTGCACAAGCCTTATGTCCGTGGATGCTCGGTGCTGTGTTGTCCGAAGGCCTCGGTGGCCACTGGGCCCCCGACTGGACATACTGTGGCTCCCTAGGCCGTCCAGGCCAGGTTTTTGAGGAACATTGAATGATATGAAAGTGCATGTGACGTAAAGGAAAGCGGCAGCCAAAGAACGCTTCTAGGGCGTGATTCCAAAAAACCCCACCTAACATGAAACTTCCCATCCTAACCACTTTTTTTTTTTTTTTTTTTTTTGGATGTGTTAGGTCTTCGTTGCTGTGTGCAGGCTTCTCATTGCAGTGGCTTCTCTTGTTGCGGAGCACGGGCTCTAGGTGCGCGGGCTTCAGTAGTTGTGGCACTTGGGCTCTAGCGCGCAGGCTCAGTAGTTGTGGCGCACGGGCTTAGTTGCTCCATGGCATGTGGGATCTTCCCGGACCAGGGCTCTAACCCGTGTCCTCTGCACTGGCAGGCGGATTCCTAACCACTGCGCCACCAGGGAAGTCGCCTAACCACTTTTAAGTGTACGATTTCGTTAGCCCTAAGTATATTCACAGTGTTACGCAACCATCATCACTCTTTCTGAAACTTTCTTATCGCCTTAAACAGAAACTCTGGAACTATTAAGCAATAACTCCTGTTTCCCCTTTGCCCAGGCCTCTGGTAACCTCTATTCTACTTTCTCTTTCTGATTTTGCCTATTGTGGCTCTTTCATATAAGTGGGATCATACAATATGTGACCTTTATGACTGGCTTCTCTGGGCATCATGTCCTCAAGGTTTACTCATGCTGTAGCCGCGTCAGGATCTCGCTCCTCTCCATGCTGAGTAGAATTCCACGCGTGGATGGACCCCATTGCCTTCATCTGTTCATCCGTTGATGGACGGCTGGGTTGTTGCCACCTTCCGGTTGTTGTGAATGGTTCTCCGTGAACATGGGTGTGCAGGAGGCTGAGTCCCCGCTTTCAGTCCCCTTGGGTGCACACCTGGCTGTGGAACTGTGGGTCACGTGGTAGCTCTGTTTAGCTTTTGGAGGAGCCACCAGACTTTTCCACAGGGGCTGTCCCATTTTCCATTCCCGCCTGGCT